>NW_020799091.1:30474658-30611609 GCF_003259725.1 Athene cunicularia | reverse complement strand
GGGAGGTGTGAGCCCGGCGAGATGGTGTCGCGGCTGCGGTGGGGCGGGGGACGCGCCGGTGCCGAGGGGGAACGGCGGCCGGGTCAGGTGAAAATCGTTCATCTGCATTCACAAACGACGTGTGTGTGTGTGTGTGTGTGTGTGTGTGTGCGCGCGCATAGGAGCTTCTGGTGAAACGCACCGAGGCGCTGCTCCAAAATTGATGCCCATCAAAGGTGTTTTTAAGTTATTGAACAGAACTGAGGTGAAACCTGCCAACCTCCTCCCGCTGTTTCAGTGCCGGCATTCCACCCGGGAAGAAGGGCCGCGTGGCTCTCCTCGGAGCCAGGCGGCAAAGCTCGATGCACCTGTCATGGCGGGGCTGATCCAGCTCTCCCCTGCCCAAACAGAGCTTCTCCTCGTCATAGAGCAACAACCATCAATTCTCTGAAGATTCTCAATGGGTGTGTGTCCACCAGGACATTTTCCGTCGTGTCCTTGCGGCTGTTAGCATGTACAGAGCTGCCCAGCAGGTAGGGGGGTACTTCTTGTGGCCACACAAGCCCAACAGATTTGTGCCATTGCCATTGCTCCACCTCCCTCCAGGAGTGCTTTCAGAGTGCAATAAAATTGGGTGTCCTCCTTTCCTACGGAGAGGGGGACAGGCTTGCACCTTCTCCCCCATTTCTCCAGCAATGTGGTGGTAGGGTATGCCTGGAAAGCTGCTTGTGTTCCCACCTCCTTGGCACCACATCGTTGTCTCCCGACACAGGCATCGGTGAGCTGGTAGAGGTGTCTTAAATCTCTGCTTTGAAATTGGTCCAGTTTGTGTGGAATAATAAAATGTTCATAGGACTTGACTGGCTCAGGTTAACTTTGCAACCTGACTGTGGAGTCCGTAGGCTAGGGCAGTCAACAGAGCATGGGGGAAAAAACAGGGCTTGGTGTTTGCTGCAGTGAATGTTTAAGCACATTGTGAAGAGTAGCAGAGCTTTAATGGGAGAAAAGTTGTGAGAGTCCAAGGTATTATATCATATAGCTGAGTCATTAGAGAGTTCTTGTGGGAGATGTAAATGTTAGTTCCTTCAGGCAGAGAGGAGATTTGAGTCTCCCATGTTCAGTGTGTGGCGTTTAATCACCAAGGTACTAAAAAAGCTCCATTTTGTGAAAAGGGCGAGGATTCAAGGTCACACACACAGTGAGAGCTCTTGCTGCCTGTGCCTGAATTTTGCCCTTCCATCTTGTGTCTCCCTGTTAACCTAGCTTATCTAGCTCTCACTCAGTGTGGGGACAGGGGTGGCTTTGAGAAAATCTGCCTTTTGCAACGTAATTCCTTTTATGTCTGGAATGCAGCCATTCAGCTCAGGTCTCCAGATACCTGAAAGGTAGACTTGCAGCCCTTGCTCCTTCTGTGACTCTAGGGCACCGCCTGTATACAGACACTGTGAAATGGTTGACACGTAATTAAATAACATTATGTTTTTTTCTGAGAGCAAGACAACAGTTTCTAAAACTGATAATCACATAGAAGGGCTTGAAGACCGTACTACCTGAACGTGAGCTTCTGCCAGGAAGAAGCCTTTGTGTAATCTTCACAGATTTCAGGAAAGCATCACAAAGGTGACCACAATCTGGCTACATCTTGATGCAACACTGAGGCCTTCTATTTGTCTTTAATGAGATACTAAAATGTGTAAACATTTTTGAGATGAGAGCCCGAGGTTGCAAGCCAACTCCAATATAAATTCCTGTTCTGTCTGCTTATAACTTTCCCAGAACAATTTCCTTGAGGAATTAAGTCTATGATTAGTCGCAGCTCAAAGATGATTTTTTGAATGTTTGAATAAAGTCCAACTACTTTTAAAGTACATAGGCTATGAATACAGATTAATCTGTTTCTAACATTAAAAATATGTCCAAAAGTAACTCAAAAAGGATTGAGCTCTAAAGTTTATATGCACCTAATGGATATCAACAAGCCTGAAAAGATAATTAAACCAGTGGTTTTGTCGTTGGTTAAATGTTTGCTTTTGTCCACACTAACTTTTATTCATTTTGAAGAGTTGGTAGTATTTTGAGCTATAAACTTAGTACAGCATGTTAAGTTTGGTCCATATAGATCTCTTATACAAGAGAAACTGAAGAAAAAATGGAATTTAGGTAAGTGTTAAATTACAGTGTTGTCACTGGTCAATTAACAATCCAAATGATGGCCTAGACTAGACAAAGCACATCTGAAATGGCATGGTTGAAATTCATTTTTTAATGCTGTTTGTAAATACAGGCTTTTTCATGTTACACCTTTTTTTTTTTTTTTTTCTTATCCCTTTTCATCAGGAATATGCCTACACATCCCTTTCTTTCATTTTTTGTAAACCGCAGTCTAAGCATGAAAATGGGATTTTGAAAGATTTTAATTACTTTTCATATCCATTAAGGTTTATGAAATTAAAATTAAACCATTTCAATTAATAATTTAATTGTTATGAATTGTGCTATTTAGTTATCGTTCAAAGTGAGAGGAGAAATTTCATCATATACTTCATTTACAAAACACCAAGTATTTCAAAATTCAGCAACACAATTGACCACCTTCACGTATGGACAGTAACAGGAGTTACTCAATAGTTACTTCAAACAAGTTCACCTGCTGTTTTTTAATGAACTGTTTCAATCAACTAGCTGGAACCAGAGGTGCTTGAGTCATCACTGGATGGATCCAGCACCTTGTTCACTGTGGTCACTGCTCATGACTACAGGGCAGATGATCCTGCAATCCTGTCATTAGCTCAGCTGGAGACTGAGGGCTGCTGGAGGGTTGCCAGTATAGAGGAATCCCCTTGGATTGCACCTCCTACATACATACTTTCCGAATGAGCACGTACAGATGGACTCGATGCCGGCCTTGCTGCCATGTAGGGAGAGTGAATGTCTGCAAGAACTCTTACTTCAACCTTAAAATCTTATCATTCAGGTTAGTGCAAGAGAGCAAGATCTTCACAGTGTAAATATTTAGAGATCTGTCTTCCATATATGTAATATTTCTTCAGACAGGAAACAACAAGCCTTGTTGCCACCACAGATTCTCCAAGGATTGATCTTCTCCAGAAGCAGAATTTTAATATTTTCTTTCTTTGGCTCCTTAACTATGTGATACAGCTGTATGCATTCATCATAGTATATGCAGTAGTTTATGTCTTTGTACAGAGTAATTATAAAGCCAACAAATGGGAATATTATAGGGTTTTTACTCAAAACAGTCAGAATCATGGCAAATCAGTCTGATGTATGTTTTAAATCCCATGTGACTGCTTCATAAATAATTTCTTTAAAACTTTAACGAAAAGAATTTTTTATGGTATGAAGCTGCATTTATTGTTAGTTTAGACAGAAGGCTTTTCTGGGTTCATTAATATTGCTGACTGTAGTCTCTAAGTTAATTTGCAAAGGTGTTTGCATTTTTTTTCTTCCTTAGAGAAGTATTCATAAGAAAATTCTCACCTTTCAGCTCTGAAAAAGTTGTAGTTCTGCATCTGCCTTTTCTTAGAAAGTTCAAGTCAAGTCTTGATCTTCCTTTCTTGTTTTGTTTTTAGTTGGCTGATTAGTTGGTTTATTGGGTTTACTGACTGATTCCAAAACGCCTACTGAGACATTTTTCAGTCCTTATTTTAATTCTTATGAAATAATGTTGAACTTTGTGGAGAAGGAAGTTTTCTCACACGTTTTAATTAAATAAATACTTACAGAAATCGACAGTTCCAGCAATCTTTAAAAAAATCAGCTTACTTTAGATTAATCAGCTCTACTCCAATGCCAATATACTCAAAATCATATCTTTCTAGATCATCTGGAAAAGTTGTTTTAAAATATTCATTATAGCTGCACTTGGGGAATGTGGCCAAGTAGGTAGTCTTTTTTTTTATGGGGATTGCATTCAAATTCAGATTTTATGAAAGACTTCTAGAAGCTTTATCATCCCTTTAAAGTGTATAGACTATAGGTGTATAGACTGTGTGCACTGTATTGTAGGAGCAAGGGTTAAAACTAAATCCTCCACCAGGCGGTGACTGATGCATTACCAGCCAAAAGACCACCATGATTTTGTCACTGTGACCATCTTGCTCTCCTTTACTTCTCCATTTCCACTTGTGTTCTCACTGATGAAACTGCATCTTATAGAAGCGCCAAGTTCTGGAAAGTATTTTGGATCTCTCAACCTACAACTGTAATGGATGTAGTTCCATTCTAGTCTGAGATCATTTATTTAATTGTTTGTAGAGTACAGGTCTTAGATTCTTAACTGTTTGATCTTTGATTAGTCAGCCAAGTGGTATATATAATTAAGCTGAAGATCAAATAAAATAGATGATCAAATCATTGAAAATTGGTCCAGTTGTTAAATAGACCCTCCCTTTTTTACCTCTGGAAAATCTATGAGCAAAGTAGCCAGTCAACCAGGTTTTTAGATTGGTTTTGGTTTCTAGGAATGATCATAAACATTTGCATATTGACTATTTAATCGCATTGGAAATGTGGGCTCTTAGTTTGTAGTTCTCAGTCACAAAGATTGTGTGGAATTGTTTTCTTTTGACTGATCCTAACACTCATAGAGGAAAGCACTTTGGAAAATGCTTTGATTAAGAACGCACTTTGTGTCCCCTGACTACCCTAGGATTTCTATGATGTCTAAAAGTTCTACAATGTATGTGTGATTTTCTTGAATGATCAGGGGTGCATCTGTCTGTTGTGATGAGGCACAAATCTTTAAAAACTCAGGCTAGGAATAAATAAATAGATTTTTGGATATTTTTTTTTTTAAACCCTGAAGCACCAGGCTTGTTGATGCAGAATGTGTAGCTAGTTAGTGTTTAGCACAGGCGCACAATTTTTGTCATTATATTATCACATAGTAACTGGAAGCACATAGGCTGTCCTAGTTGTGAAGAGTACAGAGAAACCCTTCTTGAACTCATTTAATTGTCTGAACCTTGTGTATCTAATTTTCATCTCCCTTTTGGCTTTGTCAACAGTATTTCTTCCCATCTAAAACATTCTGTGGAAGCAAATATTTGTTTGCACAAATCCAGAATTTTCTCTTCGACAGTACTTGAGCAAACTTAAACTTTGTTTTTTATATGCATTAGTCATAGTATAACTGAACTGCTTACTGAAGCAAGCACAGACCGGTCATGAGCACAGCAGAAGTAAACACAATTTTATGAGTAGTCACTTGGCATGTTTTTCCATCATTCAAATAATAAAGATCATCTATAGTATATTATTTCTCTGCTAAAGGACATACAAATTTATTCACAGTAACAGTGAATGTAATTCCTCCACTTCTGTGAGGTCTTTGGTTTGTTTCCCTACTTTATTATTTTTCAGGCATCTTCTCTTTGATAATCTCTGCATTTTAAATTACTGTATGTGACACTTTTGTTTCTGCACACGTACACTGGCAAGCCCTGAAAAGTCAAATAAATGTCCTTGTGACAAAATTCAGTGGGAAACAGGTTTAGGATTTGCAACTCAAGCACCAGAAAAAAATTACTTTTATCAATTTCAGTAGAACAAAAGATGAGCAAAGTCCTGACAGCTCAAATGCATAGTCAGAGGCTTAACTTCAGTCATGTGAATAGTCCTTTTGACTATTAACTTTTGGTCACTAAACCTCTAAAATCTTAACATTAAATGTGTCAATATTTGTAGGCTCAAAAGGCAAAAAGATGAGGTATGTGGTAAGGTGTGGTCTTACGGAGCTTTAGGATTATGTTGACCTTTAGTTAGTAACAATGTTGAGTCCTTATCAAGAAGAAAGTTGCTCCATGTGCTGCCAGACCAGGTATTCTCCAATATTTTTTGAAAGATGATAACTTTTTGTCTGACAGGAGCGTTGTGTCTTAGTTTAAAAGCAAACCCTGCAGTATTTCACTGCTTTATGATCAAGCCACATCATTACCTCATTTCCAGTTTTACCACTCATTAAGGCATTTTAACTGTTGTTAGTAAGAGACTGTTGCCTTTTTTAAATAGAGCACCAAATAAAAAAGCATGTTTCTATCAATTAGAAAGTGGTTTATTTCTGTTCAGTCTTAATATCTTGCTTAGTAATTCGGCATGGAAGCACTGATGAGAGTTGAATACCCATTGGAGTTACTTGCCATGTCTCACTGCTGAGAGAACTCTTAGATAATAAATGAGGTAGGGCAGAAATTATGTCAAAACATGCCTCAGACTGTGCTGATCAAGTAGCCCCTGCTTCTTGTATAAGGGTCAGTATGTCAGTGTGCCTGTCCTGTGAGACAAAATTCAGTGACACCGTAAGTGAAAGAACTGCTTCCTGCAGCTAACACCCCATGTCCTGTGTCTTCCTAGTGACTCAGTTGTCTCTTTTAAACCATCTGTAGGAAGCAAGAGACAAACCATGGTCAACACGCATGCAAAATCTAGCTCAGAAACATCCAGAGCACTTGCTCTTTAATTGATACATGTCTTCTCATCAGCTAGCAAGGATGGGCAAAGGGAATCCTTGATGAGAGGACTTCTAACAACTCCCTGTTAGTGTGGGCTGCAGGAGATGGTACTTTTTTACTTCATGCACAAAGGAAGAAGTTAATAAGATACAAATTAAATTCACAGACACAAAGATGGTGTGGAAGCCAGACAGGTCCAGGAAATAACATGTGGACTTAATATTTCCAGAAAAAGTACATTTGCTTAGTTCACACACTTAGTAGAGACAAAATTAGATATTATTTTGGAATATAAAATAGATGCAAAACAACATTTTTAATGTTTGGTGACATTTGTAAATGTTGCTGGTATACCCTAGGAATTGTAATAATTTAAGGACACTGGGGTACTAGAAGTGTATTGGAGAACTGGAAATAGTCCAGAAAAATGCAGCAAAAATGGTGTTGGAAAAAGCTGGAGTTTCAGTCATAATGTGTGTTTGTTTTGCAAGTGTCTGCAGGTTGAGGCATTAAATCACAACATAATAATCTCAGACTATTTAAAGGAGTGATATTTCAGACCTAGATTCAGCTCACCCTCAGTGAGGTACCTGAATTAGAAGTATTGCTGTAAAATTTCTCATAGAGATCAGGAACCTTTATCTACAACATCTGCATCTGCTGGAGCTGCTCATTTCTCTCCATTGGCTACTAGGAGAGCCCAGGGTAATTAGATGTCTAGTGCGTGTCTCTCAGTAGGGACCTAGAGCAAGGTGGGAAGTATGTAAGCCAGTGTCATAAGAAAAATATTTAGACTGAACATCAGAACAAACAGTTTTAAAGATACATTGAACACTAACAGAAATACAGTCCATGAGAAAGTGATAGAAAATCAGTTACAGGGACACTCAAATTTAGCCAGGATAAAATACTTGCCTGGAGAGAGTAATCCTATGCTGATCAAAAGAGGGCTCATATAATGTGTAAAATTATTCCTGCCATTAATATATACAATACCTTTATCAATCTGGCAAAGGACAATAATCTATAATTCAAGGCTCTTACCTGATACCAGGATTAAAGTGACAGGTGATTATCTAGTGCAGGAAAGCATGTGATTTTATTCCTCAACATTATGCTGGGAAATAAAATCACATTCTTCATATAGCTAAATATATGTACATATATAAACATATACATATATAATATTTATGAGTGGGTTTATATGTGAATATATATATTGTATTACTTATATATGTAATTTTTTTTTTTCCAAACTGAAGCTTGGTGGTGCTTTCAGTGTCCGCTAATTGACACTTCTGCATCCCCCTGCTGTCAGATACCATTAGCTGAGGGTGCTCTGAGCCAGGTTTGGCCTAGTCTGGGCAGTCAAGAGCTCTTTCCCATGTTTCTTGTCTTCATTCTCACAAAACTGGACATCTCACTACGGTCCACATAAACATGACCTCCCAAACCAAACTGGCAGGTAGATGAAAACAGATTTGTGTTCAGCCCTGGCTTCATGTTGCAGACATTGCTTCCTCTTCTTGGCTCTTGTGTCTGCTGCATTTGGAGGCAGTGGTGCTTCATCTTGATTTAAAAGGTGTTGACCAATCTGTATTCTACAAATTTCTTCATTGTTCAGCTTCTGTTGACCGTCCTAATATACCTTTAACCCGTCATTTAAATTATATACACCATGTTCCTCAGGACACTGAAATGCATTCATTGCTGTGCTGATTCTGGGGGGTTTTCTTAATTTTTCTTCCATTCTGCTTTTCACTTCTCCTTTAACTCTTTCTCCTTTCTGATGCTTAAGATTATTTTCTTTCTCATAAAACTTCTCCTTAGCTTAGATCAGCTCTAGCACATCTATGCATAGCTGCCACCACTTTCAAAAGACTGCTTTCAGACTTCCAGTTAGACCAGCTTCTCCTCGGATAGGGTCACAGAGAGGTTATTCTGCTTCTTAGTTAATCCTCTGAGGCCTAGAAACAGGTTTTTCAAGCAGAATAAATAACTCTGCTGAGCCATTACGCTTGTTACAAAGTGTTAAATAGCTGATTTCAGTGTTTTTGTAGACAATGATGAGTGAATACTGCATTTTGTTTCCTTTTTTAGCCTGTTTTCTTAAGGAAACAAAGCTTACACAACTGTTCTGCCTGGCTGTCCCTCTGCTTGTCTGTCAGCCTCTTTAATAACTTTGAACCTGTTGGTTGATTTCGGGCTGGGATAGAGATCACAAAGGTATGCTGGCCCTGAAGTTCGTCCATTTCTGCAGCATGGGAGAGGGCAAAGTCCTAATGCACCACTCATGGCCATTTGGACCGTCCAGCCTGCGGGCTCTGGCCAGCCACTGCGCATCCCTCCCCGGGGCAAAGAGCTTGACGAGGGGGGATGCTCTGTGAGGAGAAGAGCGTCAATAAAGTGGGAAGGAAGGAGGCCTGCTCTGTATGGGGGACAAAATTCTGTAGGCAACTGAGTTTCATTATTGCTGTTGTTCATCGAACAAGTGTATGACAAAGAAGAAAGCATGCAAAAAGAGTGTGCTTCACAGGAGTCTTTCTCAGAAAGAGTGTATGCACATCATAGACTCAGTGCATGTGTATTCATTTTTCAGTTGGGTGGCTCAGTCTTAGGTTTGGGTCACTAGGTGCCACAGAAATATAAACAGGAGATGTTAATAATATTGCAGCAGGAATGTTAGACTTCGTTCTTTGGTACCCAAGAGATGGAGCCTACAGCTTGCAGTTTTCAGGGTCCTCCTGGGCATTCAAGTTTTCAGCTCCTCAGTCTTAATCTTCTCAGCATTGCTACAATTTTCAGCTGTTTATTCTTGCAAGAGGCTGGTCTCCAGATATCCAGTATCCAGATACTTAATATTTGTCCTCTATCTCTCTTTGTGTTGTGGAAGGTGGGACTTTGCAGCTGCTGGTTAACATACTTCGTACTCTAAGATTTTAACGTCTTTGTGCTTTAGCTCTGGAGATCATGATCTAAATTCTCAGTCATGACGACTAATAGCAAATAAGGTAGGTAATCTGATTCACATGATAAGTGATAAAGGTGCACGTAATTACAGTGCCTCAAAAAAACAATCACGGTTGCAGCTAATACAAACTACAGAACAAAATATGAACGGCTAAATGAATGCTAAAAAAAACAACTCATGGCTCTGGTACCCAGAGCTGAGAGTTGCTATATCATATCTGAAATGGGTTGCTGGTGAGAGTGAATTCTGAATAAGGTGCCATCAGCCAAACAAGTTGTTCTATCAACAACAGATTTGATGAGGCCTATTTCCTGGGGGTTTGCACTTCATACGTGGATTCTCTATTGTCTAATATGGTAGGGATCTTGATCCAAGCTTTTTTTATGGATGGGGCACTCCTAATCCCTCTCCTGTGGAGTTTCTCTGCCAGTGGCTGTACTAAATCACAGTCCCAAGGAACATTTCTAGCCACTTGCATTCGATCCTCGGTACTGTCAAATTGTCCAAATGGCTCTTGGCACAGTGCTGGCCTGTGCCCATAGTGGTCTCCCAAAAGGTTCCTGAACAAGTTTGGGAGTGAACTTTGACCAAGGCTGGTTTCAGCAGGTAGTTTTCATTTGGCCACTCTGTTTTGGAGGGCAAGAGCATTTAGTAGTACATGGCTTGGGCTGTTCACAGCCTGCTGCCCTTAATGGCAGAAAATGGTCCTGTAAAATTTAACGTAGGAGCATAGACATAGTCTCTGGTGTCTAATAGAAGTTAAACCTTTCTTCAGGGCTACTGATACACTAATAGATTATTTTATTAGTGTATCAGTATTATAGATTTAATTTTATCCATTAACTAACTGCCTATTTATACAGACCCATAGGAAATAGGTATGTTAGAAATCTCTGCTCTGCTGTCAGATTTGCCTGAAAGTCAGAGAGAAGTTCAAAGTTATTAGTAGGTGATACACAGTGATGGGAAAGAGAATTCAAACACATGCAAATGTATACACACATTTGTGCATGTGCTTGCATAATAGCTGCAATCACAAACCTTTCTAAAGGAAATCAGGCTAGAAATATGGTGGACAAACACAAACTAGTCAAATTTGGTGGAGCATGCTCTGTAACCAATCATCGCAGCTGTTTTGATGAGGTTTAAGTAAGATGAACTGTAATTTCTCAGGGAACCTGAGCCCATTGGAGCTTTACATTTGCTCAGGCCCCTTGAATTACTTTTAATTGAATTGAATTTTAAGGAGAAGAAAGGCCACTGAGAACTAACACGTGCTTTTTGAGCACATTTGACTACATTGTGTGGCAAGCAATCTATGGCTGTGGGTGTGCACAGATGTACATGAGCTGCCATTAAACCAGCCTGGAGACTCTGAGCAGTGTAGTAATCTGAAGCTTGACACAGACTGCAGTGATCACTTGAGTGATGGGGTAAATTGTTGGGTTGGTGATCTTGTTCTGAGCTAATGCATGTGTTAGCATATGCAGGGTGGCTCATCCAGGGTTAGGTCAAGGATATCACGGTATGTAAGAATGCCTGCACCCAAACAGTCCCAGCACTCTGCACAGCCTAAAGCTTGTGCTATTGTTGCTGTCCATTTCCAGTCTGAAGTACCCTCCTGCCTTTTGAAGTTGCAAAAAAATCTTTGAAAATAGGATCCACTATAAACTTAGGCAGCGAATCTTCCAGAGTCTGCAGCAACTGAACCAAAGGTTGCTAGTGGCAAGAAAATAGCTTGTCCTGTCTGTAGCATGAAATCTTCAAGAGGAGGGTTTAAGAGGTCAACAACGTTAGCTGGTTCACATCTGGTCTCTTCAGTAGATATAGTTTATGTTCACAGTCTGAACCTGTTTCTCATGCTTCCCTTGATATACTATCCCTCCCTTCATCCTGCTCCCCCAATGCCTGAACATGGAATTGTTGATACACTACCAGCTGGAGGTGGTTTATCTACACTGCACAAGGGGAAGAAAGAACATCTGAACATTGGTTTTTCACCCACATTCTGAGCAATTTCCAAACAATATGTGCTGAAAAGGAAAATATTCTTCATTAATTTCCACAAGGACTCATGAAAATCCAGTTTCTTCATGATTTGCATGGTAATTATGAATTTTTTTCTCTCTTATCAGGAAACAACAGAAGATGAAAGTGGCAGCCTTAAAGACAGGACAGTGCAGCTAGCAAGGGTAGAAGACATTACAGACTGTCAAGATGGTATTGTTCAGGGCTGTCAAAATTAAAGACAATTTATGCATTGTAAGGGCAGGCTAAAATCAAGGCCTTGCAACTACAGAAGAACCTAAACATTATAGTAGTCTAGCTGCTAGAAATATCTCATTGACTGAATGTTAATGCATCTGTGGGATTTTCAGGAGTGCGCATTGAGGGCAGCAGAAAATGGAATGGAGTTTAATCTGGAAGGAGACAAGAAAATGATGTCTTTCTCTGTTAGAATCAAAGCCAAGGAGAATTTGGATGCTTTCCATTACTTAGGACTGACTCAGCCTCTTTTTTGAATTTAGTGTAGTGTCTATTGCAGAGATGCCAACAAAGCTATCCATCAAAATGCTGGGAGGAAAAAGCACAGGTGCTCTCCTGCCCCAGCTATTTATAGGAAAGACTTGCAATTGCATGTGATGCAAATGCCCTGGTTGAGTTTTTACATTCCAAAGTCCTAAATCCAGCTCTTTGGCTGAAAACACAGATCAAAAATTATAATTGGCTGTCAGTTGTAGCTGTTTAGCAAAGCTGAAAAAACAGGAATTAAATTTAGCTACAGGAGACTGGGAAAGGAGAATTAAATCTGGGAATCTTTGTAGAAAACATACTGGTTTGAGAGAAGGACACCAAAGATGCATGGTATATTAGTATAAGTATAATAATATTTTATCCAAACCTGTACATCCAGTCATATGTGTATTTAGGATGCAGAAAATGCTATGGCTCCTAGCTACAGACCAGGATTTGGACTGGCACATCTTTCACTAAATTTCCCAGAAATTTTCTATTTGTTCTCCTCCTGTTTGAGGAAATCCCAGGTAAATGAATTTTTTTCTAAGATTATTAATGTTGCTGTTGGCTTCTGAAAGTTCTCGTAATTTGTTAATTATTAATGCTAAAAATTATAATAAGTATGAGAAACGTCTGGGATTAAATCAGAAATGTTTGCAGCCTGCTGAAGGAATCATTTAGAGCCTTGCATAACTATATGAACATGTTGCTTTTCTTCTCAACATGACTGCTGTTGTCTCAGTTGCCATAATAATTGTTTCAGTATATTTTTAACCACTTTTAAAATAAGTCAAGCAGATTGCGAAGGCAGCAACAAATAAAGCAACTTCAGATTTTTACCTCTCTGGAATCTTCCAGCAGTTCTGCTAAAACTGATGTGCCAGTGCATTGACCTACTTTGGTGGAGATCTCCACAAAAGTTACAGGACTTACAGTCTCTCTGCTCTGTTGTTACTTCTTTCTATATTCATTAAGCCAGTGATTTGTTAGAAAGCCACATAATTAGTTGTTAAATTGCTGGTGGACAAAAAAAGTGCATATTTAGCAAAAAAATCCCAACCAACACCAGTCCCTATTCTCTGCTGTGAAAGGAATTTTGCTAATTCAAAGGCAGCAGACTTTATGCAGACTACCTGCTCACCTGAGAAGTTAGTAGAAAAGACAGAATAAACAAAGGGTGTGGGCAACAAATCCCAGGGTATTCACTTTTGTTTGACTACTAGACATCTTAGAGCCTCTGCCTCAGTTGATCTAAAGAAATCATGTCCCAGCAGTACTCCGTTCTGTCTTGTGCAAAACCTCATCGTTTGGAAAGGCACTTGAATACCTTCAGGGAGTTAGTAAGGTGGCTATAACTCTACCCAAATTTTGGTGGCAATGTACCACAGACAGCATTTAATCCTATGCCTCTTGTTTCCAGTGTGCCCAGTAGCTGGAAATGTTACTGTAGGGAAGCAATGAAGATCAGCTTCCCACTGATGAAAGGCTTTTTCTACAGAGCAGAAGTGCCCCTGCCAGCAAGGTGCCCAGCAGCATTCTCCTAGTGCTGTGTCTATAAATAAAGGGCTGTGACCATTTTACTCCTTTTGTTCAGCAGCATGGTTGAAAGTGAAAGCCCTGCATCTAATGTATTACTTTTTTAACCTAGTTTCCAGAAGATTTGAAACTCCTGTGAATGCATATTTTTCCCATCTCTTTCTTCAAACCCCAGAAATTATATATATTTCTGAACAATAAGTGCTTTTTAGCATATTTGACAAAAAGATAGAGGTTCCAAACACCTTTAGTTAGTACAACCATAGTGCAAGTAGAGGAGATGCAACTTTGACTCCTGATATGACATGAGGCTGGAGAGAAGAGTGTAGGAGAAAGATAAACTAAAGATATTGCATAAAACCCCTATAGTCATAGCTCTCCCAGATTTCACAGACACACAGCCGCAGGGAACCAGGCTGTCCTAGTCCTGCTGCAGACCAGCTTGCAACCCTGTGCCGCAGCAGCTGTGGAGGGTGCTTGTACAGCCATTACTAATACAATGGAGTATGTGATGATGACTTTATAATACTGACGTAAGATAGGTGGGGAGGTGAACGCCAAGCCCTACACCTACCGTAACATCGTAATGTCTCTATGGAAAGCCAGTGCTAGCCTCCCACGAATCCAGAGGCTGTCAGAAGGCTCTGTATGTAATTCTCTGTGTGATAAGCAGTGTGTACATTGCTATGACACTATCAGAAGTTCTCTGTGCAAGTCATGCCATCTGGGAAGGGCAGGCTCATTCTGCAGCAGGAGGGTAAGGCTGGCACTTACATTCTACAATACTTACCGTGTACATCACATGTCCAGAACACTTTTAAAGCATACGTAAAGACTTGAAAAATTAGTGAAGTGTTCCTTAGTAGCTTAGTAGAAGAAAGAATCCTATGAACTCTAAGGTTCATTGGCACACAGTGAAACCCCGATACTGTTGGGTGCAGTGGCAATCTGGGAAGACTGGGGTACCAAGCAGAACAGCACAGCAGAAGCCAGCTGCTCACCAGTTCTGGCTTAGACTCCTGTGGTTAACGTCATGCTTCAAAGGAAGTTTAAGTGACAGTTTGGGCATAGGCAGCTGTCAAACATGGTTTAAGTTCCTGGGTGCTTTTTTTCAATAATTGCTTCCGTAGCAATGTTTCCAACTCATAATCAAAGGTGCAAACCTTTGCTTAGCAATAGCAAAACTAGCTGATTTCATTTGGAGAGTGTCCAAAGCATCCGAAATGGATTTGAGTGGATCTGATGGGGTGTGCCACCATTTTTCTTTCTCTGGCGGAACTGAGCCAAGCAAAGAGGCATTTGCAGGCAGGGCCTGTGGGTGCCTTCAAGCCCTGAGCAGTTTGGCAATCCCAAGGCACATCTAGCAGAAAGGTCAGTTTGAGAGCTGGTCTTGCTTTATGCTGGGAGAGGTGCACAGAAGTCTTTTGCCTGATTTATGTAATGTGTCTCTGGTGAGGGGCAATCAGTAAAATAACATCCCACAGCACTGAAAAATATATATCATCACACTATATGTTCACAGTGTTTATGATGAGTTACTTGAAATACACAGACCAAGAAATGCATGATTTGAAAAAAAATACTAATATTGGTTTCTTGAAATGCTGAAATAGCACAAGATAAGCTTATTGAGTGAAAGCCTGGCTCTGCTGAAATCAGTAAGAGTTTTGTTTGAGATTAAAAAAAAAAAAAAAAAGATAATTTCACTGTAAACTAGTTTATAGCTTTCACTAGGTAGGGACAACAAAGTGAAACTATATCCCTGTACAGTAGACAGGTATTTGCCAACTGGGTTTGGGTTGGGATTAGAAAGAAATAAAATTTGCTCTCTTCTTTTCTTTCAGTCTTCTAATTAATTTTTGCTTAGTTCCACAATGCCTTCTTTTGCTGCAAAGAGCAGACATTGAATTGGGATTGTATGTGTTGACAGTCCCAGCTTGAGCCTTCCTGCGGGTTGGCTGAGATTTAACAATACATTTTTTCCCATGGTATTTTCTGTCACATATTTTTTTAAACAAACACTATTCTGTCAGCTATAGAGGGCACAAAGAAAAGATGCACTGTAAAACAGCAAACAGAAGGCGATCTCAGATTTAGAGTTTGCAATATTATATGAATCTATTGGCAACTCTCCTTTTCTATAATCTCTTTATGAAATGTATATTCTATTTACTGTGCTATTCAAAGGAATAAAGGCATTTAAGGAATATTTCATTAAAAAGAATGACTCGATTTACCTTTGGCCACTGACATTTTGCAGAGTCACTGCCAACAGATCTGGACTTTGGCTTCAATCTAGAGGAAATGGACACCTGAAAATGAACCCAGTTGTGCATCTTCTCACTGCCACAGTAGCTGCGAAAACTCTAACATGCAAAGCCATATGATGTCACACAGCAAATATTTGGTGCCATCACATGTACCGTGGTACTTCGTGGTGAGAAGTAACCTGATAAGGTAACTCGTTTTTTCAATAGAATAGCCTTATGATACAACTGCTATTGACACCATTGGTCTGAGCTTGTTCCCTTTGAAATCAACAATAAAAGTCCTGAACAGGAGCAGTGTGGGGCCAGGAAGCCACCAAGCTAAAACACTACACACTGCTTTGAAAGTTAAGGAAGCATTAAGGTCAGAATAATAATTTTCATTAAGTAAGAAAAAATCAATGCCATTTGCACTGTCCAGCTATTCAGCTTGTTGTACATGCAGATTATCTGCATCTGGTTATCACATTTAGTAATCCCAGCCTGGCACTGACTAAAAAAATGCTTTACAAAACATACAGCCCAGGGCAGGAGACTCCATAAAGTCAATGTTGTTATTGCTTTTCTTATTGATGTAACAGCCCTCTTGTCATGTAGATTTTCTTTTCTTCTCTTTTTTTTTAAAGAGAGGGAGAAAAAATAGATGATACAAGATGGTAACTTAATGCAGTGATTGTTGGTTGTCCATGGAGAAGCATAAACTTGACCCAGGATTTGGAATATAGCCAAGAAAACTGCTGAGAAGACGGATCCTTGGTATCACATGCTGCAGGTCACCGTGGGACCCATTGCAGAGCCTGTCTGTGGGCTCTGGCTCCATCTCTGCAGGCACCCATGTCTCCCTGTATAGGAAACACAGTATTAGACACCAGGTATCAGTACTGACAGCTCTTCAAGTGGGAGAAAGGTACTTGCAATTAAAAACTGCAAGCATGGTGGGTGTTACCAAATAAAGAAGAGATGAGGGAGAGGATGGAGGAACTATGATGCAAGAAGCACTTGGATTTCTGCCACCCCAAAGACCTACCTGAAACAAACAAACAAAAAAAGAGAATAAAGACAGAGCTGAATCAAGTCCAACTCCAAAAGGTCTCTCTTTTGAGGTGGTAGCGATGCATCTCTTGATGCTGGTCCATGCTTGCATGGTCCAGCTTGCATGCTGCTCTGATCACTTAGTTGTCCCGAACATCTAGTTTGAGATGGTGTGTATGCAGGGTGGAGGGAGGGGCGATTTTGCTTGGTGCAGCTTGCAGGAACACTTGAGGTCCCCATATTCCTGTACTGCAATCCATTACTTCCAGAAGAAACATTGGGCTCATTCACAGGCATTTACCCATGCGCTTGCAGGTTGAAGAGACTTGCAGATCCCTTCCCCTGGTCTGTTTCTTAAAAGGAAAGTGGCACCGTGCCTGCCGTAGACCAACGGCATGTGCTGGACTGATGCAGCTGCGTCTGGGTTGCAGAGGATAGACTGGCTGGGATGGAGCTGGCCCTCCCAGCAGCAGCAGTCCCTGTAGCTCCCATTTCTGCTTGCATGGCAGCAACCACAATCTCACCTCATCTTTCTCCTCCCCACCTGCAGCATCCTAGACCTGAACCCTGGGGCTGGTGAGGATGAGGTGGGGGCTTGCTAGGGATGAGGGGAGAGAAGGGCAAACAGCTCCAGGTGCAGAGGGTGCAGGGAGGAAGAGGGTTCATTGCAGAATGGGGATGTACAACCTCAAACCCCAGGTCCAGCTGTGTTTGCTTCTGAAGTTGTATTCTTTCCTGGACAGGAAGGTCAGCGATGTACAGCATTGTTCAAACTACAGTGACAGTAAAACTAGTTAAACACAACAAGTGATGAGAAAAGCCTGGTGGGATGAGGTTAGAAGGAAGAACAAACTTCTAAAACATGTTGGGCAAAGCCTGACTGGCAGCTTCCCTGCTTGGCCCCCTGCAAGCGAAAATTTGCAGTACGTGCATCTGAACTCTTTTTCCAGACGCTGCATACTGAAATAGTACTTTGGAAGGATTTACACAGACTGAATAGCCATATTTTATTTCTCTAATAATACTAGTGTTTGTAACCAACTGCCATAAAACCTGTAGTATAAAGTACTGTGGCACACTACTCAGGATTCAGCATAGTGATGAGTCCATGCAAGCTGGTTACGTTTTTATGTGCTAGGAGCCTGCTTGCTGTAGGAGGTATTAAGTTACAGTGAACATAATGAAATGCTGTAACTTATGAGCCTGGACAGATGGGGCGTTTCCAAGTAGACATCCCATCAGCAGCAGGATTCAGGCTGCTAATAGGCGTTATGACACTGGGCCTTTTTGCTCTTCTAAGCTCTTAGATAAAATAGCGTGTTAGTGCTTTTTCCCCAGGCACAGCAAAAAGTTCTTACTGTGTAAGTCTCTTAGCTGTATTAGGTTGGTACTTGGCCAACCTTGGTCACAGAATTTTATTGAAGAAATCTCGTGCTGTTGGCTGCAATAAGTACTTCATAAGTGGGTGATCATTACCAACATGCATTAGATAATAGAGGAATTATCGTTCAAACACTATACTCAATAAAGATAACTGAACAAGCATGGGTAACATTGGCATAAATATAAAAACCTATCTGCTCCAAGTTTCTCTTTTTCTATCTAATGTCATAAAATATGAGATTGTGTGTAACATTTATTTTACATACCAGAAAGAAAAAATAGCTTAAATAATAGTATTATTCATTATTAAAACACCCCCACCCCCCTCCGGTTTTCATTCTTTATAAAAACACCTCAAACTATCTGTTACTTATGGTCCTACCAGCATTATGTACTGTCTGGCCATGCAGCACAGCTTGTCTCTGACAGCTTGGTTGTAAGAGGACCTTCTTTGCACCTCAACCTAGAGGAGTTCAAACCCACAGTGTCCACATAACCAGAGACAAACATAGCTCCATAGATGCTGCAGTCTCTGTTCTTGCTGAATATAAATCGCTCTGCAATACAGGTTCATGGAAGCAAGAAAAATGATAGGACAGGTAGAGGCTCAGCTTTGAAGGCTTGGGATTTAGAAACAGAGGATCTTAGGGCTCTTTTTGTGATTTACCCAAAATTAAATGCAGATGCTCTCCTGGAATCAAGGATCTGAACCTCAGGTTCTCCTTTCCTATGCAAGTTCTTTGCTCAGTGGTGTTACTAAAAACATGCCTCCATGGATTGTGCCATTTGGTATGTGATCAGCAGAAACAGTCTATCTTCTCAAGGTCATTAGTTGCAGTAGAGCCCAAATATTCAATGTTTTTTGGGGGGTATGTTCATTTAAGCTAGAAGTAGTATTTATTGAATTATACCTCTTCTAATTCTGGCTCCAAGGAAGTGAACATTCAATTATGAATTTGAGGAAATCAACACCTCTGTATCCTGACTACAAGCCAGAGTTTCATCCATGATGTTGACCAGAGTATTTTCCATTTGCATTGGTATAAATTCAGAACTACTCAGTTAAGATGCAGTGATTCACAGTAGAGTCTGATTTACAGAGTTTTAATCAATATCTGTCTCCCTCACAGTATTCCATACTTCTGAACAAATGTTACAGAAACACTGTTCTGCAGGAAGCCCTCTTCCAGCTCAAGGTCCAGCCCGCTGCTCACTGCAGTCTCTGGGAAGTTTTCCATGGCTTCAGGATGCACTGGAGCTGGCTCACAGTCTGTTCCTTTAAAGCAGCAAACTGGTTTAGCTAGCACAACCAGCACTTTGCAGACAACTCAGCAATTATGGGATCATATAACTGCAGTAAGAGGCTGAGCTGCAAATTACTGTAATTATGAATATTTCTGTTGCAAGGCAAATTTACAGCCAGATATGTCATGTCAAAATTATTTTATTTTGTGGGTAATTCTAATTTTGCAATACATTTCTAGAACTTCATTTTCCTGTTAAACAGCATTTTAATTTGAAGAGTCTATTACAGTGGTTATGGTGGATTATTGTTAGAATTCAGAGGCAGATTACGAAATGCAAACATCCTCCATCACAAGCTAAATCCTGATCCCAGACAGAATAGCACAGTTGGGAATGGTGATTAATGTCATTATAAGGGTATTGGACAGTGTCTCAGGAGAGGCTCAGTTGTCTCCAGTTCCTCCCAGGAGATAAAGCTCCCTCTGCAATAAAAGGGGAGAGACAAGCACCTCCAGAGAGCTTAGCCTCTGAGGATGTTCATCTCAGAAGACAGAAAGAACGTGGGGTGAGACTGCTCCCAACATGCCTGCCTGGCTTAAACGCCAAAAGCAAGGCAGTGGGTCTTTTTTATGACTTTTGGTAAATCACTTTATCTCCCAGTGTCCTTTCTTTTAGTTCTTCACCTGTACAGGGAACAATACAGACATGTTTTGGGAGGATATATTCACTGACCATATTTAGGTTCCCAGAAACGTGGGTAAAATGGCCTTGCTCATTAATAAAGTGGCAATTTCCCAGTCATTTGTTTATCTCAGCGAAACATCAGGTAATCTACATCACCGATAACACCACCTATGACCTTAGCTCCAGGACAATTTCCACAGATTTAACTCTTGTGGAGCACATCCAGGTTCCAGCTATGGTACCATTTTTAAGTAGCCCTCCCTATTTCCAAAACATCAGCTTCTTCAAACTCTTCCTGAAGCTTCAGACACTACCCAAGTGTTAATGAAGGTGATGTGCAGCATGGCCTTTCCTGGTCTTCGGGGCATGGCACGAACAAGTGCGCCTGGCCTTTCCCTGCCCCATCCCTGATTGACACTGGGCAAGTGCAGAAGAGCTGCGATCCGGGGCGCCAAAAGCAGGAATGACCTTGTCACCTTTGTCTTTGTATCTAGTTACATTAGGCTCCCTCCCGGGAGGAAGCCAAAAAACAACCCTCTCCCTTGCCAGCTTGTTCATTAGCAGTTAATGGGACAGGCTTGACCCTCATTTCCCCCTGCAGCTGCCTCCCCTGTTGATTGCAGGGGGCTTGAGGCATGCATGGCATGCAGGGACAGGCTTTGGGGCACGTTTCCAGCCAGTCCCAGGTGGAGCTGGTGACCTGGAGCCCATGACCTGGGCTGTTTTTTTGGGGAACAGCTGCAGGCTGGGGCCATAGCTGGGCTTGCACTGCTGAGATGTGAGCAAGAGGTGCTATGAGCTTTCAGCCCCCTGACCTGGTAATGGAGGGAAATTTGGCCCTGTATCGCTAAAAGTTTTGGTCTCAGCAGTAATCCTGTGATACCCAGGAGCTCCCAGGTCTAATAGTCTGTCCCCAAGCAATTAAAACTTTGTTTTGTCTCCTTTTTCTGATACAGAATTAGCTGATAAAGATAGGGGGCTGAAGATTTATTTCCACTGGACTCTATTTTCCTACTGGCTCAAGTGTCCTGCAAAATCTCCCATCTAAATTTTATATGTGTGCAGATAGATCCAGAGCACAGGAGTGAAGACTTAGAGCAAGATATGCAGCCATTTTGTACACCAGTCTCACTCACACCTCGCTGTTTCACAGCTGTTGTCCGCAGTTTGTGTTAGACTCACGGATTATTTTCACATACCTCATCTAGTCTCTAAATAGGGCGGCGAGGCACTGACTCTGCCCAAACAGTCCACAGTGGGATATGCTTTTGGTAAAGTGTTTGTTCCCAGACAAATACAAATCAAGCCTCTATGATACAGGCTTTTGTCCACAACGGCTCTACAGCCAAGACTGTACAGCCCCTCCAAAGACGTGACCTTACGTATAAACCAGTTGGTGCCACTGAAACCATCCTGTTTCTGAGGTGCCATTTGCAGGATCATACCCCTTAAAAGCCTTAGCCTTTATTTTAAGAAAAGAATCTCAGTCTTTTCACTCCCAAACACTGTAACATCCAAGAAGCTTCACAGTGGAAATGGCCTTTGCTGGGTCCTACTTGATGCACGCTTTCCAGAGAGCTGATTTGTTCCAGCAGGAAAACAGGGAGACCCTCTCAGTGAACGAGCCTTGTCACCAGGCTGCCAGGGACAGAGGGCTCTAACGGGTGCAGTGGTGACTGGGAAGAAATTACAATTTTCAGACACTGAAAGGGTTTAAAGAAGAGCAGAGAGTAAAATGGTACAACAAAATATTGACATGTCAACAACTTCTGCATTATATCATAGCCAAATCACTTAGCATCACTGTTGTATGTGGGCTGGCCTTCCAAACATCCCCTGCAATGAACCAGGCTAATTCTCACCAGCTTCACGGCTGAGACCTGATAGTTCCCTTTGTGAGGTATCAATTATTTATTCTGTGCGCTCCAAAAGTCAGTGGGTCCTTTTCATATGCAAGACAACTGTTAAATTAGTTGCTGAAGGACTACTGGGGCTTTTCAAGCTCCAGCCTCAGCAAGAGACATTCCCACCTCATCACTCCTTATTTCACTCATTTCCTCATGCAGCAAAGCTGATTTAAATGATTTCTGTCCTGGCTGCTCCTTCCCACTTCCACACTGCAATTCACTGTCCTGCACCTGTGCCAGTGCAAGCATTTTGTGAAGGCAAGCAGTAAATCAGGTCACTGAAATGTTAGTGCTCCTCCACAGGATGTTGTCGATGATTTCATCCCAGAGCCAGGCAAGAAGCTGGTTGTCCCAGCATTTCCTTCTGAAGATCCTCTGCACTGGCATCTTCTCAGAGGTATCCTTCCACTGGCAAGGAGGGCCACTCAAACCACCAGGCAGGTCACTGCACCTGCATAACTGTTGTCCTTTTTTCTCATATATGGCAAACTAGATTAAATTCTCCATGAAATTCACTAGCAATTAAACTTATAATTAATGTAAATAGCCGATTTAAAATACACCCAAGAGGAGATATTTAAATATATGCTTACTGGACATTTATATTCTATTACATTACATTAGGCTCAAAGATCCATCTGCCCAAGACTTCTCATTAAATAAAATTGTAACAGTTGTTATAATGCAGAATTTGTTCATGCTGGTTATCTGACTCAAAGCAAAATAGCCGAATATTTTAGTTACCTCTAAGATTAAGGATAGAAAAAATATACATGACCTCTTGTGAAATAAACTTTCCCTTTATTTCCTTTGAAAATGTGAGGTGAAAACCTATGCATTTTTGAAATTTTAGAAGTGTAAATGAGATCAATTTTGTTTTTGTTTCAGACCTCACATTTGCACTGGACTACTCAGACTGAGGGATAGGCATCATGACAGCTATTTTAGGTGTATACAACCTGTTAATCTAAGGATGTGTCTACAACAGAGTTTTTGTTTGCACCGAGAGAGTGCTTCTGACATGCATGCCCTAGGAATCCCCATTTTCCATGTTGTGGTTCACATCTCAGAGTGGTCTCAGAGGCACCAGCTGATGATCTCTTGCTGATGAAATTAAACAAAAAGATGTGCCCTAAGGACATATCTGGTGTGCTAATGAGATGAGACTAGAGTGAGACCAATGTGTATAGTGTAAATGTCAAGTTTTCAGCACTGCTTCTCCCTCATATCTGCTCCTATTACACTGCACTACTTGCTTAAGTTAATGGCCTAAGTCAATGCTAAACATCAAAGCTCACCTGCCATTGTGGAGATGTCGGGATACACCCTAGCTAACTAACTTAAAAAACTCACTTCTTTGCAGTTCAGGTTAGAGAAGATGACTCCATCCCAGGTATGCATCTATCTATAGTTCTACCTACCTACCAGTTAGGACCATGCCTATGGAGGCAGTTTAACTTGCTCTCAGACTCTGAAAAGTGCTTTCACAAAACATATATCTGCAAGTAAGAATCTCTGCTCTGAAAAGTGGAGTTGCATCTCCCGAGTCCTGTCCCTCTTGCATCCCGGGAATGCCCAGAAACCTGCTTCCTAGCATGGTACAGTGTGTTGTGTGGGCACAAAAAGCAGCTAAGACTCAGGACTCAAACAGAAACACTTCCTAATGATGTTGTGTGCACTGGAAAGTAATTTCTGGAACCCAAACTATGTAAATAGTCTTCTACTGACCTCTTTCTCCCCTCTCAATTCCCAACCTTATAAATAACTCTTACTTCCACCTTCAGAATTTTTCCAGAGCTCTGCTGAGGCTTTTGGTCTGCCTATTTTTAGCTTTGCATTTATTGACAGTGGTTTCCTCCTTCTCTGTCTATACAGGCTACAGCCTAGAAAACACAAAGGTTATTTGATTCCCAAATTGGCTTTCCATGGACAGATCTCTAAAGTTTCTGAAGACAAAAAGATAAGTCATCGTTTCTTTCCATCACAACTGGCATATACATCCTCGGAGAGTCACCAGGGGAGCCACACACTGTCTGGCTTCAAAAATTTCCTGAGACCTTGGAATGTGCTCTCTGATACCCAAGTACCATCAATCATCTCTGAGGAAGACAGCGATGAAGGCTGTCATGCACATAACAGGAGGGCAAGATGCATTTTAGATAACTCCAGTCAAAAAAATATTATCATTAAATGCATGGAAAAACTGCTAGATTTTAATAATACAGATAATTTTTCCAATTTCTCAGCAGACAGCATTGGATCACTATCCTCGTACTGTGCCCATGAACTAGATATCAGACTGTTAGTTGGGCAAATTTCTTACTATGTGATTGTATGTAATGCATGATAGACTGTGTGGGATCATGGCAATTTAGCATGTTTGAGAAGTGCAAACAAACTTTCTATATAGTATGCCCATACAGTTTTTGTAGCTTATAGGAAGACACAGAGGTAGATAGATCTCATAAAATGTGGCTTCTTCCGGTGTCTAGTTTTATTCCCATTAACAAAAGGAGGTAAAAACCCCCAAACCATGGGTAGTTTTAGCAACAGATTTTTTTTTTTTTTTTTTTTTTTTAGATGATGATAGCGTCACTTTAGATAACTGTTTGACAAATATGTCATTTATATGACTTTTGTGTTTGCTTTATGTTCTGCTTCAGGCACAGAATTTCAGACAAATCGAACAAGAGAGCAAAAATGACAGAAAAAGCTGTAAATTGCTACAAAAATTGATTTTCAGAGGTACGTGACATAAAGACTGATTTTCAGAGGCATGCTTAAAGTGGGACACATGATTAAGGAACTTGCTGAATCAGAGATTTTGTGTACAAAAGACCAGTTATGCAGCTAACAGGCTGTGCAAATAGACTGTGTGATTTCCTCATGCAGTTGTAACTGCATACAGAAGAGTTACACATTCATTGCTGCTACAACTTACATGAACACTACTCAGGAAAATACGACACTTAGTATGGCAGTAGCTCCAAAGATGTGAATTGAATTTTAGCTTCTACCTTGTCTCCACAGGTAAGATCTGCCTTGAAAAGACAGTAGGTTAGATGTGGTCTGTGGTAGATTGATCATCCAAGACTTGAAGTGACTCAGACACTTGATCTGAGGGAGTAATTGATAGCAGCGATAGGTTGCCATCCAATCCTTGGCCAGCAAGAAGATGAGGACGATAGCACAGTTTGTGGGTGAGTCATGGCTGTTTCTTGCCAAAGAGGAGTGCCGGGATGGGTTTTGTCCAAGACCATGGTGGAGAACATGCTCCAGCCTCTCCCAGTCTCTGCTCTGTTTCTTTTCTCATCCCTGGTTTCTTGACCTGGTCTCCTAACCTTTCCAGCCTTTCCTGTTTTCCAACCTGTGAGCTATTTATCCTTCACCTGGCCTCTCCTCCCAGTCCTTGGTACAGTCTCAGCAGCACCCCAGCCCACAGAGCCTTACCTCAGTCATAGTCTTTGTTCCTCTCTTTGCAAGGCTCCTGGTCCTCAGATACTTTCCCCACGACCTCTCGCCTTTATGGCAGTGCTTGTTTCCTCTGCCTTTGAGGTGGGCACCTCCTTCTCTGTGCAACCTGGGCACCAGGCAGGAGAGTGTTGAAAGGCCAGGAGAGACAGGTGCCATATCCTCCATTCATGCACTGAGAGCCACCCTGGCCACCAGCAGCAAGACATGGTGACAGTGAGAGAAGACCTGTGGCCCAGAGCCAGACCCAGCCCACAGGGATGATGGCTCTACCATGTGTTTGTTATGTGAGGGCTTGTGAAAGGGTGAAGGATGCTTAAAGCAGGTAAGACCTTAGGAGAGTTTAGCAACCACATTCAGGCAGTTGAAGATAAAACCACCATCTCCCCCACAATTGAGGCTATGAGAATAAATTGATTGATAAACCCATAGCAGTGATGAGTGATGAACACAGAAGGGACCATAAGGAAAGGAATAAATCTGCCCCTAAGAAAGGCTTAGATAATGTGTGGTCAATGGGGCATTGGGCTGTGCATTGAATAAGGATGAAAAACAAAACACTGAACTGAACAGCTGCTCACTTGGTGGGCACCATCTTGTCTGTGCAAGGAAAGAGGCAGGGGCTTGTGGCTGGTGGGAGGACAGTGTATTCACAGTGACTGGAGGATATCCCAGCAATCTGGCTTGAGGGAAATTCAGAGGAAGAAATTAGAAATCCGGTTGGTAGGGAGAGGTTGTGTCCATGTAGCTTAAGATGAGAGGTATGAATATTCCTTTATCATACAGTTAAAGCCCAGAGGCTTCTTGCAAAACCTCTAAACGAGAAATTTCACAGTCCACTTTCATACCAATGTTTCCCAGGTCTACCTCACTTTGTAGCCTAACGTTCCTTTAGCATAGATCTGTGTACATGCACAGCACTGTATAGATTCAAAGCAACACCTCCTACCACACCCTCAAATGAATAGCTGGGACAGCCGATGAGGCAGGTGTGTAAGACATTTGTGATATGAAATGCTACCGAATAAGCAAGCAGCTGTATAGTGATCTAGCTTCTTTTTCCAGATGGTCGCAGCAAGCAGCATCCTGCAGGGAGCATTATAATGGTCAAGTCCTGAGCTGACAAAGGCTGAGTAAGTGTAATAATATCTGCGACTTGAAAGAAAGGATTGTACAATTCCTGCCAAGAACAGATGGCAAGATAGTTTCTTAGCCACAACTGATACTGACCTACTAGCAGGAACCACAGATCTTTATTGCAAACATATCTTATGACAATTGATTCAATCCCTTAATCAAAGAGCCTTGACTGTTCCTCTAGTTAATTCCCTCATCCAATCAACATTACAGGGCAGTGTCTGGTATAAGGCTTAGCCACATAAGCAGCTCCTAGATTCCTATCTTGTGAAGATGCTGGCTCGTATCGTGCATTACATCAGTCTGGTCAGATTAGATAGAGAAAGGGGCTTTATTCAGACTGCCTATCAGCAGTGCCTCACGTAGATGCTGTGATTCTTAAAGGATCAAAGGACTGATGAGTGATTCAGATGCAGACCTCATGGCATGAAGAGACATAATTGTGGCACAAAAATTAGTCAGATCTTCTGCTGAAAGTGCCTACTAGGGCCACAGCAACTACTTCTCTTATACATCTTAACATGAACTGTGGCTTGGATTTTTCATGAGGGTCCCCTTTGGGAAATTACCGAGTTCAATGTCTTGATGAGCTAAGAGTAGGCACTAACCAGACCTGCAGATCAGCTGATGAGTGGCAACTTGATCAGCTACTACAACTGCTTGCAGTCATGGACCTGTGGCCTTAATCAAGACAGGGAAAACTATTTTAGCACAGATTAGCCAACTAGAACAAAGTTAGCTCCTCATTAGCCTTTGCTTCAGTTTGAGCTGTACCTTTAAATAGATGATAATATATTAAAATTAAAGATATTCTTTAATATGAATGTTAAGAGGTAGCAGTTAGAACATGCTAGCTAATGGATTTTACAATAATACCTTTTGTCCTAAACCAAACAAGTACTCACCAGCCATAAGGAAATCTTCATTCATCCTAGCTTTCCTTTTGCTATATGTGCCCTCTCCTTTCTTTTCCCATGAGACCTTCTATATTTATACTTGCTTCAGAAAGCTGTTGCTCTCCAGCCTACCATATGTAATACCAAGCCTGTGAAATCGAGTTTGCCCTTGACTGTTCACCCTGAAGCCAGCAAAGAAATACATGGCAAAGGTGAAGAGAGAAGGGAAGGAGGAGTATTTTTTAAAGAGATACACCAGTGATGTTTTAAAAACTACCCTTCACTCACCATTTATAATGGCTAAGGGATAGTCAGGACATGCAGATACACACTGACATGGGATTGGGGAAAACATTGCTCTCCAAGGGGGAAAGAGGATTCCCGTGTGGAGAGAATACCAGAAACAGGCTGTCTCAGTGCTCAACACCCTGAAGTATGGACAGACAAAGTAACTGTGGGGCAGTCTGAACCTGCCCCTATAAATATGCCCCAGTCAACTTCCAAGCATCCCCCCAAATCCAAACACATGCTAGAAAAATCCTGGTGGCCTCAGGGAGAGCCCAGGGCTTATGTCTCATTTGAAGGTCAACTCTGGGTGCCTGGAGCAATGCCAGGCTGAGTGTCTACCTCCTTCAGGCAGCATTTGTTCCTCACTCAGCTCCTCTGCATACCACCAATCTTGCCCACTCAGCACCACTCCTTTTTTGTAACATAACTAACATGCATTCATTTCCAAAACTCACACATTAAAAACAAAAGCAGCCTCTGAAATGCGAACTGCACTTTTAAAAGGGATATTTTTTCCTCTTCCATCCATATTGTGTTTCATCTTTGCTGCCATACATTTATACAAACTGTTGGGATTGGGGGTGGGGTTACCATTGCTGCCGGTTTCTTTTCAAACAGATGAAAACTTTATCCTTGCAGATCAGGCTTAATCTCAAATGTTCTCTGCGCCACCAGAGTCTGAACCCACCTCCAGTGCTGCGGGCAGGGTGTCTGCCTTCCCCTTTTGTTAGCTCAGAGGTTCCTAAAAAAACCAAGTGCTTGTCTTTGATAGTCTGCACTCTGGTTTATTAAGATTCACAGACAATACTGTGGCAAACACCAGTGGGGATAGAAAAAGTCTGCACATACCAGCTCAAGAATAACAAAGTGACATTCACTCAGAAAATGAAACATAATACATCTAGGGAAAAAGCAGCTGAAAGGCAGATGTTCAAGGAGATGAGAAACCTAGAAAGTCAGAGCTCTGGAAGAGAGCTGAGGGTGACAGAAAGCAAAGGATGTGCTTTGCAGGGCAGTGTGAAAGGAAACGCTCAGTGATTTTGACCTGATGTTACATGACCCCGTGGGCAGGCAGGGTGATGTCAGTGGTACACGCTGGAGCCCGCTGACCACTCACTCGTGCATGGTGCCAGACCATAACGCTGAAGGCACAGCAGGGTGAGGCATCCCTGTGCTGGAGCCAGGCTGCAGTTTGCTTTTCCTTGAAGATTTTTGGCATTATACACCTACACTTCAGCAGTCTGAGTAATCCTGTCTTCACCCAGGTGAAGACCCCTGCCCATCACTGCTGTGCCACACAGGGCTGACACCAACAGCAGCAGAAGTGCTTTGACCAGACCAGTCCTTGAACCCGCCAGCTCTGCAGAAGCTCCTTTAAGCCTTGTGTTGAAACAAGAGAAACTGACTCAAGCAATAAATCAGGAGGTGCAATTTCTAAATGTTGGTGTGCTGCAACATGGTTGTAGGCATCAAAAGGAACTTGCCCATCTATACAGCTGCTGATGGAAAGACCATAGATCAAAGTTTAAAATTTATAGCTTATAGTTCCATTACCCTAGGGCTAACCTTTGAGTATCTTCCTTGCGCTTCTTGGAAACGTAGGAAAGTGCACTTCAAAGGGGCATTGATTTCAGCAGGACTCAAAGCAAAGCACATGCTCAGGAGGTGGGCTGAGGCAGGACCTATAATATCTTCTTTGAACATAGGTGTGGGATGTTGTATTTCAAGTGTATTTTGCATGCAAACACACTTACCATTCCTTATGATCTGTTCTGCACTGGAACACATTCCCTTCATCCTTTTCAAATGGTGCAAAGAGAACTTCACTGGTCAAAAATGCAAGCAGACATCTTCCTTTGTTGACTCCTCTTTCTCCTACCCAGCAAAGAAATCCAAACTGTGTGCACAAGGTCTGCAGAGAAGCAATTACACACTCCCTTTGGATAATGTAACACACCTGAATCTTCTAGTAAAATCAGGTCACTGATGAACCTCTGTGACAGCTGTACAAGTTAAAAAACTCCAGTGAATCCTAATCTCAAGGAGCTGCTGGCAGGTTTCCTTTAATTCCTTCCATGCAACTAGGCTCCATGCAGAGGGTAAGGACCCTCATTTCCCATGCTTAGCTTAGTTCATTAAATAAGAGCATTTTGTGACATAATAGGAAAAAAAAAAAAAAAGAAAAGCGGTACTAAAAATAAGTCAAATGCATACTGTGTCTCTCTCTTGCACACAAAATGTAATATAAAAAGAAAAGGAGATTTTACACTGAGATTCTTTTCATTTCTCTTTGCCAGAAACTCAGCATAAGTCTCCTTCTCCTTGGTCTGTCCTTGCTGGTTCCCTCTGTTCATGGCTGAGGTTCTCATGTGACACAAGCAGCTCCCTGTGTCCAGATGTCTGGATGTCTTCCCTAACATCTTTAACTTACAAGGGCTTTACCACAGCTTCCCTTACAACTCTTCATCTACAGATGAGAGGTTCATTTCTGTGCATTTCCTCATCCTGGAGTTGATATTCCTAAAGCTGCATCCCTGTTCAGAGGGCTCTTGTTCATTTTGAATAAGTTTTTGAATAATTTCCAATCCTAATCTACGTTTAAAAGCAGAGCACATGGAAAATGTGATGTATAAACATGGTTTAAGGCAGTTGGTGTAGCTACCTTTGATCTCACATTTTTTCATACTTTCCTAGAGGAGTCTGGATAATGATGTCTTTCTGGTGGATGTTTTCTGAGATTTTTATTTTGTTACATGATTTCATTTTCTGAATAAAGGTGGCATCCCTGATTTTTTCAAATTGTTTTGATTTGCAGACATCTATCCTGTGATGTTAAAATACAGTGTTCAAGCCTACCAAAGGCTTGTTAGTCTTCACTGCTTTTTGTTAGCTCCATCGAAGCAGTCTCCTGATGTCCAGGAAAGCTCTGGGCTCGACCGTATTTTGAAAAAATTTGAAGATGGCTCCATGTTGATAAACATTCAAGCCCAAGACATTTGAAGAAACAATGTTCTCTTTCTTATTCCCACTGTGGTAGTGTATGTCTGGCTGTGCGAGGGTCTGAACATCCCATGGCCCAGATTCCTTTCCTGACTTGCAATTGTTTTGCTGTGTGACCTATCTTCGTCATCGCTCCCCATAGCCCTGATTGCTGTCGCCCTCCAGTCCTGGGAAAGGCACTTAACCTCTCTGAGCTTCAGTCATGACCTCTGCAAAAGAAATTGCTTCAGAGACTGACACGAGGAGCACTCTGGAAATTGGAAACGAGCTGCTTTTGCTCGTTAACAGGAGCTCAAAGGAGTTAAAATGGGGGAAGAAACAGCATATGGTCTTGATAATCCTTCCTGTTGTCCGAATCGCCAGCCTGCCAAGAAGTGGTGCCCTGCTACCTGGCATGCCTGTTTTCTGGCTCTTAACAAAGAGCCTGTCAGAGCTGCCCATCTCCCTGCCACTCTGCGTCTGGCAGGGTCCCAAACGATGGGCAGCTGCTCACAAGACATTTCAGATTTTTGCCCTGTGCTCTCTAACACCCAAATGTTGGTGGGGAAAATATCAAACATTTTCTTATATTTTCATTTGTACTGAGGCTTCACAGGACAAGCCAAGTTCTCCCCAATCCTCTTGGTGGAAAATAGAGCTCTGCTGAAGAGCCTACCTTCTGGTGTGCTGTTTCATTGTGTGAATTAAACCCCAATTGCCCACTCTTAAAATTTCAGAACTCCTGCATGAAATCCTCCCCTGCCACAAAGGAAGTTGTCTCTTTTGTTTAAGGACTACAGCACATTGCTGCAAGTTTCATGTTAAAATGTCTCTTTGCTCCTAGTAACCCTTCATGTTCTCTGAGACTTATCTCTCGAGCCACGCAAGGAAGGCAGATTTACATGTCACACTTTTGAACATTTGGCTAATAACAACTTGTTCATCTCCAAGGAGCAGCCTAAATGCAAACAGCAATTACCCTAAAATAATTTTCTATCATCAATAGTCTCAATTTCTGTATTTTATTGTGTCATGTACAGATGTGCTTCTGCTTCCCCACTGAAGAATGAGATCGGCTGAGGGAGGGGAAGCACGTGTTTAATTTTATCTCTGTAGTGCATTTTGAAACTAAATGCAAGTGCTTTTATTGTGATTCCTTGTGTACAGGCTATTATTAGTTATCCATTGTCTAGGAAGTCTTCCATAATGTGAACGTATGGTAATACCTGACAGACAGAATATTTCTTGAAAAGCAATCCATTACAATTTCTTAACACTGTCACACTGTTTTAATGTCCTTATTTTTAAGAATTTATCCATTATGCTACCAAGGAACTCTCAATTTCTTCATAATGACAACTTATAGTAACAGGATGATGATGTATATTTTTCTGGATGCCAAAATAAATATAGAAAATAATTTAGTTTTACTTGCATCCCTTCTGTGTGTGCTATTTGGGTCACTGCACAATATCCTAAAAAATATTTTCTGGTTAATTCCACTTCTGAAACTATAAGTGAATGAAACCACTGAATCTGTGAGAGTGCCAGAACATTTTTGCTGTACAAGCAAAAGGAAAAAATAACAATGATTATTTTAAGTGTCCATTGAGCCACAAAACATTGAAATGAGAGTGAAATCTCAGAGAAACTGCTGCTAGGCAAGCAACTGTCACATATATGCAAGACTTTTGTTTTCTATTGTCTTTCTCTTGCTCTTTCCTACTTTGTTACCCATCTTCAAGTGAATATCAAGGAAGCAGTCAGCCCCATCATGAATGTTATTAGATGAAGGGTACCCACAAAGATGCAACATCCATGGAAAAAATGCTATGAAATATAAAATCCCACAACAAATAGATTTTCTTCCCACCTCAAATACAATGGAAGTGCTGCATTAGCAAATAATTCAGTGATTTACAAAGATGTACCTCTTAGCATTAAGAGGTAGAAGAAAAATACAGTATAAACCAACTTGAGGTCAGTAAAGTATTACATTGCAGTTTATGGATGAAAATAAATCTCAGGCTCAGTTTTTAAATTATGGTGTTTCTAATAAAAGTTACTGTTGGGGTTTTTTAACTTATATTGCCTATTATATTTCAAAGAATGAAAGACTCAACTTTTAGAGCATCTCATTTCAGCTTGCAATCTGCATATTCTGTGCTTTTCCATTTTCCTCCTGATTTTCGGTAGCACATTTGAAAAGATAATTAAAAGAGAGAAATTAGCTGAGGGTGAGCATTATAACCAGCAAGCTCGCGAGAGGAAGGTCTTTAAAACCACAAGATAGATGAGAAGCGTTATGAATGCATGATAGCATTACTATTCTTTCCATTAGGCCATTTACTGCTCTTGATCTGTGACAGAGCTCCCACTGATGTCAAATGAAGCCGTATGCATTGATCCAGAGGGAAGAAAAGGCTCTTGAAGTAGGAAATTTATTTTTTTTTACTCACTCCCTGTGTGACAGAGAATTAATCAAAGCATAAATGCTTGGGCTGGGGAGTTCAGCACAGGAGACTCAAGGTCTGAGCCAAAGGGGGACTTGGGCACCTCCAGGATAGGAGATGTGATATCCAACATTTGGGTGGCCACTTACCAGCTATCTCTGGTGGCCCAAGTTAGACAGCTACGTTACCTACACAGCATGGTTAGGGGGGGATTTGGTGCCTACAGCTAGTCTGGCGAGCCCAGGGCATGGGCTCAGGATTGTCCACAGGTAGGCTGGATGAAGCCACCCTGCTTTGAGGAGAGGTGAAAGAGTTCAGGCAGAAGGGACAGAAGCTGTGTGTGCCATCAGTTCCCAGTGGTCCCTTTTCCCCGCCAGTACAGATGGCACTTGTGGGTGTACAGACCACAGCCCTGCACCTGTTGGAGCTATGAGAGCTCTCCAAAAGGCTCCTGCCCTTTTGGTGGAGACACTGTCAGTGGTGAAGGCCAACAGCCCAGGGTCATCTTGCTCCACAGGGTGAGGGCATTTAAGCCACAGCTCCTCAGGGAAGGGCATCACCATAGTCCTTCTCTGCAAACTCAGCCACTGCAAGGGGAAATACAAGATTTGGAGGCAAAGAAGGGAAGAAATAAAATATATAGCACTCAGGAGGTCTGTGTTCTCTACGTTTAACCTCCACCAGCCTTTGTCTCAGTGAGAAGAAACATGGACAACACAGCAGTGGCTGGCTGCAGCTGCCGAGGTGCTCAAGGGCCTGGATCTGGCCCTCAGGAGGCTTTGAGGACAGGAGCTCTCATGACCATTGAGGAGATGCCGCAGCAGCCAGTGGCCGCTGGGAAGCAACTCACCCCGTGCCAGGCTTTAGGACACAGCAGTAAGGAGCATCACTGCACAGGCCACATGACCCAAACTGTATCAGATATCCAGAGACTACATGAACCAGAAACCTGGTAATATTCAGGGTTGGACATGGCCAAACATGGCACAGCATCTCCACACATACATGATAGCCCTTGTGTTCTGGAGATTTTCAGACCCAGCAAACTCTGTTTAGCCCCTTTGCTCTTTGAGTCATGTCTGATTTATACTCATCCCCCACATATATAACATTTGTTTATTTCTGTAATATATTAAAATACAGTAACATTCCATTCTTGGGGGGGAGCTTAGAGGGAGGGTAATGACTTACACATGTACTGTGCTACGTTGGATCTTTTCCAGTATCATAAATAAGAGGGAAAGCAAGATTTTACAGCTCAGCCATTAATGAGAACAGTCCACTATCACATATGGAAAAATACTTTAGTCAGTAAAAGCTGACACAACACTGATGGCATTTAGCTGTCCGGTATGAATCATCTTCATAGAATAAATTCCAAGAGGAAATATTATATCATTAGTTTATTTGCAACCTCATTGCAGGCAGCTGCAAATAAATGTTTTGCATTGGTGTGCTCTAAAACAGGCTAGCACAGCTCCAGAGATAAGTTAATTAAACTGTAGGTACTGAATTAAGCCTTCTATGTATTCCTGTGCATTACCTGCAAGTAACTCCTTTTGTGCTTTTTTCCTCCTCTCCAAGCTAGGTGGTTCACAGAAATGAAAACTCAATGGGCACTGCCCAGAAGTCAGTGTTCTTTTAAGAAATGGGCATAACTTGAAATTTCTTCACAGCGTAAAACCTCTCAGCATCCTCAGGAAGACACCCAAACACTGGAATGGAAATAAACTGAAAGGCAGAAATGAAGGTTCACCAGCCATCCAGCTCCCAGGTTTGGGTTACGCCAGTGTCTCTGTCACCCCAGTCCTGGAGAGTAAACCACCATCTTTTTTTTTTCATGTTTTTGCTGCCAAGACAAAATTTCTCTCTGGGTTTTTTTATGGACCACATGCTCCAGGACAGCAGTTATCTTCATTTGCAGTCTTGCAAAGCACCAAACCTTCTCTCACTGCCTTCAGGAAACTAAGGCAGTGCTGCTGGGAGCCTATTTGAAGTAGGCTCCCTCCACAGATATGTATGGCTCTGAGGGGTGGCTTGGGTCTGAATCACCCCTGAAAGCACCTGTTTTTTCTCACTAACTTGGGTGACTAACTCCAAGCATAAGCACATCTGTAACATGCCTATTAGGTGGGGAGAGTCTGGCTGCCAGTGCCTACATGGGATTTAAGTGCCTAAACACGTGCATGGATCCCAGCCCTTTGGCCTTCCCAAATAAGATGGTTAAGCTTTATACCTGCCTACGCATGTAACGCTGCTAGTAAAATAAGAGTTCACAGTCTTTGATACTTTCTGTAGCTAATCATTAACATTGCTTGCATGCATTTGCCCATGCCTTGGGAGAATCAAAGGACAAGATTTGCATAAACATATTAGCAGAACCATCATCGGTAAACTGCCTATTTTCTTAGCATTCAGTGCATGCCTTTAAACATCATCCGAGTTGTGCCATCCCAAGCCAGCACACTCCTCTGAGCGCAGAAGCTTGCACCACTGTAAGTATACGCAAAGTCTGAGTCTGAGATCAAATTACACCTGGGGCTCAGTCTTTTCTCACTAATTTATTCTTAAAAGGATATTTCCTTTCTTTAAACTATTAAAGAGAAAAAAACCCACCCCGTGTTTTAGGAAGCTGCACACTGTGAAATGTTTGTACTAGTAAGTAACAAGTAGCTTTTGAAAGCTGAAAAATCTGAATTCTTGCCTGAGCTTCCACACAAGGACCTGATTTCACCCATGGTGAGCATTGATCTTCAATCTGCAGCAAACAGCAAAACAGGCTGTGTGCTCATCACTCCTGTTACATTCATTTTGGTGATACCTCAGGACTCTGGGCCCAAATCTTTCATTCCATTGAGCCTGAAGAATGAGTGAAATCTGAAGAACTGTCCACGATCCAGGGTAACAAGGGAGTTAGGTTCACCAAATAACAGAAAAATGCAGAAAATAAGGGGAGAGCAGGAGAGCCTGCTGGGAGGTTTGAGCTTTATGTAGCACAAAAGCAATTCTCAGATATAAGGTGACCTTGAAAGCCATTCAGCTAATTTTCACATGAGCTAATTAGCCCAACTGGCTCCTGTATGTAGGAAGGAGCTCATGCCTGTGTATGTCTACCCAACCTGCACCTTGGATAAAGCAACAGGAATTATTAACTCTGTACCCAAGACCTAGATGTATAGGGAGTAGCAATAGATGGTACAAGAAGAAAAATAGAAGGGACATAGAAATAAAATCACAGATATTTCTGCACAGTGAGCACCCATCTCAGCTTTTGTGCTGACACCAGCAGATCGGGATAAGGGCTGTCCTTCCATGGACAGACAGCTGTGGGCTCTTGAACGGCTGAGTAGTCACTATCTGTGAAGCAGAAGCACTGAAAAAAGCCAAGCTGAGCATCGCTAAGTAGCCACCATAATCGTGGGAGAAATACTGTCTCTGAAGTGCTGTATAGGTGACAAAAACAGGAACAGAAAACTTAGGCATATAGACAGAAGTAAATAGGTCAGTCTTTTACACCAAGCCATCTAATTCAGTATGAACTTGTTTGAACCCAAGCCAAGATACTTGGTCTAGTGAACCTGATATATCAGTGGGGACTGGCATGATCTCACCCACAACCCAAAAAAGAGTAAAAAATTTCCCGAATAGTTGCTTATATTAAACAGGAGAGTTGGAATGACTTCCTAGCCTTGCCACACAAGCACTGGGAATTTCATCTGCACTGGGACTGTAAAATATTTTGGGCATCAGAAGCCTCTCAGTTCCTTTTCAGTTCACAGCTTGGCTTATTTAGAGCCATGCAGCAATACATTTGCTTGAATATATCATCACATTTGGACAAGATTTCCATATAAGGATATATTATTAATTAAATTTTAAAAATAATTTACTGTAGAGTCATCTCTATATGTTATGCCAGACCTCAGATTTATTTTGGATACTGCCAGCAGGAGACTTTGTTAATGAAATAGAAAAGGGACTTGTATAAATTCTTGCATTACACTACCGAAAAGATTCCTGAGATTTGCATCCAAATCATACTGGATTTTTGAAAGATTCAAGCACTTAACATGTCTTTGTTCCTTATCAACATATAGTGGAAAGGAAAAATTAGCTTCCCAGAAATTGCTTGATGGTTCTAATACCATCGACGCCAGAGGAAATGTCAAGCAAATCAGTCACCATATTCGAGAGGGATTACTGCCTGTGGACCAGGATATTAGATGCTCAGCCTTCCCACACTTCACTTTTCAAGGGTACAGGGGCTGGGGATTGACAAGAATACATCAGTTTTTCACCCAGACATTTGCCTCACAGATGTTGCCTAGCTAATTCTTGGGGTAATTTCTAGCCCTCCCTAACTTAAGCAGTTTGTTAGGTGCCTGAATGCTTTCCTTCTTTGATTAAGAGTGCAAACTTTGGGAGACAAAAACATTCACTTTGTGCAGCACCACACACAAGAATAGGACTCGATAGGTAATTAGAATAATGACTGTAATGGCTTAGCAAACAATGAACTCTCGACTGCAATTGCAAAGGATTGCTCGCCTTAGCTATTAAGAGGGTGCTGCAGAATCGAGGTCATTGTCTCTGCAGGTGATCAGCAATTTAACAATAGTGCATTGCACGTGGTTTCTATCTCTGCGATAGCTAAGCATGCAGTATATTCTTTATAGATCTCATTGGAACAATGATTTACAGATCTCTCATTCAGATCTTTCAGATAAACAGAAATGTCTTGGTGTACCAGCAATACTGCCTTTCCTCCAGCCAAGTAGTAAGTGAGGTGATATCAAGGACTGGTTCAGGGCCTTTGATCTGTAACCCATTAAATATAATTTATACCTTCTTGCTAGTGAGAATTATTGTTACAGAGCCAATTGGATACTTTCTGTGATGTTTCTGATGACATTTGCTGTTTCTCATGGGAGTTTGCATGTCTAGATAGTGGGGGACAAGAGGGATGGCTCTCTTTCAAACAGGGATAACTGCATACAAAAGGAAAGGCAGATATATTTTGAATTCCTGACCATGGTGGATTTGTCTGTAAAGTTAATGCTTGATAGGACCTTCTCTAATTATTGTGATTTGGATATAAGGTGGGTGGAAAATTGGCTGGATTGCCAAAGTCGAAGGGTGGTGGGCAGTAGTTCAGAGTCCAACTGCAGGAATTTGTCAGGTATAATTAACAGGCATGTCCTGACAACAGGATGGATTGCCTCATCATTGAGGTCACCAGTGGTACTAAGTTGAGGGAGCAGCCAGTAAGCTCCAGAGCAGAGCCATCGTGCACAGGGACCTAGGGAGGCTGGAGAAGTGGTCCAACAGGAACATCATGAAGTTGACTATGGGAAATGCAGAGCCCTGTCCCTGGGGAGGAATAACCCTGTGTGCCAGTGGAGGCTGGGGGCAGCCAGCTGGAAAGTTGCTCTGCAGAGAGGGACCTGGGGGTCCTGGTGACCAACAAGGTGACCATGATCCAGCAGCAACTCATGGCAGCAGAGGAGATCAGCATCACCCCAGGCTGCATGAGTAGGAGCACAGCCAGCGCTCTTCCCTTTGCTCCTTGTGTTCCATGATGGATCATCAGCTGCACTGTCCATGAGCTGATCATATACCCAAGCACATTACATATCTACACCATACATCAGATGCTACTCCACGTGTGGCAATTCCCTTTGGTTTCATCAAGTGCAGCCCCTGCTCAGGCTGGGATACTTGTCAGCTCATCCCTGTAGGTAACAAGGAGAGGGAGCTGTGCAGCAGACTGTGCTTGCTCAGCCTGCAGATTCCTTTTGCACGAGCTAAGTTTGGGCACAGAGCTCTTAAATAAGCTCTTGAACTTTCCATTCCCTTTTTGGGCTAGATTATCCCAGAGGCTGAGGCAAATAACTACCTGGCTCCCTCTCATCAGCAGGGGATGTTCAGCATCTTGTAGGCTCAGGTCCTTCAGATACACAGCTCTGGTGTGGAGAGCAGGCCTGGTTTTGGCTGACATAGGAATTTGTGTCTATTGCTCATGTGTAAGACAGGAAAAAACCCTCTATTCATATCTACCACCAATGGGATGTCACGAAAAAATATCAGACTAATGAGGCACTTTATAAAAAGACTCAGCTGAGACTTTTGTTATAGTCAAATCAGTCTCCATTTTAACAATTCCCTGTGGCTTGTACATGCTTGTGATTACTGTGGGCATGAGTGCGGTCACTGACTCCAAACACTACCATCCGTTTGCATAGCCCAGCTTGGAGGCATTCAATCATAAACCCCAGATCTGCTGAGAATCTGCAAATGGGAGTTAACAACTTCTCACGTGCAAAAGCAGGGAAGTGGAAAGCATTCAAAACCACTTGGGTATGCTTGCATAAACCTTTTATGGCACACACTAACTGTTTGCAATTAAGTGAAAGGAGGAAAAAACTAGACTGACCCCATGATTCAACAGCAATGGCATTTTATAGAGTATAGGAGGACTTCAAAACTGACCTCAAGACGTGGGTGAGGAAATAAATCACTTTTGTATGCACACTGGAGCATACATGGTAAGATCAGGCTGACCAATTTAAACACTTAGCTTCTACCTAGGTATAAGGTGCATGGTTTCATCTGCTCAAATGTGCACTGTGAATGCCTATGTCTGATTAGTTGTCTGGAATCATAGAGGAGAGCAGTGAGCTTGTTTTAAGGTGTAACTGTCTTTTTACTAAGAGAGATGTGTGAAAGAGGTCAGGGGAATGGCTTCCTAAAAGTGCCCATCCCTGCCCGTTGACTATGAAAGGTGACTAAGTCTGGCCAGATGATCCACCTAGTGAGAGATGTTGTTAGGAGACAAAGAGAGATGAATCATACCCTAGTTCCTTCAGAGTCCTGTAGTGTCAGCCCTCAAAGTATTCCAGAAGGAGAGCATGTCCCAGCAGAGTGGTCTACACTTAGGTGAGATGTCTCTCTGGCTTGCCCTTGTCTTCTCTCGCTGTTGACTTTGGAGGACAGCTTCAGTGAGTGCCTGCAATATCAGCACAAACTAAGGGCCTGAGAGAGGCGGGCTGCATCCCAGCCTTTGCCAGTCCAAAATGAAGCAGACAGGAGACCTGCATAGGCCATTCAGAATCTTAACTTGTGTAAGGGATATGACCCAGTAAAAGAAGTTAAGAACCAGAAAAGGTCAGTGTTATAGCAGGAGTTATCATAAAAGCACTCTGTCGACTGATGACCCAGTCTTCTAGAGCATTTGCCACATGTGTAGCCCTTATTCAAGGGGTTAAGTGGTTTCTTCAACTGTGTGCATAGGACAGGGTTTGCTGGACTGAATCCCTTTTCATAGAAAGCTTCACTATGCTGAGCAGTTTGTTACAGCATCCTCCTGAGTGCAAATCATACAATAAAAGTTGCAAAAGTAGTTTCTACTATAAAGCCTTGCTTTCACAGCATGCCAAAAATGTTGCCTTTTCAGATGGGACGTTCCAAGGTTGATTGCAATCCAAAGGTCACTGCTGAAAAGTCAGAGCAAAAGGCTTTCAGTTAGTTGTGAGCTGTGATTGTCCCTGTATGTGCAGGGAATTCACTCATTTTCAACTTCCTCTACCATCCTCTGAAGTCTATACCGCAGACCAGTGTGTTAAAGCCGTGATATGGGATAACATGAACCAGCAGAATGGGTTGATGGATTGGTCACTGTGTTCTCAAAACCCTTGCACATTTATAAGAATTGCTGTGAACCCAGGACCAAATGTAAAATGTCAGGGAAATTAAAGAAATTTTTCAAATCTTTCCCGATAAGGAAAGTCCTGTATGGGATATTGACTTGTCTGACAGCATGAACTTTAAGGGGACATTTCATACAAAGTGTCTTTCGACATTGCATCTATCCCGTGGAAATCAGCAGTCATTCTAAAAAGACTTAAAAAATGGCTTAAATGCTTTAAGTACCTAGAGGACTTAATAAGGATTTCAGTTGGCTTTAATGCTTACATTGTGCTACCTTAAAGATCTAAGGCAGCTTAAATGCTTATGTGCCTTAAGAAGTTAGGGTAACAATCACTTTGTCTACACAAAGCCCCAATAATCGGGATTTATTCGGTGAAACACTTCAAGGAGGTCTCCAGATCATTTCTTTTCTGAGGCTACTAGAGGCATCTTCATTAAGGGTGACCTGGCAGCACCTGCTTACAGTTTTGCCTGTCTACCTAAATATCCACCACTTTTACCTGTCATCCAGCAGCTCAGTATTTAAGGTTTATTCCATCCAAGCGTGTACACTGCTGTGGGCCCAAGTAAAGCTCTTACCACCTTGTTCCTGTGGGGAACTGAGGCACTGTCAGGCTGAGGGATTTGCCCAAGACGGCATAGGAAGCTTAATGCAACACAGAAACATGAACCCAGGTCTCCCACCCACCAGATTCCTGAGTGCTGGGTCTCCCTCCATCCATGGCAGCTGGACTGACTTTGCCACACTGGTTTCTTTCTTTTTAAAGTGTCGCCCTTAATGCAGCTCCATGGGCATGGACGAAACTGCACCAACAGGAGTTTAGACTATTATTGTTCTATCTTGGGGAAGCCCCACTCCTGTGGGACCCATCTATTTCTTTGTGGCCAAACCCCAAGTCCACTTCAACCCCAGTCTCCCTCCCCTTTCTGCTTCATTATACAGAAGCCATGAAGGCATTTTTTGTCATCTGGCTGGAGCATCTTCTGAGAATTCTTCTCCCCTTCCCTCTGAGAAACCAGCTCTCCCCAAGAACTATTCCTACTGCTGGAGTTAGGGACTGCAGTCTGGACATGGACCTGGGCAACCGGCCCTGTTTGAGCAGGGGACTTGGACTAGATGACCTCCAGAGGTCTCTTCCAACCACAACCATCCTGTGATACTGTGATATGTCCCACATGCCTCAACATCTGTCCTCTGAGGATTTTGAAGTAATTACAGAGGAAGCTAATTTCTAGTGCCTGGTTTTACTAGTTGGCAGTGAAATTCCACAGTATCTGTTGGGTAATGATTGCAGTCAGCCTGGAGAGAAGAGCAAACAGCACGGGACCGGAATGCGGTGGGTCCGGGAGGCACAGCTCTGGGAGTAATCACTGGCAATCGTCCCTGTTTGCATGCACTTACTTGGAGTTACAGTCACTTCCTCCCCTCCCCTGATACATTCTCTTGCTTGCTCTTCTTGGAAATATCTTTTATATAAAACAATAAGTGCAGCCCCACAGAGCAGGACCAGCTCAAGGCACAGGCAAAGTGGATGGATACCCACAGGGGAGGGCTGTCCTGAAGCAGGGAGGAGGGAAGAAGCTAGTTGAAGGTCTGTGACCCTGCTCTTCACTTTGCCTGTGCCATAGCTCTGAAAATGAGAGACACTGCTACTGATGCTGCTGAAGAAGAGGTTGGAATGTAGTGATGAGCAAGGGCACAACCTTCCCTGGCAGCAGTTGTTCTGCTCAGCTCTCATGTCCTGTGGGCAGACATAGCAATCTCAGCTCTCCATCCAGACTTCTTACTGCTTTTCTTCCTCTTGCCATGGCATGAGCCACTGCATTCAGCCTTGGTCTGGCCTTTGTCCCTGATCCTTGGGGTAACAACATTCAGTTTTGAATGTAGTGCTGCACAGCTTAACCCAGTACTGCCTCAAATTAAAATTACAGGGCCAAATTCAGCTCTGGTGCATGAGGGCTTTGCTCCCTATGTCGTTCCTCTGCAGCATTTCTCCCCGAGGCCAGCAGAGCTGTACCAGTTCAGCCAGGGGCACATTCAATGCACTGAAGTTCATTCATTAGAAGTTTGTTCTTCATCCTTGCCATTTCAAAGGCAGGGGGACGGGGAAATGCTTGGGTCCGCACAACTGATTTGCTGTTGCCTGGCTGGCTGCTGAAACAGCACGGCTCAGAAAGCTTCCCATGGGATTAGCCATGCATTCAATGTGCTGGGAGCTCTCACGGCTTTTAGGGTGGGGAAAGCATCCTTACGGGCAGTGGGACTTTCACAAAGCACAGCTAGGGTGTCCCGGCAAGGATGTGACTTGCTCTCTGTGGATATCCCAAGCAAGTGTTTGTCAATATTGCTACAGGCAGAGCAAACCAACCATTGTATTTGCGCTGAATTTGGTTTGTAAATGTTTTGAATACGCTATCAAGAAATGGTCCTTTTTTGGCTTTTCTCCAGCACCTGAGACACATCCCATTCCCCAAGCAGGCCATGAATAGAAAGTTACATGGAAAGCATCGGCACCATGAATAACCACAGCACAAATTCCTCGTGTCAAGTCTTCTGTAACTTATGTCCCCTTCATAACAAATGGCAACAGGAGCTGCTTTTCTTCTGAGGGGAAGTTTCAAGCATAAGACAACCAATTTGGTATGTAAATGGGGTATTTACAACTCTCCATATTTAAAGTTATAGTTAATATTTAATAATGGTCATTAACTATAATAATCGTTATGAAGATGTCTTCATCTTTTCTCTTAGTACTTCACTTTAAAGTTACCTAGCACTCTGATATGACTAAGTTTTCCTGTCTTTTTTTTTTCAGAAGCAGCTTTGGAGGAGCTGGAAAGTGGTGAGTGCAGATGTTTATACTAATGGCCTTATTTTGTGTGTTTTAACATATGACATAGACATCCAGTGTGTGGGCTGGGTAACAGGTATATATGCTCAAGTAAATATATACACACTGAAGAGGAATGTAGAAACTCTTCCAGGGTTTATTTAACATTGTATAGAGCTGTGAGGTTTCTACTCATCCAGAAAAACTAGAGAAACTAGCTCTAATCCTTTAGAAAAAAGCAGACAAAGGGGGCTTTGAGTGTTTTAGACAATAATGACAAGAAATGAGGGCTCTAAATAACTTATTGCCTTCAAGTATTGCTGCTAAACTGTGCAAGTTGGGAACCAGTTTCATTTTGAATAGTGTCTTTCATGCAAAACACATCTCTGTATGCTTCAAGGCTCTAATTAGAGTGTTATGACCAAGAGAAAAAGAAAAATTGGAGATATGAGCAAGTGTGGGTTTAGATAAGCTTTGAGTAAGATGGGAGAGGCAATGAAGCGGAGAGCTAATGTCATCTCCCAGTAGGGGTCAAGAATTTAAGCTCAGCATATGCAGGATGGGTGGGCCCAAAAGGAATGCCAGATGATTTAAAATAGCAGAAGGAGCTAATGTACAGGATGAGCTGCCATGGGGGAGAACACAAGCAGCTGGTAGAACAAGATTTTTTACCATCTTTTGTTCAAATGATTTACAAAAGGCAGGGAAAAATACTCAGAAACGAATACAGAGGGGACAGATTTGTGCAGACTTAACTCACTCATTGATGGGCTGTCTTCTGAAGCATGCTACTGTGTGATTAGTTCTTGAATTAATTAGGAAAATAACAAGAGGCCCATCCTCCCCGTGGTCAGTGTTCTGAACCTCATTAGCACCAGTGCACAGCCCATTAACAGAGGACTTGCAACGTCACCCCCCCCCAAAGGCTTGCTGGTGAGCAGGATGAGTTCTGGGAACCTTTAGCAGCGCAAGAGCTACAAGCATCCCAGGGGATAAATACTTAGGCCTGCAAGGATCGGACAGTGTGGCATACAGGAAGGACTTCGTGGACCGTCTAGGCCAATTGAGAATACCAACCACTTTTTGCAGGCTTGCATCTTCTATCACACTGGAGAGCATTAGCGTTGCTTTGAACTGCTTGGTGCTCATAGTCTCCGGATGTGTTGTTTCCCAAGGGCCAACAAGAGAGGACTTGCAAACTGCTGATAGCAAAGCGAAAAAAAGCATGCAGTAACATTTGGCTTTGCAGCTTATTTTCTTATGAAGGTGGTTTGGGGTTATATTTTCCCCCTGAATTTTCACACATAACTACATTAGTATAATCTGAGTCACGTCTGCATATTTACAAAGAACCGGATCCCCAAGGATTACAGATTTGTCATCCCAGTGCTGAATCTCTGAGAACAATCCTTCCAGACCATAATGAGATACTGTGTCTGCTCATGGAGACAAAGTCCTTGGACACCTGTCCAAGTTTTCCAAAGGAGTGAATAAGAGCCATGTGTATGTGACCCTTCTGCCAGGACTTGATGGGCAGTAGTGAGGGCTGGGTTCAAGTGAAAGTGCATCACTACAAATGCTCTAGCTTGAGCTCAGAACCAACAACCTGGGAAAAACAGGTTATACTGTCTGTCTGATGGGCAGTCATTCTCAAAACGTTCTCAAACAAGAGTCAGACAGGTAATGAGAAATGCACATTAAAAGGAAAAAAGGAAATTTGAACAAGGTGTGTAAACAGCATCGTAATAACACATGCCTAAACTGTAACACTTTCACTTTCTCTTGCTTTGGGATATAAATCCTTGGAAGGTTTCCTGCTCCTGCGTAACCTTCACTGGTGGTTTCAGAGTTAGTCTTGCAGGACAGCAAGGACTTACACAGCTGTGAATCCGTGCTCTGCCCTGTGCCCCTTGCTGATAGTCACTCCTGCAAACACACCACAGAATCTCTGCTTTGCAGCTCAGATGCTGAAAGCAGTTGGGTTAGGTTGGAGGAGTCACTCATCCCAGGTTTTCTTTAAAAGATCTAATTGGCCCGAGCGTGCACACAATATAGCAATCGCCAACTTTTCTGCATGCAAAACTCTTTAAGCAGCACACACAAAATCAACATGTTGCAGATCTGGCCATTGGGCTTCTCATTTCACCTGGTAACAATGGAGTCCCCCTGGGTTTGGGTTGGGCACTTTGGCCTGGGGGAATTCCTGGGGCTCCAGAGGGATGCACCAGAGGGGGGAGTGCCTTTGCTGGAGACTCATCCATCAGGTTTGCATGTGTTTCCACTGTCTAAAGAGAAGGTTTTTACAATGGGAATTTATTTAGCTTCCTGTAGCATGTGCACTGCAACTCCATCTGACAGTACACGTTTCCTAAGGACATAGGTCCCAGTTCACTAGTTAAATCAGTTGAGTTATTTGCTTCCAGAAATGCCTAATCCTAGAAGAAAGTGAAAGGATCCCAGAATCAGGTACTAAATTTAGAGTACATCATTTGTGGGTTGTTTCTTTTTTTCCACTGAACTTATGCAATTACCGATTGGATCACACCTCAAAGTGGGATGGCTCATAGACCATTTTTTTCTCTTGACATACCTGCTGGGCCTATTAGTCATGTAAATGCCAGCTGTTCCTGGAATCCAGCTGAATTATCGCTTCCAATGCTACCTTATAAAAATCATTCCCGTGCAATTAAGCATTTGCTGTTAGTGTCATGAGAGAAACAAGAAGTCACACACCTACAAACATGGCCCTGTATGCAGGCAGAATAACAAAACAATCTACCTGTTCAGTTAAGGCAATCAAGGTGTGCGTTGTTCTGGAAAAGCAGCATTTATTTTTGGGATCTTTATACCCATTTTCTTTAATTTTCATCTGATATCACTTTTCTGTTAAATAAAAGGAAATAATGTGTTCAGATGAAATTCTTCTGTGTTACTTCAGCTGACATGTTTTACATTAAGTCATTCTGTCAAGTTCCTTTATATTTACCATCACTCTCACCTGAGCCTTTTCATCTTCCAGTCTGTTCTCCTCAAATCTTTTTATTGCTCTTTCTATACTCTTTCAGACTATTTTGACCTCACCTCTGAAGTGCCTCACAGGTTTTTCTAGTTTCAACTAACCTGGGAAAAGTGATGTTTTCAGCATATTTCCTCTTCTCCTCCCCTCCTCCTGCTCTGCCCACCAGGACACCTGTAGCCATGTACTGCTTTTGCCATCTTACAAGTGAACTCTTGCTTTAGACTCTTCTCAGCAATTTTTACCCATGACCGAATTTTACCCACATACCTTTTCAGTTTTCTGAGAGCTACTGTGACTGTAAGTCTGTTTTTGAATCAGTTCTGCTGTTTACTGAAGATGAGCTAATAGGTGATGGGAGAGGCACAGTCTGTTCCCTTGCAGAGGCCATGCTGGTCCGCTGCTGTCCTGCTATATTCACCAGGCTGTTTTAAAGTAGCACTTTAGTTATCAGTTAAACCAGTGCTTCCTATTCCTGATTCAAGACTTCCTGGCGCACAGCTTTTATTTTCAAGACTGGTACAATCACTGTGCTTTGGAGGATCTTAGCAGTCCAGAGAAAAATATCCCAAATGCCTTTAGGACTTAGGGGGGATGTTTTTACTGGCAACTCAGTCTTGCATCAGTTCCAGTCCTTGGTTATTTGATACATGGTGCAGAAAGGAGGATAGAAAAGAGTAGTGAGACTCCAAACTGTTTAGGCTTTCAGATTGGGAAAAAATACAAGGTCCTGCCTCAAAGGTCATCCCCAGGGGATGAAGAGAGTGCTTCTGGAGGAAGAGGAAGCTGCCCAGAGGGCTCCTGCAGAAACAGAACATCCTGGTGATTGGAGCATTTGGCTCCACCTAGGACCAACGAGAATGCTGGCCAACACAGAGGTGAGAAGAGGACTGACAAGTGTCACCAGGCTTTGCTGGAAGGATAGGTCACATTTGCTTCACGCAATTAATTCCTTCTGCCATAGTCAATTGCAAACTTACCAATTCTTCTGTATTGCTTCTTTCTGCCTACAAGTTTTACCTGTTTCTCCTGACAAATTTACACATATTGGACTGTGTTAGGGATATGACTTTGACACTGTTCCACATTACATCCTTGTCTCTGAATTGGAGAGCCATGGATTTGATAGATGGACCACTCAGAAAGTTTGCCAATGACACCAAGCTGTGTGAGGTGGTCAACACACTGGAGGGAAGGGATGTGCCATCCAGAGGCATCTGGACAGGTGTGCCCATGTAAAACTCATGAAGTTCAACAAGGCCAAGTGCAAGGTCCTGCACATGGTTTGAACAATCCCAAGCACAAATACAGGCTGGGCAATGAGTGGATTGAGAGCAGCCCTGAGGAGAAGAACTTGGGAGTAGTAGTGGCTGGAAAACTGACTATGAGCCCACCGTGTGCACTTGCAGCCCAGAAAGCCAACTGTGTCCTGGGCTGCATCAAGATAAGTGTGGCCAGCAGGTTGAGGGAGGGGATTCTCCTTTACTCTGCTCTCGTGAGACCCCACCTGCAGTGCTGTGTCTAACTCTGGGTCCCCAGCATAAGAAGGACATGGACCTGTGGGAGTGTGTCCAGAGGAGGGACATGAAGATGATCAGGGGACTGGAGCACCTCCCTTATGAGGACAGGCTGAGAGAGTTGGGGTTGTTCAGCCTAGAGAAAAGAATGCTCTGAGGAGACCTTATAGTGGCCTTCCAGTACTTAAAAGGGGCCCGCAGAAAGGATGGGGAGGGACTCTTTATGAGGGAGTGTAAGGATAGGACAAGGGGTAATGGTTTTAAACTGAAAGAAGGTAGATTTAGATTAGATATTAGGAAGAAATTCTTTACTGTGAGGGTGATGAGTCACTGGAACAGGTTTCCCAGAATAGTTGTGGATGTCCCTTCCTTGGAAGTGTTCAAGGCCAGGTTGGACGGGGCTTTGAGCAACCTGGTCTAGTGGAAGGTGTCCCTGCCCATGGCAGGGGGGTTGGAACTAGATGATTTTTAAGGTCCCTTCCAATCCAAACCATTCTGTGAACATATACCTGAAACAGTGGGGAGTCCAGGGTTGGAAGAACCCTGCATCATGTTTTCTCAGTGGATGCACTCGAAGGATATAACTTCAGGGAGGGGGGGAACAGACACTTTAATGTGGTTTGTGGTTATGTATTATGGGGACAAGGGGCACAAGAAGAACATCTGTGTGATAGCTGGGATTTACCAACCAGAGCTTGTCACACAGGATGGTTTGTCCTGTGAAGCCCTTTAGGACAAAATGCAGAAGAAGCCATCCAAGGTCATCGTGCCCTGACTTTACCATTTCTATTAATATAAAAGTAGAGTCAAAGCCACAGAGCATTGAAACAATCTCTTCATCATGTGATTGCCCATGAGTGTATGCAGATGGCATGATTGCCCCCGTGCTGGGGTAATGACAGGATTTAGCCATTTTTTGGTGAGATTTCATTAAAACCTAGCCCTGTGTACACCTCCTGGTTACATGGTTGTTGTAGTATAGGATTGTGTTTTTCTCTTTAAGAAAGAAATGGATTTTCCTCTGTCTTGTGAACAGTCTTTTTCTATGAGATAGATACAGGGGACTGGCACAATGCATGCAAACTCCTTGTTGCTGTAGTACTCAGAGGTTTACTACATCACAATAAATAACTAAAATGTTCCATCAGTCCAGTAGCATGGGGAGTGAGAACAATGTGTGACCAGATAATTAGATGTCGTGTCTTTAAACAAGAAACAAAATAATTTTCAATAGAAGCTGCTAAACCAAGTGCCCCTGCTCATCAAACATGCTTTCAGGGCTGTGTTTGGTATTCTGTGACAAGTGATTGTGTGGGGATTTTGCTGGATGCAAACACTGAAAAGGACCTTATTTATTCTGCTGTTCTGGCTTACTCATCCCAGATATGATTTTTCCAGTCCTGTTGAGAGCCTTAGAGACCATGGGTAACCCTGTTCAGCTGTGACCTGGGTCGGCACAGAGAAAAGACAATACGCAGGCAGCTGCACACTCCTCACATAGGCAGGGGGATGCCCTTGTCCTGTGTCTCACAGGAGAAGGAGGGGAGTCGTTTTCCATCTCCTCTAGGGAACAAGGTGCTGTAGTCCACAGAGAAGCATCCACTGGCCTGGCTTTACCCCATAGATCCTCCACTGGCAACACTGAATTGCTCAAGAACAGCCTCCAGGGCCAAATGTGAGATGCTGGAATTTGAGAATGAACTATGCACAAAACTCAAAATCATTCCTCAGCTGTCCATTCGTGTTATGACCTACATAGTATCAAGCATTTTATTTTATTTTATTTTACAAATACAGTGAGAAAAAAAACCAACAACTGGTCAGACCAGTGGCTAAAATAATTAACCTCAAGAAGGTAAACAGGATACAGACGGAAGAAATAAACAAGGACAGTTGTGTCTTATCATACTAATCTACTATAATTCTTTGCACATCTCCACAAATAAAAGCAGATTTACCATTTTGGCTTGGATATTTGTGAATGAACAGCACAAAAAAAAAAAAAAAAAAAAAAAAAGGCCTAAAAGGGTTAAATAGTGAGGTATCAAAAATTGCTAATTATGCTTTACTTCCAGATGAGTGAAGGCTGTAGGGAATTATGTAGGGACTTAACTTCTAGTCACCAGAGTAGCACAGTGCTATGTGGAGTCCCCAGATGCCAAATGCAGCCTGATGCATGCTAAGAGGGATGCGACAAATCCTCAGGCACACCTCACACAGGGTTTGACACACATCAAAACTAGTCTGAAAACAAAAGCAAAGGGACTCTCCTATTTTTCTTTCATGCTGCCTCAAAGCTTCCCAACAGCCACACAGCTGCCTCCTACAAACTGCTCCTGAAAATGCCTTTTGTTTAATGCAGCTTTTTAAAAAGGTGTCAGAGAATAGTCTGCTCATACTGCTCTGCTCTGTGGTCCTGTGTCTGACTCTGCTTGTTTTATAGCTTGAATTTTGTAGGTTTGCTCTGTACGTCTGCAAAACCTGACTGCGTGCAGTCCTGCTCCAGTGGCCATGACTCTTGGCCAGCACACTGATATGAATAAAGTTTCATGAAACTGAAACACAACAGCTTGAAAAGAGATTTGAGGAAAATTTTGTCTTTAAATATAGGGTAGAATTAACCGACTATCTTGGACCACCATGACATAAAGAAATTGAGATAGATAGCCCTCAGTAAGGATGAGGGGTTTAGAAACGAGAATCTGATATACTTTCTTTCTCTTTCTCCTGATGTCACAAACCAGTTGTGAAGGGAAAGACAAAGGAACTCCACCTGAAATATTACTCCCTAATTGTTCCTTTAAATGTTTCCTGCATTTGCCTTTGAGATATTTGTCTCCAATTACACTCAGAAATTGGACAGGAAGGTAGATGGATCCTGGTTCTACATAGATGAAAATTCCTCTTATTCCCAGCAAAACCTGTTTGGCTGCATTCACCAATTACATCAGATACTTTACGATCACCCTAAATTCCAAATTATTGAGCTGTTTTCCAGCTATATAGGTCTGTTACACAACGGCGTTCCCAGGGAAATCCCGGGTTTAGAGCTGAGCCACACCTGGAGCAGTTGAGAGACCAGCAGCCACAGCTGGGAATTTGCTCCTGAGCTCCCACCTCCTTTCTAACCTCTCTGCAGCCTTATAAGCAGAGGGGGAAAAGATCTTCACTGGGATGCTGGATTCGCTGGCCAATTGACAGGTAATCTGGTGCACATCACGGTCCTGGATTGAAGATCTCATGTGACCCCCAGCAGCCTCGGCACTCCCTCCAGCTGCCTCCATGGGCAGAAGTGAGAATGTTAATAAACACCCAAATGAAAGGAAGTTGTTGGGTTGTAATTAACATATGCCATTAGTATCTGTCTCTTTGGCCAGCAGCAGCAGACAGGCTGAACCCATACATACAAATGAGTGTCTGCCTGAACGGAGGGGAGGGGAGGGAGAGATGATTTCATTGTGAGCGTCTGGTGCTGTCAGCAGCTTTAAATCACACGGGTACTTACTAACAAAAACAGTAACAACCATTGTGTCCTGGAACAATAATATGGCTTTTAAAACCTTGTTTTATTCAATAAACAGTTCTAAATGTTTGCTTGCCCTCTTCTTGTCACCAGAGAGGCTTAATTTAAAAGATATTCCAAGGGGGGAAAATAAAGGTCTGGCCCACCAAAGGTGTCTTTGGCGCAGTTCATCTGCACCTACGACCCTTTCACAACTCTTCCTGGCGCTGCTGCCAGCAGGACAGGTGCCGGCAGCGGTCCCGTGGGAATCACATCCACCCACTTCCAAAGAACACTACCAAGGGTTTCTGGGAGGTCGATAACAAGCCCAGAGCCACCCGCGCAGCCCAGAATCATTTTGCTGAAGTGGTGACGGTACTATTCTGTTTTCATTACCGACAACTACCTTTAAATGGCTGTGCACTGCTTACCTCACCAATTTCTCTCTCTTAGAGGGCTGAAAGATTAAAACGCACAGACAAGCCCGGTCCCATTGGCACTGTTGGAGACCTTCCTGTTAATTGCTATCTCTCTCTCCTCACTCCAAAGAGATGTGTCAGGAGCTGAAGGCTTAGCAGGTTTTATCCTCTCTAAAACTAAAGCCTCTGTGAATGTGAAGAATAATGATAATTTGTAACCCCCAAATATATTGCTGGAAGTTAATTGTATTTCTTTTTTCACAGCCATCTTAGTCCTTCTCTAGGTTTTTAAATGTTTATTTACATAAGCGATTAGTTCAAGTACCATCACTACCAAACCCAGTAGATCTAGGACTGCAAACGTGATTCTGCTGAATTGCTAAACTGCGGCGAAAAACAACAAAGTCAGAAAACGCCTGGGCTGCGCTCCAAGACACGGGATTTATATGATCACATTCTGCATCTTGGTTCAGTCTGACAGAGTATTTTCCTACTTTCTGTATTAAAAGAGCTTCAAAGGTCTCTGCGGGAGTTTCTCTTTGGAGGCATTTGAGATGGCAGATGATAATTAGATATTTCTATAGCACAGAAATTATTTTCTTTGCATTTCCCAGTTTGCAGACAGAGCTGTGATCAGCAACCCTCTCTGACTCAGCCTCTCATCTTTCTGCTTTTAAAACCCCACAATTCTCCTATTTATTGACTTTTTTTACAAAAAGTCTTACTGCCTCTGTTGTCCTTGCTTCCAGCTTTTTTCAGCAAAGCTGCCACCATCTACTAGAGGAATTTGTGTCCAAGGAGGCACTGCAGAAAACTTGTAGGATTCGTCCTCGGTCAGCAGGTCTAGCAGGGTGCAGCTGGTGCTCCCTGAAATGTCCTGGAAAAAGCTGTGGGACCATCCCCTTCAGCTGGTCCTACTCCAGGGGAAAAGTCAAAGGCCAGATGGATGAGAGAGCTGGCAAAGGAGTTGTCTAGTTTGATGGTTTTCCAAAACTTCATAATAAAATACTTAGAGGGTTGTGGCAATACATTCTCCTCTGCATGCAGAGATGGACCAGCCAGCTTGGATGCTGCCAGGATCACTGGATGCATGGTGGGGCTGCGAAGCCGGGGGCCTGGTTTTCCAGTCTTTACAACCTGCCATTTTAGCCCTGACATAATTCTCCCATTTTCCTCATGCTTTATACCACGGCATGGGCAGGAGGCTAGTGCAGCCACTCTGTATCCCTGGGACCATGCTGTGGTTGTCCTCCCCACCCGCCACTGTACCTTCATCAGTCAGTGCCCTCTGCTGGAAATAAGACCCAGGCTGCCATCCTGGTTTCTCCAAGGATCCACCAGCAGCTCCTGCCCCTACCTGGGCTAGAGACAACTGGGGGGGCTGCACCCCACCCTGGGGGGATCAAAGGTCTGCAGCCTGTATGACCAGGCTTGCTTTTGTGCCCCTGCACCACCACACTGTAAGATGGCACTGGAAGAATGTCTTCAGATGGGGATCTCAACATGCTGTCAGATTTTTGGGTGGAGAAATATCCCCTTAACTCCATGTCATGAAGCTGCTGCTTCTTGCCAAAAGACTGCAACAGCATTTATTCTGCCTTCAAGATAAAGGGGGCTGGGAAAAAAGTACTGGACTGGGCACCTGCAGCTAGAGGTCAACCCTTCTGAAGTCTTCAGCCAGCCTGGGACTAGATCTCAGAAGACTTTTTTAACATTATAAAAAATGGGACAGTCTTGTACTGTGGGTATTTTCCCCTGCATAAAGTCCCACCACCTGTAGCAGGGATAAAATTCAGCTGTTTTAAGCCAAATTCTCAGATCAAGACCTAAATCCAAGGGATATTTATGGAAGCTAGTTTCATTGGATTTAGCCACAAACTCTATTTTCTGGATGCTGCGAATTTTCTTCACCCTTTACAATGATGCTATTTTGACTCGGGAAGACATTCCACCCAGAAGCGGTTGTTCAGCTACATGGAGTTCAAAGGCATGAGAAGAAAAGGTTGCCAGTGAAAAGTTCCATTAGGAAGTAGATTTAATCTCAAAGTATGCATATTCATCATTGCTTAATGTATTAAGTGCAGTGCCCAGGGCAACCCATTATATGAAGTGGGGATACAGATCCAGCCTTGTGCTTTTTGATGTCCATGGGTGCAACTTCCATCAGTCGGAGCTGGCACTGCAGTCTGAGGGTGTCCTGCTATCCCCTCCATCCACATGCTACCGTTTCCTCCACAGGCCAGCACCAACACGTGCCTGGCCCCGCAGTCATTCCACCAGTGAGAAACATCCCTGCAAGTAGTGGGTAGTTGTTTTCTGCTGGTCTGGCTTAGCGGCTTGTCCCACCCTCACGTTGCCAACAAGAACAAGGACCAAACTGCCATGGAGCCACACCCTCGGTTTTACGTGGGACTCCTGTGTGATGCCCTCGGCTCCTGTGGGCTTTTCTCATGATCCAAATTAAGCAATCTTAGTGAGATTTGCAGGATCAGTCCTTATGTTTTCACCCAGTGTTTCCACATCTTCTGATTTCAGTTTTCTGGGCAGCAGTTTGACCATGCTGAATGCCGCACCAGGGAGCAAGAAGCTCTATTAGCCTCAGAAAGAGTTCAGTGTTTACTTTTCCTTTATTTTGCAAATTTTAAAGTATCTCAATGTGTTTCTCCATAAGCCCTAACACACTGGAAACCAAAACGATCATGCTTTTCCTTAAGCCATCTGCCAGAAACAAATGACAGGCAGGCATGTGTCAGTTTACTTGAACTGAGGCACCTGCACAAGAAAATGCCCAGAAAGGCCCATTTGCTAATCTGGAGGTAAGAACTTCATCTCCTGTGTTTGACACCACTGTGAGAATGAAGCATCCCCATGAAAACCCCACAGCCCCTTTGCTCTGGGGCATTGCCCCCCGCAGCCTCTCTGGACACCCTCCAGGAGATGGTGTCTGCAGCACCCTTGAGGAGGGAGAGGGGGAGCAACCGCTGTTGTCACGGGCAGACCCCAACACTGGAGGAGTCAGGGTGACAGCACCTTCCCCGCGAGACGCCACCTCTACTGCACCAGCAAGAGCTGCTGACGGTAGGCAGAGCCCAAAATCAGTGCTAGACCTTGGACAACAAGGACACCAGGTTTTCTTCTAGAACTACTTTTTTGTTGCCATTTTGTTAACTTTCTTTGCATAGAAAAGGGGGACTTCAGGAAGAAGGAAAAAAAAAAGTGCCCTTTATGTTTTTTCATTTCATTAGAGGAACTTGAAGACTATGGAGGCTGATATAAGAAGCAGAGCAAGACAAAAATACAGCGGTTTTAGTATTAACATCTTTTCTTTATTAAGTTCTTTGTTGCTGCAAAGAAAAGCTGAGGATCTTTGTGATTTGTTTGCATTTTTGCAAGACAATCATGTATCCAGTTCCCAGTCTCTAAGACTCACAAATTAAGTGCAAGTATCACAGCATGATGGATCCCATAAGGCATCATCATCTGGAATCACAGGATTACATGAAAATATTACATTTGATTTGTTGTAAAAATCTAAATTTTCCTTCCAAAGCTGTGACTCCCATATATATACAGAGAGAAAATTAAAACATATCAACAGGGTTTTTTTAGAAAATGGGTACTTTTTAAAGCTCATTTCCTAATTTGGATGGGATGTGACTCATGCTTTCTTGCATGCTCGGATGTGACAGCACAGCTTGGTAGAACACAGACATGAATGTGGAAGCTTGAAAACCCCAGTTCATGTAAGAGAAGACCAATTTTAAGATGCTTTCTTCCTCTGTGATGTGGTTGTCTGCTGTGTGAGATATCTGGACATGTGAGTGTGTATTTTTAAAGATGACACAAACCTCTTCTCCCAATGTCCATTAATCAATCTCTTCCCTTAAATGTAGCTTGCACATACATAGCCCTACAGTTCTAGGAGGTCCCATGTTTCTCCCAGGCTAACTGTGTGTTATGAGTAAATTTGTCCAAAGGGAAGGCTGAATTCTATTCTCAGTCTGAAGTTTATTCAGGTTGTTTGTGTGGAAAGCTTTTGTTTCTGGCTGCCATGTTGGAGAACCTCCAGACAACTTGGCTTTGTCTAGAGCATGTGTGCTCATTACTTTCATAAACCTCACCTGTTTTATGGTCACAGGCCAAGGCGTGGAGATTGCTGGTCACCTTTGAAAACATGGCCCTTCAGCGTTGTTCGTGCATGAAAATGACCAGGAGGGCAGCAGGGCAGCAAGCTGAGGGCTGCAGCCATCAGCAGCCAGAGGAAGGAAGTTGCTGATGGTTGAAGTGCTCCTGTGCTGCTGGACGTCCTCCATCAGTTGAGTCTTCCTGGGAAAACAAGGGCAATCTAAATTTCTAATGTAGCAAAACAAGTAGGGGGAAAAAAAAAAAAGGCTACTTTTGAAGGCCCTTTTTATGCCTCATTAAAAAACTGAGAGAGACGCAAGTGAGGTCTCACTGCTCAGTCCCTCTAATCTCCTTAACTGTCGTGAGTTTGTTTGGGTTTTTTCCCCCAATCTGTGATGGTGATAGGTCCTGACAGCCATGAGACAACATTTCTGAGTCTCTGGCTTCACATTCAGCAGTAAAGGCTGAAGAGCAGGAGTTGTGCCTCCCTCCAGGTTCACTGCGCTGGATATCGACTTTCTGCTCCACGCATTTATCCATGTACTTAGCTTAATTCATAATTTTTCCATACAATCTCCAGCATGGCCTGTATCTCAGGTGGCTACAACTCCATATCTGAACTTAGAAAAAAAGAGAAAATTCTTTTGACATCATGTCGTAGTGGCTGCCAGTGCTCAAGAGTCTCCAGTGGCCAGGCAGGAGAAGAGCTATGAATGTCATAGGTTGGCCACAATAATATATGAGCCATGCTCTCCCATAACCTTTTTATGTATATATCATTCAAAATTTATTTGACCTTTCTGGCTGATATTTTCATATATAGATGCTGTTTGACAGTTGTTTCTCCCTCACACTTTGGAATGCTTTGGTGTCACAAAAGTGCATTTCTACTCAGAGACCAGATGTGTCCTCCAATAACAATTACGTAGCACCGAGTAATAAACTTATTGTTTAGCCCAGTAAATCAAGCTGTTTAATCAAAGAAGCCAGATTGTTATTTCTCCACTGCACATTTATAATGCTTTGTTTGACTTCTTACACATTCATGTGTGTATACATACACAAATATATATGTTTCAATGCTTCGAGCACTGTGATTTGCAGCACAAGAAAAGTGGAGCCGCCATGGGGCTGCTAATCCATCAGAAAAACATCCCACTGAACAAGTCTGGGATCCCCAGGGGTGCAAGCTGGTGCTCCGGCAGTGCCTCACCGTTGCCCTGGCCAGAGCAGTGCTTCCCCTGGGATACATAACATCGAGCAGTGGGCAACTCGGGAGGCACATGTGCTGCTGCTCTGGGCCACAGCTCCAAAGCAAATGTAGGTGTTGGGCAGGCAGGAGAGAAATTTAGAGGGTGCCCTGACCCCCAACCAAGGCAGCTTGAAGGGCAGATGACCAGCCATTACTAGGCTTAGAAGGACATTTAGAGCATCCAGAAAAGCCAATTCACAAATATAAAACATTTATTAGCAGACAAGCACTGTTTTCCCATTAAAGCTGGCAACCAGTCAAGGGTAGTGAAGTCACTTTTCTGATAATCATACACAATGACCTGCTCCCTGTCCCCAAAAGCACAGCGATAACCACTGAAAACCCTCCTCTCCCTCATCTGAGGTGACCTCCATCCCACAGGGCTCTCCAGCATGCCAGGTTCCCTCATGCACTGCCCCATCCCTCTCCTCATCCATAAACCTTTGCAGTCATGTTGGCTGAGCAGGGAAATGTGGGTGCCTACGATTCACCCAGGCTTCCTTGTGCTGCTGTAGCTTCCTCTACTTTATGGCTTGCCTGCAGTTTCTTTGTGGAAACACACACACAGACAGAGATACAAGAAAATGTATCATCCCCATTAAATGCATTTCCATAGGTTTACATCTCTCTGGGGCACTCCTGAACAGGCAGCTCTTCTTCTTGTAGGCTTCCAGCACCAGGTTTTGTTCATTTAATACTTTCCCCATATAAATAGACTGTTGGAAGATAAAAACGCATGCAGGGACTCTGCCCTGCCAATAAATCCAGGTTTCTGCTCTGAACATCCACCTAGACCTTCAGCAATTTGTCTGCCAACCACTGCTGCACAGCAGCCTTCATTCTTGCCTTGAAGCTGCCTGTTGCAATTTTATAAAATACTGTGGGAATAGGATATATCTAGTTCTTTTTCTAGGACTTGGCACTGCAGAAGGCCTTTGCCGTCTGTTTTCTGGCTCCCTTTAATGATACCTGGCAGTAGACAAATTGCCTGGCTATTTGAATTATCATTTTCACCTCCTATAACCTTTTTTCCAGAGTGAGTGCACAGGTGAACTCACATTGGGCCCAGACAACCTGTACCAGAAATAATGCAGGTTTTGGGTACACAGCTTTTTGGGTAAAAATTTTACCAAAAGCTAGTCCTGGCCATTTTCCCTACTAAAACTGAAGACGTAAAGTCATTGCAGTCTCTGTGCTGCAGCCAGCTGCATTAAGTCATATCAAAAAAGCCTGATGAGCTCTTCCAAGAGGAAGCCACCAAAGCTTCCTTTGCTGCCTGGCTGTCTGACCTGGAGATAGGCAATCCCAGCTCCCTGACACTGAAAAAGTGTGTTAGGTTAGTGCCAAAAAGGGGAGAGCACTAAGACTCAAGATACTCAGGCTTGTTGCCCAGATTTAAAACAGTTGTCCTTTATGGTCTTGTGCAAAAACCACTTTTTTTCTCCACATCCTCTGGGTCCTTATCAGGAAAACTGGAACATTTCCTTACACCCAACCAGCCCTGCCCACTGGAGGGGTAAGTTTTATGGGGAAGGAGCTGGGTCTTACTACAAATGGGCACAGGACAACCAGTTCCTGATCTGGGCGGAGTGGGGGATGGCAGGATCATTTTCTGAATGTGAAGAGGCATAACCCAGCTGGACGTTTCTTTAATCTCCCTGATAAACCATCAGGTTAGAAACAGTTACAGTTGCCTCAAGATCAACACAGATCATATTCCCTGAAAAGCCACCCTGGGGTCACCACAAGTTTACAGCACTTCAACCTTAAGATGCTTTGGCTTCTCTGGTGAGGACACGGTTTTATGGGAATAGAGTGTTCATGGGAGGAGGATGGCTTTCCCCGACAAGGCAGGGAACCAGTGGCAAAGCTTACACATTTTTGCACCATCTGTTTTGCCTGTCAGCGCCACAGCTCTCAAACCCTTTTGGAAAACCTCTCTTGGTTCCTTTTTTTTTTTTTTTTTTTTAAATTTCTGCAATGCCCTTCAAAAATTTATCATGTAAATCCCACCAGCTGATTTTCTTGCATGGAAACTTTCAAGGTTTTAGCACACGAATGAGTTTGGTTTCATGCTGGGAAAGGTGCAACTCTTGCACCAGGTTGAATATTGAGCAGAAACATTGCTGTGGGAGGAGGTTTTCTTTTTACCCAGGTATTTATATCAAGTGATCTTTCCTTGGACCAGATATTGACCGGAGATTTTTGGAGGAAGAAACTGACCTTCATACTGCCAACCTGTGCTGGCAATGGTGGCATCTCACTCCAAAAATCAGTCATCTCCACATGTCTGGTGTCTCCACCACCAGTGAGCTGCGAGGTGCAAACTTCTGCTAGGGCTCAACAGAGCAACAACAAAAAACTGCCCAGAAAAAGCAGCACTCTAATTTCAAAGAACTTTTTGGATGTCAATGTTGTGCATGTCCCCAGTGAGAGACAAAACCATTCACGCTGATGTGCCAGTCAGGGCTGCAGCCAAGTGGATTTGAGAGCAGGAACAGCTGGATTTCAGTGGACTATTAAAGTGCTGCAGCCAAAGCCATCATTGTGGACCTGTTCACATACCACGGACCTCTAGAGAGGATCATCAGCATAATTACAAGGATCACAGATCTTGCACTTCCCATATCAATGAACATTTTCCTTTTGGGTACAGTACATTATTGCAGATTCCAACAATAAACTGCCCTAATGGTCTTTGCAGTCATCTGATTTAGCTACAGAAAAATGTCCTAGCGCTGATGTGGAAATGCAGCTCCCTGCCGCATGAATCTGCATGGGAACAGGGTGTGTGCAGCACGTTCCATCCACGGATAAGCTAATCCTTTCTGCAGATAAAAACTGCCAGCAAAATGTAGCCTGAAAAAGTAGTTACTGAGGTTGTTTATTTTTTAAAGGATGGATAAAATTTCAGAGCGATAAAATCATTTCCTTGAAATACTTTCATTCAAATAATTTACTTCCTTTTGAAAGGCTTAATCTTTCCCTTGCTGAATATTTCTCTGGGTTTTTTTACTCCTAAGTGGAGTGAGCAAGGGCAGAGATGGCCCTGATCTGAATGGGGGGATGTGCAACTACAAGACCGTGTTTTGTGATACGGGAGCACGTGCCACGCCAGCTGGAGCTAACGTGTGTGGAGGGGGGACAACTAACACCCCACGGGCCCCTCCAGTAAATGTCGCATTGTGCTGGTAAATGTCTCATTGTGTTAATTCACAGGAGCCCTGCAGACAACTACAATGAAAATTGTTGTGTGGTACTAGTGCTTAGGCTGTATCCACGGCTCGGATCATGTTGGTGAGCTACACCTTGAAGGGATGAAGCTGGTGCGAGGTGCCGACAGGGCAGCGTGTGCACGTTGCAGCCGGCAAAAAGCTTCAGACTCAGGGATAGAGCTGGGGATTTATTTTTCAGTGAAGGTGGAGCTTCTTCAATTAATCCCATGTAATTTAAGGCAAAACACCAAATAGTATAAGATTTTCTGTAAAGCTGTGAGTGCTGGAGAAGTGATGAAAAATGAATTGTTTTTTCAAAGTTGCATAATTACTTTAGTAAGGTTGGGAGCCAAAGCCTGGAAAACTCTACAGAGCGGAAAATCAAAACCACTGAAAAAAATAAAGGGTACATCTCTGGCTTAAGTGCTGGCCTGGACATCGTAGGGTATTCTCTACCCCTGCTGTGCAGTGCAAGCTGCCTTCTGGAAAGCGGATTTGCAAATAGGAGGATTTGATCTGATGGCTATGGAAATCAGTGAAGTGCCGTGGGATCTGGCAGGGACTCCAGCGCCAGTGGGCTTGTGCTCACCCGTGGGATCTGAGAGCCCACTGCCCCGAGGCTGTCAGGCTGCTGACTTGGTAGAGAGCAATAAGGGGAAGCATAAAATGTTACTCACAAAATAGGTCAAAAGAGAAAGAAATGGTTGAACTTTCTCCCTGAGCTGGCTAACCCATGCTGCAGCCTGCAGCACGTGGGGACATCCCATCCAGATTTCTTTGGCCATCGAACTTCTTACAGCCAGTTTGATGGGCAGTACCTTTCAGCGGGTGTTTTAACTGACCCCTCTGCAGAGGGGCAAGGCAGAAGAAGAGGGGTGCGTTCAGCTTGTAAACAACAGCAATGAGGGAACAATGATTCATCATGTTTGCTCTATAAGGGATTATGTAGGTTTACCTGGCAGAAATGTGTCTGTGATTGCAAATTTATGTCATAGCCTGGCATAGATTTAATGGGGGACAAAAGGAGAAAGAGGGGATTAACCCTTCCTCTGCCCCTTCATATTAGCCACCAGATACCAACAACTATCCCCGTTCCCCTCTCAAGTAATAGTAATGGCCATGTTATATCCTCCCAACTCCTTCAGATGACTTGAAGATGCATACATCTATTTTTGGGTTGTCTGCTAGCCTGTTTCCTAGTACTCCCAAGGCACCAAGCAAGCAGAGCACTATACAGATCTAAAAGATGAAAAGATATGTGAAAAATAAGTGAGGAAGCTGAATTACAGCACCAGAAACTTAAAAGAACTTGATGGAGCTGTCATTAGGTTAGTTTTCCATCAGTGTAGTTCTACTGATGTAAATGGCAATTAACTCAAAATACTAATTGGAGTTGGGCCCAGTGTTGGAAGATGGTGAAAAGATGTCACCTCCAGAAGCTGAGCAAATTGGGTGCTTCCTCGAGATAACTTCAAGAGAGAAGCAGAAGCAAACACAACTAGAACTAAAGTAAATAGAAATGCAAACATATCCGGACAGGGACTGATCTGAGACCAATAAGAAAATCAAAGTGCACCACCTGGGGCTCCTGGGTGGCCAAGTGACAGGTACTTGTCCTGTATGCCACAGAGAGGACAGAAAAGTAAGTCCTGAAAAAAACAGAGGTTGTTCTTGGAGTAACTGTTCTGTTGCGGCTTTGGTGGTCTAAGGATGTAAATGAGGCAAAGTCTATGGGGAGAGGTAATACCTGTCAGTAGATCACAGCTAAATACCATTGAGGGAAAACAGCACATAAGTCTCCTGTGGGTACCTTCTCCACCAGGCACTGATTGTGTAATATAAATTGGCTTAACATAAATTACATTAGAAGAACTAGGCATAAGTGCCTGACAGGATGATGGCAAGCAATTGGCTCTACACAAAGGCAATAACAGCAGCAATTCGGTTTTAACACCAACAGTCTAAAGATCTGAGCCAGGCAAGGGTACAGGGAGTGGTAATAATGTGCACTCTCTATATATAATTGCATTGTGTATCCAGATACAGGATCTCTGGTCTATCATCTCCTGGGACAGAACCACGTAAAGGCTGGTTGTTCCTATTCCAAGACTTCTAGAATAAATTACACTAGAGATGCAAAATGAAATCAATAATAATACAAATGGGTGGCTACAGTTTATGTGATTTCTATCTCAATTTTTCATCTTCGATAGCTTTTTAACAAAGCTTAGCATCAACTGTTCCAAGTACACTTAAAATAGGAACTGATCAATTTTCCCAGTGCTCCAGTAAAACAGGTAAGCTGCCTTATGAGTTTTAGAAGATGGAAAACACTAAACCAAAAAGTGAAGAGCTTTGTCCAAAGGCTCAGGGCAAACTTGTGGCAGGGCCTGAGACTGCACCTGCAGCTTCCTAATGCCCTATCTGCTATTTGTCCATCTGGCCTCTCTCCTCCAAAGACCGTAAGATAGGAGCTTACATAGGGTTTGAAATCTCCCAGAGCACTCAGAGGTGCCCTAAGTGAAAACCCAAGTGAAAGCTGTATGTCTGTATTTCTGAAATTAGGAGCTCTGCAACAGAGAGGAGATAAATAGAATTAAACTAGCCTAGGGCATGGGAAATCCCTCCTCTCTGACTTCTGATGTGACCTGTGTAAGTTGGAGCCTTAGACTCAATAACCTCAGCTACCCACATCTAAAACACTGTAAACCCATGAAACAGGAATGTTATTGAAAGAAATCCACGCAAAATTCAGTAGTATATACTTATATACATACATACTGTATACACAATGAATATACTTTATATGGTGTGGTTACCTCAGCATGTAATGAGGACCATTAGCACCAAAACCTAACAAAAAGGGAGAAACTCTCCTTCTCAGATTTTATTTTTGTGCTGCATTCATCTGATTCATTTAAGTTTTTTTCTTCCTCTCATTATGCTGTGCTCACCTTCTACCAGAACAGCTTGTTTGTGTGTGTGCCATTAGCTGCAGTGTTTGCGCGGTAGTTGCTGCCTTTGGATGAGAGGGAAATGCAACTTTGATGCCTGTAGTGACAAAAAAATTCCCAAAGCCTTTAGATTTTATTTAGAAAACCTACAAAAATCCTTTCCAGAACTCAGATCAATTTCTTCTGAGGGAGGTTTCTTCTTAGGAAAAAAAAAAAAAAAAAAAAAAAAAAAAAAAATAGACCAGATTTTCCATTTGCAGAGCTAGAAACCAGAAGTCATTCCTAGTCAGCACAATTACAGACGTGTAAAATTGCTGCTGCTGAGCAGGGTCACAGACCTCTCGGTTTCAAGCTCACCTACACAGATGACAGCTTGAGAAGAAAGGTTGGCTGCGGGGGAAGAGCTGGCTGCACTCCAAAACAACAGCATTAGGGGTCTTTGACATGCTATATTTGCTGTTCTTTGCCACTGGGACTGCATTATTTCTCTTTTTCTGAGATTCCATAATAAGCCAAAGATGCCAGCATAGTTGAGGTAGCCTGACTGCATGAGCTGCATCAGTATTCAACCAAAGGGCTAGAGCTTTGCTCACCAAATAGCTTCTAGCCAGCAAGTGAGACCTGTCTTGTTTGAGCTCTTACAAAGATAATGAGCCCTTTTCCCTCAGGTAAAGCAAAGGCAGGAAGAAAATGGTAAAAGCACTGCTGAACTAGATAATCTACCTTTGGCCGTGGACAGTGTCTGAGAATGGAGAATACCTTCTCCCAGCAAAGGAAAAAAACAAGAAAACTTCATTTGCAATGAGGGAATTGCATGTCAGCTCCCTGAAGCCATTGAATACAGATATTTCCGCCCAGATTTATCCTTGCTGAAGGTAAAAGAATGCCTCAGGGAAACCCCTGGAAGCCACCTCAGCCACGGGCAGAAGCTGACAATGCAGCAAGGACTCTAACGACCATGAGGACAAGTATAGCAAAGCTTTTGAAAGTGAGGAATAGAGCAGAAAAGAGAAGAGGACTAGTAAACAAACAAATAAACAAGAACAAATTTAATCTCTGAAAAATGAAATTAAAAAAACCCCAACAAGTCCTGCTCACCTCCATGGGTAACTCCCACCATCCTATGTGCACCAGTTTGGTGCTCTGGGAAATGGACTCTTCCTTGGGTTTTGAGGACTCAAATGGTAAAAGCTAAGTGAGTACACATTATTATGAGTAAAAGGTCTGTTCATCATTAAAAGTTAGTTTAATAAATTCCAAGTAGAAGTGGTAAGCAGTATCTCCTTTGCACCGTGAAGGCACAAGGGAAAAAATATTGTTGCTTTGTATTTCTCTTTAAGTAGAACCAAAGGGACCTGGGGAGAACCAGCACCCTGGTGTGCTTGTAACAAACACAGAAGCCAAGGGAGACTTCACCCAATCAATGTTAGGTACATGCATAAGCTCAAGATCCAAGAAGCCAAATAGCTCCTGAAGAGCTCAAGCAGAAAAAGGGACAGAGACAGGAGTTTATGCTATTCTTGTGGATGTTATTTCTTACCTTATTAGGCCTGATTTTAAGTTGTATAACTATATAAAAATATCCCACCTTTCGCCTCTGCCTTTGGCTTGCCTGTAGTACAAACCCCAGAGCAGAGCAAAGCCAAGACTTGGAGATCAGCAAATCTACAGTGGTGTGCCTTTTGAAGACTAAATCAGATAGTTCCCAGGAGCTGGATGGAAGCGTATGAGGCAGATCTTGTTGCCAGTGCAAGACCAAAAGCATTTCCTTCTGCACTGGAAGTTCAGAATCCTGAGAGAGAGAAGTTGAGACAAAAATGCATTAGGTGAAAAGTGGGAGACCATGATTTGCAGGACAGTCTTTGCAGGGCTGACTAACCCAACCTTTGTTGTGTTAGAGCTTTTTTGAGACAATATGCATTTTTTCTATCCGTGTTTACACCATCCTCAGTCAGACTGGATCGAAGAATTAGAATTCATGACTGAGTGGCCAGCATGTCTTCTGGAGAAGCACACAAGCCGGACACAAAGCTGGATATAACTACAAAGGGGGCAGCTGCAGAGCTTCCCGTGTCATCTTGTGACACCACCCATGTGCTGGATGGTGTTAATGGAGAGGAATAGCAAAGGCCCACTTAATCCCCACCAGTAAATCTGGTCCTGTAATGTTGCCAAGTCAAGGTCTCAGGCCAAGTGTTCACTGCAGCAGTTCTGCCTTGTGCAGAAAGGCCCTTGCTGAGGTCACAGCCCAGATTAGCCTGCTCTCCTCCCTTTTCTCCATGGCATCTCCAGAGAAGTAGGAAAGATGTACTTGTCCTGCAATGCAGAGACCATCCCCAGGCTTGACAGAGATGTGAAAACCCCCAACACTGCAGTCAGGCCAAGGGATTTCCTTCCAGAGGCCCCCCCAGGAACTTTCCCACCCACCTCAGCAGAAGCATGGCAGAGCTTGCAAACCCACCGCTGCAGCAAGCCAACACCACACGCTAAGCACATTTGACATGGTAACTTAAAAACCCCTCACATTTAAGCAAGTGGTGCTATGAACTTCAATGAGCCTCAGAGCCACACTCAGTAGCCTTTTGTCTGTGACAGACAAAGAGGGGGAGGTATTGGTCTGCAAGTCTTGGCAATCAGAAAATAATTTGTGTTATGGGAAGCAAAGAGTGAAGAAACACAGACTGGGAAAGAAGTAAAATGTGGCGCTCACCAGATGAATGTAGAAACTATCAGCCCTAATGTAACAACTGATGCACCTGAAAATCACTAGATAAGAGTATAATCTCAAGGCAAACAATTAATTTTTAGCAGCATCCGCTGCACAAATGATGCTCACAGCGCTTGAAGCAAAATCATGGGCTGAACATGCTTAAAAAGTAGAACAATCCAGTCGAAGGTAAAAGCAGTTATAAATAACAGCAGTAGCAAGAGAACCATATCAAACAGGATTTCAATCATGCAGAAAGCAGCAGCAGACACTTGAACAACTGAAAGGCAAAGAGGGCTGAAGACTGATGCTCAGTGACAGGGACTCACTGGGGAAGCAAGGAGATGTGTTATCTTTGGGGATTTAAGCAGCCTGCAGTCTATGCCATGCTGGTTTCATGTGTGACTTTGAACAAGTCATCCAGTGTGTTTCCGTGTCCTGCCATAGAATAGTCTTTTTGAAGAGTGTGCCTGTGAAGGTTTGTGGGGCATTTTGTGATGTTTGGATAGAAAGAGGGAAAGAGGTGCTTGCTTGTTGGGACTGAGAATTGGTTGGCATCTGAGAGCACTTATGACCACCCGTATTTATAACCACCCACCTGTAAGGAGAGCTGGAGCTTTCAGCAGCTCGGCTGGCAGTGGGACAGTTGCACTTGTTGCTATCCCACCTTAGGTGCCAACATAAAATCCAGTTTTTAATGAATACAGCTGTAACCCTTATACCCAAACCTATAACTAAGCAGCTGCAGCGGTTGCCAGCATACACAGGCAAACAAGAAGTTTATCCTACAGTCCCATCTTTCTCAAGGCTTCCTGTCTCAGAGGGTCTGATCCCTTATCTGAAAAACTTCTGTGGCTCTCTCCAGAGCTGTCTTGTTTGCACCCTGAAAACCCTTTGTTCCTTTGCCTCTGATTCTGCATGGCTTACTGGCTGCATGTGTGCAGATAATCACAGATACCCACAGAAGCCCTGACAGGCTCTTCTCAACCGTCATCAGAAGCCATCATCCTGTGCTGTAGGCATGGACAATCTCACCTCTGCTCCACTCCCTGTCACCAAGTGCAGATCCTCCCAGGGAAGAGTTAAATGGGTCCTTTTGTTTCCCTGAGACAGTCTGTCAATGAGGCACAGACCAAGCAACCCTAACACGATTGTCTGTCTTCTGTGAATCGAAAGTTTGAGCCTGACCCTCCTTCCTTTACCATGCTGCCTTTGCACATATATTGCTCACCACATTAGAGAGATACTTGCTTTTGGTGTTACCCCATTTCCTAATTGATCTGGATCCCAGCTGCAGATATTCCCATTTTTAGTTAATCCTTTTTGTTTATAGCCAGGGAAAGGCATGATGAGGTTGGAATAAAATGCACTGGATTTTGTCCCTCGCACGATGCTCTCGCAGCGGTGGCATTCTCTGCCAGAGGAAGCAGCCTGGCGAACCTCGTGGCAGGGCATTATGGTAATCTAATCAGAAGGAGATAAGAGACTGGATGAGCTTTGCAATGTCTGATATGGATAAACACCAGACCAAAGCTTGTCAGTATTCATGAGAGACTAAACCGAAGCATTTAGATAGCAGCAAAAATGATCATCCAAACGATGAGAGCTACTGAAATGAGATATAACTGGCGACTCACATTTTAAAGGCAAAACCAAACTCATTTCATCCATGTCTCTGTACTTACCCGCTTCCTTTGGCAAGAGAAAAGAAGCTTTAGTTCAATTAGCTGACTTGACTGCACACAACGCCGAGCTGAGAGAACACTTCTCAGGGACTAATTTATTCCACAAATATAACATATTTTTCTGCTCACAGCATATCCACAAACACATTGCAGTTTCCTTACATATTTTTCTTTGAATTTTTTTGGCACATTTTCATGAATTGTTTGTGAGTTTGCTGTTTGCAGTATTTAATGCCTGGAATCCAAGTGGTTGGTTAGTGGCAGTTGGTCACGTACATCACATGCTGTTATTTCTGCTGGTCCCTGGCTGAGACTGTCCTCATCGAGTCTGATTCAATGTCCTTTGATGTCAATGAGTCTCTCTTTGACTTCAGTGCACTTGGGTCCAGCCCTTTGTTAGGGAAGGAACTGGAAGAAGCCACTGGGCTTTCAGTCTCTCAAGCTGGCCTCAGATTTATTTGGGAACTCAGCAAATATTCATTCCTTTCCACACAGGCCTTTCTCAGCTCCACTCCTAAGAAAAAATGAAGTTTTCAAACATCTATTGAAGTCAACATTTTGTTTTGTTGCAACTTGCGTGGTTATTCAGATCAGTGAAAAATGGGCATGAAATGGTGCCCTGCTGAACTTCACACTCCATGCCATTGCATTCAGCACATCAGAGGGGTGAAGGAGAAAGATCATCACTTGGACACAGGGTTTGCTTTCAATTTAATTTTAGCACTGTAAGACAAAAGCTCTACCTGCACATCATCCCATGGAAATCCACAATTTAGAAGTTCAAAACCCTTTTTTTCTCACCAGAAGGCACAAACATCCCACTGGCTCAAACACCTACATTTCTTCCTGTCCATGTCCCCAGGCTTATTGGCACCTGCTTCCAGGCACCTCCAAACCCATGTCCTAACAACATCAGGCAATGAGCTGCCACAGGACTGTGGGGAGAAGCTGGCAAGCCTGCATAAGTTGAGGTGTATATTTTGATCTCTAGCATTCACAGTGCCATGTGGCGGCAGAAGAACCAGCTCTGACATGGAGATTTTTCTTTTCCTACTCCTCTAGGGCAGTGCTGTGCTGGCAGCTCATTTAACTTTAAGACTGTCTGCATGTAAAAATACAAATTGTCTTCTCTTCAAAATCTGGTTTAAAAATAGCACTATTTGAGGAGTATATAAATAAGTAATCATTTGGAACACAATATTAGAGCTCCTTTCTTTAATTAAATGGTTGCTTGATGCATTTCAAAGCTCTGTTCTGACTCAGTCTTCCTGCATCTCTGTACTTTTCCTGTTATGAACAAACCTTGGCTAACTGCATCATGAATTTTAAAGCAAACTAGATGGCGCAGAGTAATAGGACTATTAATACCCTAATTGCTGAGCTGCATTTGGGACTAGCCCATTCTCACACAGACACAGGAAGAAATAACATCTCAGATATGTTGTTAAGCAGGAACGGCTTTAATGGCCATCACGGCCTCCATTTGACACCTGGCTTATAGGAGAACATAGAGAAAATATTCTAATGAGAGTGTACATATATATTTCCTCTCAACCCACACAGCATTTGCTAGACACAGCCAGGAACGTAAACCTGACTATTTAGACCAACCACTCTTCTGGTCCTGAATGCCTCTGGAGGGTGAGTAGAAAGGCCATGCATTTCCCTTTGTTGAAACACATTCTTCGTGTAATCCCTGGATTGGGTCAGACTTTTTTTTTAGTATCACAGAAGTGGGAATGGAAAAGGCACATGACATGAGGCCAATAGTTCACCTCATCCCCAAGCAGAATTATTGACTCTGCTTCATTTATTGACTCTGTTTCATCCACTAGAGCTTTGTCTCAGCCAGTTTTAAATTTTTGAAGTCAAACAGCTTTTGTTCTTCTCCTGGGGTGCTCTAGAAAGTATACCTTCATAAAAACTCCCTGATTTTAAGGTCTGTAGCTTCCCTTTCTTCATTTCACCCAACTATTCATGCTGTCCACTTAAAGGATATCAAATGCTTTCCTTAGAGTTTTAGGGGACCATTGATGACTGTTTAGCTCCTCTGTACATATTCAGCAGTTCTTTTTTTGCCTGCAGGTCCTTGTCGCACTGGGAGTCGGATTTCCCCAGCACATCACTCTTCACTTCTCATGTAGGCTTGTGAGCAGCTGCCAAACAATCAGAAACAGAGCACTTTCTTTCCTGAATGGCATGAAGGAAAGGACAAGGGATCCTACCTAGAAGAATGCAAGGAAAATCACAGCCTTTGCCTCTGGCTGGTTTGCTTACACACTTGCTTTTTGGGAGAGAGAAAAGGAGAATAATTTATGTTCAAAGATGACCATTTTCCATCTGACATGTATGGGTCCACACATATTAAAAGTAAATTTGTTGTCTAGAGCAGCCCTGGGAGGATGTAGATACTTATGTGGTGTGGCTGGGAAGAAGATGAGTCATGCTTCACGGGAGCTCGCTCAGTGCAGTGTCTAACTTGCTACGGTATCATATACAGAGCAGTACAACCTCCTAAGGTCTTTGGGGCTCTCGCTCTTCATTATTCCAGTTTCACTGCGTAGATGGTTTCTCCTTCTTCCCCCACCTGAGACAAGCACCCACCAACAAGACAGGTGCTGCTACAGCTCTAAATCAGCAGCCACCACTTCAGCTTCAAAGGGATGGACTGGTTCTCACTCTGCACATTCACCCAGAGACCTGCACTATGGCTGAGTCAAAGCTCATATGGTACCAATGTTATTTGGAGTGTGTTGCATGCATGATCCTACCACAGTCCCATGAGAGGCTTTGGGGCTCAGCAGTTAGTTTGTCTTGGGAGCTCCTGAAAGGCTAAGTTAGTATGATTTGTGTTAAGATTTGTTCATGTACCCCACAGAGATGAGCTGCTTTTAAATCCCACGTTTAAAACCCCTTTGAGTTTACAGATTACTGTTTTGAGTTGCTAGGCATCTTCTTTTTGTCCTCTAAGATATGACCTTTGCATTAGGATGACACACATTATACAAGTGTACCGCTCCCTTTCTCATGTTTTCTTTTGAATTCCTTCTAAATATGCAGCAATATTCAACAGAAAAGCTGATGTTCATAGTAAATATAGGTGTACAATTTTACGTACACCTCATAAAGCTGTCTTGGGTTCTTTGAAATCTCACCCAATTTGCTTGGCTGCTTTTGCTGTTATAAACATCAGTCTGCCTGATGCCAAGTTCAGGTGATGAACAAGTGTTAGATGAAAAGCTGCTATGTGAGGGGGATCGTGCAGAACTGCTTTTATATTTTCTCCAGCTCTTCTGGGCTTGGGAGGGGAGGAGTGACTGCCCAGGCAGGAGTGATGTAGCATTAGAGCACGCTGTGCGGCTGTAGCAGGGCTGGGAAGGAGCTTATGCACAGGAGAGATGCAGCTTGGGAAAGGCAATTTTCAGAGGAAAAATGAGGTGAATTAATCTGAAAGCAATTTTTTCAATTAAAAATAGGAAGCAGAAATACCACCTCACTCAGTTTGCTCCTTATTTTTAAGCACTAGGAGCGGAGTAATTTCACAAGAACTTTTTCAACATCCAGAAGTTGGTTCTTCTTGATTACATGGGGTCTTCTGTTAAGTTGCTTGAGGCTTGTGTGGTAAGAGCATTATTCAAAATAACAGTGGTCTGTCTTTTATCAATTAGGAGAACAATGGCAGAATCATCTTTCACTAATCCCTAATCCTCCCCAAAACTGCTTGAGATCCTCATTCACAGAACCTTTGTTTCATTTACATGTTTGTTGGGATGGCAGCTGTGGGATTGGATCAAATGTCTTTCAGATTCTGGGACATTTTGAGCTCATAATGGGAGTAAATTACAGGCTTCAAAAATAAATGTTTAGGGAACAGTGCAAGAAAAGTTCTGTTTAAAGTTAGATATTCTAAAATTGCAGTACTTGTGAGATATAAATGAACGATCGCCATGCTCCACATGTGTGTGACTACAAGGATTTCATGGAATTTATTCCACCTCACAACAGACCAAAATGTAGCCAGCTGGTTGTTAAACCTATGTCCAAAGCTGGCAATGAGACTTTTGTCATTGTCACCTTTGGTTTCCCAACTGGGTGTAAGAAGTTTGTTTTCAGAAAGAAGTTTTTTATAGAAAGCAGGATCATGCAAGCATTGAAATCTATGGGCACTTCTTAAGATGACAAATGGGGTTTAGATGCAAAGCTTGGAGCCAGTTGCCAGCTTTCAGCTGTTGCAGGTCACAGTCCCCTGCAATGCAATGTCACACCAAAGTGGTATTTGGCATCCTGGCTGGGCACCATCCCCAGGATTGATGATCGTCATTGCATACAGACCAAGTAACAAGGAGCAAAGACATCTCCTGAATGCATTTTGGAACAGTCTTCTTCCTTTACTGGTCATAACCAATTCTACAGGTTGGCTAGTTTGGAAACAAAGTCATCAAAGATGATGGTTCTGGCATTGCTTCTTAGCAGCTCTTTCAGCGTTTGCTCAGAGTGGCTCTCTTCAGCTATTCTTTTCTACCCTGACTGTTTTTCCAGACAGATCCCTACTGAGCTGATGTAGTCACACAGTAAACACTACTAGAAGCAGGCCAACATATGGTATCACTTAGGTACAGAGCAGTCCTAGCACCATCATAATGGTATTTCAGTATCTCTGGTTCCACTTCTAACCTCAATCAATCAGTTGATTTGTGCACAAAATGAGAGGGGAAAAAAAGGTGTTAAAGAAATTTTTACAACCCATGGAAAGAGTTTTCATTTGATACCATGCTTCATGCCTTCCAGGGGAAGAGACCTAAGGTCAGGAGGAGAACAATGCACAACAGGCAGTTGGCTCTGCAGTCATCTAATTGCTCTGCTACAGGCGAGGTCAGTGAGATGTTAAATAAAAATAGCTTTAAAGTCTTTAAAATTAGAGTTCTATACAACCTTACCTAGCTTTGCTGACCTAATATAAGAAATGTGAGCCACTGCAGATACAAACAAATCCAGCAAACATGAGCCACCAGGACCTAACAGAAAACCATGAGTCCCACTGCAACTACTTCTCAGTGTTTCAAGCAGCAGCTGAAGGTAGGACTGCAGGCAATGTAGCAGGAATCAGATGTGTAAAGGGGAAGGAAATTCTGGTGCTTGGCAAGAGTGAACTACTTGAGACCTTGTTAAGCCATCTTGACCCCATTCACCTGAAGGACTGGAGCTGTGTAAAGTTACTGAAGACTGCACAGTGATCCCAGGTGTTTGGCAAAGGAAACTGATGGAAACTTCCCAGAAAGTGATGGGAGGCTCCTGTCTCAAGGAGCAACTGGGCTTCTAGCAGCACAAGCCAGGTCAGAAGCAAGGGGTTGCAGACTGCCTGCACCAGGGTGGAGTGGCAAGGCAGGAATGATGGTTGTAGGAAGGGGAGTGAGGGTGTTATAAGTGATGAGCATTACTGTGTTTGGCAGCCCTGTAAAACCAGCTCTCCTGGCCCAGTTGCTTTTACTTAGCATGCAGCACCTGAAGATTCAAGCTATTGATAAGCCTTTAGTGGGCTTCTGGCAAAACATGGCTCTAAGCAATGAGGAAGTTTGAGGAGGCAGGTCTGGTCCTCTGGGTCCCAGCTCTCAGATTGGAGCTGCTGTGCGGAAGGGGACTCAGGACCCAGGAGGCAGGGGAAGGGGAGCAGAGGGGTTATGGTTGAGTTTGGTTCCAGCTGAAGCCTTAATCCAGGGCACAGACAGCAGCATCTGGATTCCCTCTCAGCAGTGGGCTGCAAAGCCAAGGTAGGGCAGTTGGCCTCCTTTATGGCAGCAGTAGATACCATCCCTCATCAAAATGAGCATATGGGAATCGTGTAATAATGTACAAGATACACTGCACAGAAAGGAGGATGTGCCTAAGCCATGTAGAAAAGAATCAAAAGATTGTTGCAGTTTAATGGTCCAGGTGAGTACCTGTGGGCAGGAAATCCTTTGGAAAATCTTTTTTAGAAAATCAGTTTTCTTCAACAGGAAATCTAAAGGTACTCAAGGAGCTCAGCGTCTCTCAACCTCAGCAACATGTTGTTCACATGTTCTCCAGCACACACTCACAGAGGTATCACACACCAGATTTTCAGTTGTGGGTAACTAAAGACATAGATGTGCATCTTTATTTGGAGCCATAAATGAGGCACCTCACAACTACTGAGCCATACAGACTCCTCTTTTCTGCAAATTAAGCGACTTGTCTGCTTTGGGAGCATCAGCTTCCGACACCCACATTTAAACTGTGAAGTTTCTAAGGTTTGTTAGACATCCTTACACAGGGAGGCCAGCACAGCAGAATTCAGCAGGCCACCTCCTCTATAACAAGATCATCACTAATGAGAATGTGTTACCCTGCATTTCTCCAAATCAATTATTGTCTTGCTCTTTTTTTGGGCCCTTAGCTTGAAGCAACTCTAAGTAATTGCAGTCTTCCAAAGATGTGTGCAGTGTCTTCTGAAAAAATCAAGTTCATTTTAAAAACACCTTATATTGGACAACCAAAAATTGAAGCATTTTGAAACTGTTGGCTGTCATAAGGGAATAGTGTGGTTCATTTCCTTGCTGGAGCGCTCTTGCGTTGACTCAGTCCTCCAGCAATGAGAGGTGTTGGGACTGGTGAGTGGTTGCCTAAACACAAATACGACAGACATGGTGATCTCAAATAAGATATGAACATTGTAGACTGACCTGTTACTGAGATGTTTACTTTACAGAATTTAGGGGATTTTTTTTTTTTAACTTCAGGCCTTAAAGAATAAAAGCAGCTCTTGAAAGCTTTTTAAGAGACCACATGAACAAGGGAAGCTGCAGCCTGCGTCCTCATTGCCTGAAGGCCTGCTGGAGACACTGGTGAGTCCCAGTTCAGGTAGGAAAACAGCTGCTGTGGACCTGTTGGGGGAAAAACAGATGGATTCCAGCAGCTCGTGGATGTGCCTGAAGTTAGTTCTGCCTGAGCCGTCTTCAGGAGGATGCAACAGAGAGCATGGACTGGTTTTGCAGACCTCTTTTTCTCTAAAAGCTCTGTTCCTCCAGTAGTAGGAAAAGTGCTGAGGTTGTCACTTGGTTCATTAGTACACAGATTCACGAAAGGAAGGCAAGGCAGGCAGCAAAGCCCCTTGGGTGCAAGCCTGGGTGAAGACTGGAGTACTGGAGTCCCCCCACGGACAAATGCTGTGATACCCCCCAGGAGCAGGGAGGGCAGAAAGCTTTATACCTGAGTGCAGGTACCAGAGGCTGAAGAAGGGAGACATAGCCCAGGGCTGCAAAAAAATGAAAATCGGACTAATTTTTAACAAGCAGTGCTATTTCTGGATTGCACAAGAGCTGCACAGTCACACTGAGCCTTCTATCATTGGTATGCATATGTTTAGACTAGTGTTTCAGGAGAGGGCAAGAGAGAGTCCCAGGACTGTGGGAGCCCTTCTACTTATAGCTATGAATTAATTCTAATTAGCCCTGGAAATGGGTCTCTCTGGCTCTTTGTTCTCTGAAATTGTGCTTTTCAGATTCAGGCTTCTCAATTAGCAGCTAATTATGATGGTCTGGCCTCCTTGCAGTTAGAGGGGGTATAAAAAAAAAACCACTGGCCCTGACAGCTGTTGGAAATTTGCCTTTAGCTTGAGCAGCAGAATTATTGATATCAGTTTCAAGGGTCTTTGGCTCTTGTCTGTAAATCCCTCACAGACCTGAAACATTATTATTTGCGACACTACTGAGAATTATTTGATGCTATGAGCTCTGGAAAATACATCGCATTTCCAACCCTCACCAAATGGAGTGAAAGCAAAAATAGACAAGCTGTGTGTCCAATAGTCTGTCCCTCCTCTCCTCTCCTGGCACAGTGAATGTGAAATCCAGATGCAAACCCCAGCACGTTTTGGGGAAGAGCTAGGTGTTCCCAGGCTGTGTTTTGATTTCACCAACCTTTCTCTACAACTGTCATCGGACAATGATGCTAGTAGAGCTAAGTATCCTTAACCTAGATCCAGATCTAATATTCCTTATGCCAATGACCCCCATTAGCCATTTCCCCATAGTCCAGCTCCAGTTTTGTAAACTATTACAAGCCCAGCAAAAAACCTTTTCACCCCTGGGGTAGGTAGGTTTGGCTCTGGAGTCACGACCAGGGCAGACAGGATGGGGAGGAGATGCGCTTCATAAGAAGATCAGACTTGCACTACCAGGGTGAGACTGATGGTCCACCTCACCTCATATCCTGCCTCTGCTGATGGTGGTAGGACATGCTGCGTAGAGTTTAGTGAGTACAACCGTGCTTATTCCCTTTAGTGTCTCTTTACAGACATGTTTTCCATGGATTCACCTAACCACTTCTTGAACTAGCTGGTAGTACCTGTACCCAGAGCTTTCTGCAGAAATAAATCCCAGAAGTTAGCTACTCCTTGTGTAAAAAATAGGCTTTCTTTCATCTGTTTTAAGATCACCTCCTAGATCAATCATCATTTTTCCAGCATTTCCCCTCACTTTCAAGCTGCATACAGTTCCTTCTGCATTCAGGGGGAGAAAATGGTTTGTTTGTTCTTTAATCTTTCTGTCCATACTAGGGGCTGTCTGTACAAAATGTATCTGCTGAAGGACGTGACTGAATGGTACTAGCATCACAGTTTTCAGCCACTTGTAGATGTACAGTTCTCAGATAACTGGAGATACAATCTGCTCAGCCGTTCTCACATTGATCTTGTATGACTGTTTCACTTTGTATCTCCATGGAGTAGTTATTGTCTGATATTTCCCTCGTAATTCTGGGTGGGGATTAGCAGTATTGGAAGGACTCTGCATGAACACTGTTTTAAGATAAAATTTCTTTGCAGTAAAACTAGAGATAAGACAAACCCCAGATCGAATCAGCCACAGATTTTCCTCCACTGCAGATCCACATCTGGATATGAACTTCCTGCAGATGCTAATTATTTCCATGCTGCAGTGGACAGACTCCCCAGACCCTGACTAAATTTCAACTCCAACTATACCACACATCCTCAGTTTAAAGCATATATCTGGGAAAGCAAGGAAGCCTAACACCAAATAGGTACATAATAGCACCTCTTTCCACATATATAAAACACAGCTATGAAAACTTGTTTCCATGTTGCAGGCACTTGAGAAAGGCAGGGTATACATTACTACTGTAGTACTATAGCTCCCGGTATGTTGCAGTTTCGCTCCCAATGCAAAAAACTATGTCCTGAAGGGAAAATAATCATCTTTAGACTAAATTAGATTACAAAATATTTATGTTATCAAATAATCTCTGTGAAGATTTCTAGCATTTCTCTTTCCTACAGAAAATTGAAAGGATCACAGCAGAAAATGAATGTAGTTTGGCTGGTTTAGACTGAATGGTGTATTTTGAATCAAATGGAGTGGTTGAAGACAGGAAAGTACAGGGAAAGGTTGTCCAGGGGGACTGGAGTTTGCACCACTGCAAGGCTTCAAAAACAGGTTAGACAAACCTCTGATGTATTTGATTCTGCCTTGAGCACAGAAAGGAACGGAATAACTTCCTAAGGTCCTCTTCAGGCTAATTCATGTGATTCTATAAACCAGCAACAAACTAAATAGAAGTCTCTGCTTCCATTTCATATAGCACTTCTCAAGTATGTCTGCTAAGCAAATTTGCCAAGTCTGTTGTTTCCTTAAATGGGAGGCAATATTCACTTATAAGTAGAAGAATATTCACTTATAAGTAAAAGAATAAGTTGCTTTAAAAGGGACAACATACAGCATCCAGACAGAAACATTGCTGCAAATGAAAATACTCTTTAAGATTGCAACATCCAGTGGTCATCCTTAGCAACATAATTCAAACTGGTGGTAACAGGGGAAGATCAACTGCAGAGGGGGAAAAAAGAGGGAGGGAGGGAAGGAAGGAAGGAAGGAAGGAAGGAAGGAAGGAAGGAAGGAAGGAAATACATCAGAAGAAACCTCAAGCACTCTATAACCCACACTTAACAGCACCAGGAAGGCTCCACTCCAACAGCTACTACTTATCACAGTTAAAAGAAGGCAGCTCATCAAAACCAAAAACTGTAACAGCCATTACTGATGGCTAAGAGCAACAAATGGAGTGGAGCATGATAATATGAGTAAAAAAGAATAACTTACTGGAAAACACTAAAAAACCAGGAGAGCCTTAATGGAAGTGTGTGTGCTATTGCAAGACAGTTGCGTGCTGTGCTCTGCAGCATTCTGAATGCTATGTTTTTAAAATGACCATATTACAAGCCTTCCCAGACAAAAACCTGAGATCTTTTATAAAATTCAGTGTTACTACATTTCCGATACACTTATATGGAGCCACTTTCCTATTGACATAAACCTGAGAATAAACATACTTTCTATATTTAGGTCTGTCTTCTGCTTCTCCTCCCTTGTCAAATCCCTTTCATTATTCCCGGATATAACAGTGCCAGGGTTACCACGGATCACTAAGGACAAGTTTCTATCCCTCAGAAGTCACCCTCCACCAGCTGAGCCGTAATCACTGATCTTATGCAAGCTCTCAGCCTGCCTGGTCTGGGAAGTAAAACACAAGTATTTGAGCCCATTTCATCTGGCAGTTGAGGCAGGCTAAGAGCACACACATGGTTAATTAGTATGGTTCAGCCAACAGGCAATAACTCATTAAGCTGCAGTAACTCGACTATGTTTGATCATGTGCTTTATGCCCCAAGGCACTTCATAAGTGAAGCAGTAAAGTCAACTTATCTACCATCTCAATTTCTCTCTCCCTCTCTCTTTTTTCCTAACCGCAGAAAATCGTGGTTAAACCACAAAGGATAATTTCTGGACACAGAATAGTTCACCACCTTCCTCTTTTTGGCAGACTAACTGCACTTGAAGATTGTTATTGTGTCTCCTCTCAGCCTCACCTTCCCCAGGCTAAATACAAATGCTTTCTCTCTTCTCACAGGCGCTGCTTTGTAGGCATTCTGTAGCCTTGCTCTCCTCAGGACTGCAGCCACATCTTTGCCGAGGTGTAATGCCAGAAACCGGTCCCAGTGACCCAGCAGAAGGGCTTATCCCTCTGTGCCGAACACACAACATCCCTGTCTGTCCAACTCAGCCTGATGTTTCTTCCTTCCACAGCTCAGTCCTTGCTCCCCTGTGGCAGAGATCTCTCCCACCGTGTGCCACTGGAGCTGATTATTTCAACATAGGTGCAGATTTGCTCTTGTCTTCACTAAATTGCATCCTGTTTATTTCCAGACCATTCCTCTAATTGCTGAGATCTCCTGACTAATCCTCTCCTCCCTAGTGTCCCTTGCTCTTAGCTGAAACTCTCACAAAGGGGCTCTCTACCTCTTCATCCAAATTATTAATGAAAATACTGAATAGTCCTGAAGCCAGGCCATATCCCTAGGGATCCGGCTCAAGGAATCTTTCCAGTTTGACAAGTGTTCACCCAGTAACTGCTCTCTGAGTACTCTCAGTAATTTAATCTAAAGTTTTCCCCTTGGTTTTCTTACAAGAACACTGCTTCTCTAAAGGTGAGACATTGTAGCTACAGCTTCTCCCTATCATATGAACAGCAAGAAAACCTGTATTTTTAACAGTTAATGCTAAGGTAACATGTAGAAGGGAAACTAACATCCATATGTCAGACGTGACTTCAACCGGCTTCTGTCTGTGAAGGATTAAGATGTGACCAAACGTCTCAGCCTGCCTATTGCAAACCCATTTCAGCATTCACCACAAGCATCTGCTGATGATTCCCACTGCAAATGGGATGATGGGCAAAATGGATTTGGGAATAATTTAGTGTAACTGTTCCTAAATCATGGGCTTCCCAACTTCCATGAGATTTGGATCAGGCCCATATGAACCCAAATTAATTTTCCACCATTTCCACCAGGAACTTCACTTCTGAATAGGTAAAAATTGCTGAGCTTCAAGTTCAACATTGGGGCAGGTTGTTTGTTTTTACACAGGGGGAAGGAAGTCTTCTGTTTCTTTCCCTTGTGCTCTAGTATTTAGTGATTTGCATAATGAAATACAGGAAGATGGTGGGTAACAAATCCAGATACGCAGAGAACTTTTTGTGCTTTTCACATCCTCCTGGAGAACATGCAAGAAGGTAAAATAAAACATAACCCTAAACACCTGTTATATTGCACAGCATGGTAATAAAATATTGCTCACTTAAGCAAGAGCCTTTGAACTGCTCACTAGAGGAGCCCTTCTCTCTCCATTGGTTTTTATAGGCAGCCTAGGGAGATTATGTGCTTAAGTTAGTAATTTAAATTTAGATACCTAGAACAAACATCACAGACTCCACTCCTCCCTCCCAGAATAAATACTTCACAATGACATAAGGCCATTCTCTTTTCAAAAAAGAACTGGTACCACAAGAAAAAATTGACGAGAAGAGCAGTATTTCACTCACTTCTTAATGCGGTGGCTGTTTTTTTGTTCTTCTGATGTCAATTGTGCCTAATAACTGAACGGGAACCAATGCAAATTAAGCAAGGGCATTTCTGATCACTGGCCGAGTGCTTGCACTGTGCTACAAAAAACTGAACTGTAAAATCAAAATATTTTTTCCATGGTTCCCAGTGGAAGTCAAAGCAAACGCACATTTGTACTTCCTCTTGCTCCGCAGGCGGCTTGGCGCCCCTTTCACTGACACCGAGTCCTGCCAGAAAAGCCCATCAGGTCTTTCAAGTTCCCACTGGCAGGAAAAGTACCACTCTCGTTGCACCAACATTTGGAAAACAGAGAATGTGCTGAGTCTCAATGTCCTTCGAGTCTCCATAAATCACTCATAGAAAAGAGCAGGGATTAGTTGGGCAGCACTCTATGCCCAAAACCGGAGCTGAAGGAGGACCTCCAGAGTCGCTATAGAGGGATTTCATCAATAGGAAGGGAGGCTGAGCAAACAGCAAGGATGCCCTGTTACAACAACATCCTGTCCTTGCAAAGAGGAGAATAGCTTTTGAGGGAATGACAGAGCTTTGGATCTCAGCTCCCTGAAGCAAGTTCAGGCAAGTTCAGACTCATTGCTTTTGTGCGATGGAAGGTTTGGGTTTATTATTAGATCGAACTCAAAAGAGCCTTGCCAAGTTTGAAAGTTCATGATGTTTCAAGCAAAGAAAGGAAGTGTCTTACCTCTTAGAGAGGCTAGTCTCTCCGTTATGAAACAGGCTGGGAGTTATTTAGCTCTCGTTCCCAACAATGAATGGAAGATGGCTGAAGAGTAGTCTGCTGAAACCCAGAGGCAGATCTGCCCTTCATAGCTTGTGAGTGAGGGCACCACAGCGTTTCTCCTCAGAGTGAAATTCCCATTTCCCGGGTTTGCTTTTTCTGCTGCGAATGAGATAAACATTGATACAGTGCCGGGCAAACAGAGTCCACTGTGAGGCTCATCAAGGGATTACTGGCTACTTAAACAGAAGAAGATAGGGTGGGAATTAAATTTGTATAAGCTCTAGTCTTGCCCCTTTGCTTACAACTCTTTCTCACTCTCCTCAAACTCCTTCTTCATGCCAGCTGGGCATTTGCCTATGTGTGAAGTCTGTCCCAGAGCCTGGCTGCTCTCAAGCCGGCAGCATCCTTTAGTTTCCAGTCTTAGCTAATAGCAGACAGTTCAGACTCATTTGTTTTTGTGTCGACCATCTCCTAGCTTAAGTAGTTTGGGTCATCTGCATTAATTTGACAGACAGCAACCATAGCTCTTCTCAGCCTCAGTTTTGCTAAGGAAAGCAAGACAAAGCTTTTTATTCACCTTTTATCAGTTAGGTGATTTTTTTCCCCCTTAGCCCAGTATTATATCCTTATTTGCACTTGATTTTGTTAAAAGATTTCTCTCTCTTGAAAGTGAGTAACTGGAGTTATAGAAGTCAGAGATTGCCATCGCCTTCATTAGGGGTCAGTATATCCTTCCTCTGTACTAGCTTTTGCACCTATTGGGGCTATTTTGCATTTTTCATAGCTGCCTCACATTTGTTCTCCACAGTCACCCAAAGTTGAGTCCAGTGCTCAGGTCTCTCCAAGCAGGATGAATTTCAATGGACAAAATTCCCAGAGCGTAGCACAAGATTTCCTTTGTGCATCAGTTTGCAGTTCTGTGTTACCCCATCTCATCTCACATGTATTACCCCACTCCTCAAACTCAACTGACCAGTTCTTACCAAAAACTACCCTGATCCTACTCTGTAGTGAAAGCACATTAAATCAGGGTTCATCAGTATGCTTCCATTTGTCTGTGCCAGAACCAGCCATGTAGGTATTTAAGGAAAGCAAACCCAAGAGCTTTCTGTAAGGAACATCACTGGCAAGTTCACTATGGCTTGATGCACCCCTAAAATACAAAAGCTGTTTCTCACCGTGAGCCAAACCTTTACCCATCTCATCATTCTTACACTAATGCCCATCTTCATTAGCTTCCCTAATAATTTTCCAGGTGTTCTGTATCAAAATAATCCACTGAAATTCAGATGGATTAGATCTACTTAATCTCTTATGCCTAGAAAATCAATTAGCTATCAGTCATCTACCCATCTATTGGCTGTCTATCAGACCAGGCTGCCTTGAGCTACTCCTGCTAAACCTAGCCTGAATTTCACAGGTGATCTTTCCCCCAAACACCCTTTTAATTTTTATTTGTCCTTTAAATTTTCCTAAAATCAGGACCACAGTGGTTAACTGACTAGGAATAATTTCCCATTTTCTAATTCTGGGTTAGCACTTCTGACTCAGTAGCTTTCAGAAAAAGTACTTACTGTTGGGTTAATGATTTCATGCGATCTGATGAGTGAGTCTTTAGGGGTCCTGAGAAAGAGGTGATCTTGTCCCGCAGTAAGGTGCATTGACCACACCGCTTTGGTTTTACCCATGGTGTGGCCTCTTGAATTTTCATGTCATAATTCCTAACACCTTCCCTGGTTTTACCTCAAGTATTTAACATCTGCTTGTATAAAATTGAAGTATGGTGTTTTCTTAGCTGATGCACTATCTGAACATCTCTTATATTTGCCTCTTCCCTTACTGCCTCCTTACTCACCTCTGGTCTGCTTCATGTTTATGCCACAGAAAGGACTTAGCTGCTTGCTGTCCTTGCAGGGTCTAACTCAGCCTGATTTACAACAGCTTCCGCTTTACATCAAACCATGGAGATCCCTTTGCTTTTCCCAGTTTGTTTTTGGTCCTTCTTCCTCCCCAGTGTCCCTCTGTCACTTGTTCAAGTAGGTCTGAATCTTTCCCTTGCAAAGTCCATCCAGTTCATTAAAGTGACACCCTGACTTTGGTGTGGCTTTAGGAAAAGCAGTGTCAAACCTGGACCAGGGGTGGAGGGAGTTGTCCCAGTGGCTGAGCACATGGCATTTCCCCAGGTGGGGAGGTGCCACCTCCTCCTGAACAGCTCAGCGACATCGCAGCTGCTGTGCTCCCCCAAATGTGATCTTCTGGCTCTCCATCTCTCTGGCTCATCTTAATCACGGAGCAGTCCCTGCACAGGTGTTAAAATGAAGTGTGAAATGTATAGCCCTGTTTAACACTTCCAGGTCTGGAATTTGCTGGCTCAACAAGGTACCTCCTTCATTAAAGTGGCTCTTCATCCCCACAGCTCCCAGCTCTGGATGAAGAAAAGGGGGCAGGTGTGTGTGTCCAAAGCACAGAGAAGTGAAATCCACTCATTGCTTTGACTTGTGGTAGCATAACTCCAAGAGACATGGCTGGAAACAAGGGTCAAACTAAAAGAAGACTGAAGAAGTTCATTCCTCCTGTTGCAAACTGGGATGCTCAGGTCATCCAACAGAGCCAGATTCAAGGTTGTGCCATACATTTTGGAAATATTTTTCTCGCGTGTATGAGAAGCTCAAACTTAAAATGCCTACCTCTAAATAGAGGTTAGATTGAGTGAGACCTGACTCAAATAATGCAAGATTTTACATAGGAAATGTTATGCCATTGCCATCAGCCCCCTTTTATCTCAGCTGCAGCTGCCCTTCCCTTTTTTAGAGGCTGTTCCTGCACATTTCAAAATATAAATATTTTTTTTTTCTGAGGACTTCCCCTCCATCTGCTGCCCTGGATTCAGGGAGTGCTCCTGCTTGGATACTTGCTGCTTGGAGCATCCTTCCCAGTGGTGCTGTATCTGTGGCACTGTCCCACAGTAGTGTCCTGTTCTGGGGGGATGAGCAGCAATTGGGTCTCTGCCGGTGTCTCTTTTCCGGCATGCTAACAACTCTGAATGATGATGTGGCAGCAGCACTGATGTTACATGCCAGATCAAATGAATGAGAAAGAAATATTTTCATTATTTTGAAATGGCAGATAGATTTCACATCCAGCTGGCACTACTTATATATCCTCCTTTCCACCCCACCTCTTTTTTTTTTTAATACTGCCCTGATTTCACAGGCTGTGATTATTTCTGCAGTCCCTTCTCAGGCCAGAGCTTTTGCGAGAATAAAAATTTAAAAAAAAAGAAAAAAAGATTTGGGTTTTTTCCTGCACTGACATCATTAGCTGCCCATCACTTTCACAATGCGTGTGCTAGTGCTGTAATAAGGCATATGCTGTCAGTGGGGTTTTCATCCCACCCCTGCTCTTTAAACATAACAGAAGTTCCCCTTTCTTCCTAATGAAGAGCTGAAAAAAACTCAGCAAGGACTGGCACAAGCACAGGCACCAGATACCCCCCCACTTGATAAGACGTGAGCAAACAGGCTCAGATAAAGCTCAGTCCCTTGGGAACTGGGCCCTGTCTGTCCTTATTTGGTGCATCTGTCTGTCCCATGTCCAAAACTTCATTGATTTTGTTTATATTAGGTGATTATCTTGGCCCCAGCTCCTTCCTGTGAAATGCAGAGGGAGCCACTGCCTGCACCCTGCCAGCCTCCTGCCTGCATCCCCCCATGAGCAGGAGAGGCTGAGGGCAATGGAGAAGTGGTGGGGAAGGGGAACAGGTGACTGGACACCAGGACAAGGGCTCCCAGGCCCCCACCTTCTCCCCGTGACACCATGGTGCCTACGCCGTACTTTGGGAGAGTTTATCTCATCTTGCCTTGAATACATCTACTGTTTGAATCATAATTACCTTGCGAGGCAAAGTACTCTGTTATCTGATGTCCTTTCTGGTGGGCATTTTTTTCCAGCCGCAGTTGGACTTCTCTTAAGCATCAGTCATTTATTCCTCTTTCTGCTTGTGGCACGCAGCCCTAATAGTTTTTTTCTTCCATCCGAGTCTTATCCACCCAATAGCTATTTTCTTCCACCACAGTGTATTGGGGACGGGGGAGGGAAAGACTGAATTTGTAACTAATATTTTACAGCCTTTTGCATTTGTATGCTTTTTATTCAAACAAGAAACTTCAAAATTTAAAAGCCGTACAGAGGGCTGCAAATGAAAATGGAGTCAAGCCTTTCAAATCTGTGAAGGCAGGTGATTTCTCATATGTGGACGACAGCCATTAAAATAATCTGCTTTCACATGCTTTCGAAAGGTATTCAACACCAATCCTAAAGTTACACAAGCTGAACCTTTAGAAAAAAATGACTAGAGGAAAACAGAGTAAGAACTTGAACATGAAATATCTCGTCCTTCCCAAATAATTTCTGAGGTTTCAAGCTAATGCTATTAGAGCCCTCAAAAGTGAGCAGAAATATCCTAAAAATTAATAGGAAATTTTATAACTAACCAATGAAGAGATTTCAAAGCCAAAGTAATCTGATTAAATACTCTGAATCTGGTTGGCATCCTCCCATATCACTCTGCATCAGCTGCAATCTTTTAATAGCACAAGCCATGAGGTATAAAAATAATGCACTACAATAGCATACAGTTCCCTGAAATACAATTAAACTTTCATTTATCCCATAATAATAATCACTTTTGGCTGAACAGAGTCATATTCTTTTGTCTTTTTGCATAAGCCTAATCTAAAATATTTGACAAGGTAAAAAAAAAAAAAAAGGAGCAAGAAAACCCCCAAATACAGTGGTAATGAAAATCAGACTTTCCTTGAGGATGTGAGAAGAGGAAGGGAAATTACCCTGAAAGAGTGTTTGGAAATTCAGCGCCCCCCTTGTTGGCATCAGATTGAGTGGTTTAAGCAACAACAGGAGCAAAACTGTGGCTTGCTTGCATTTTTAATTTTTTTCCTTTTTTTTTTTTTTGAATACAAACCAGTGCCACTTGAAGGGAACAAGTGCTTCTACGTGCTGGTGTGCTGGAGCCTCTGACGTGAGAACAGAACTGTTTTCATAGTTAAGGCATGATCTCTACACGTCCCCCAGATTATAACCAGAAGGCTTACACAGAGGCAAACATACCACAGGGACGTTGCCTGGGTTGTCAAAGCCCGGTATTTGGCATGGCAGAAACCAGGCCTTCCTCTGAAAACACTAACCCAGCCACAGGGTTTCCACCGAGGAGTCAGGTCCCCTTGCACACAAACGGGAATGAGCAGAGCTCAGCACACCCTGCCATGAGGCAAGGGTCTGGGAGCAGCATTCAGCTCCAGCCAGCCCCCTCCTGCAGTAGATCCCAAGAAACTATATTCACCCTGGAACTTGGTGGTTTTACTTATTTTTAGATGCCTTACGTACTTTCAACAGCAGCTGAACGCACCTGTCATGGCTGGAGTTGCACAGACCCTTCCATGGTATTGTTGCAGTGATCTTCAGAGAAAAATAAATAGGAATAAACACACCATGTCATAGAATTAAAAAAAAAAAAAACAACAAACCAACAAAAACAAACCAAAAAAGTAAGAATGCCTAGGCTTGATGTGGGAAAACATCAGGAATAAAAAGCCAAAACATACTGTGTGTTTGTGAGTGCTGTAAAAGAAGCAGCGTGCTCATCAGAGCTGAGGAGTGATTCACTCATCCGGAGTATTTCCTATCACTCTTAAGGACCTGAAACATGTTTTTAGATCAGCAAAAGAGAAACAGTGAAAGTAGTACCTATGGGAGGACTATTTTTTTTTCCAGGCCAAGCTGTTGGGTTTAAGAACCCCTCAGTGCATCACAGCTGTGCTGAAGGCAGCCATGAGATTCCTCCCTGCCCACACACCTAAAACCATGCACAAATCCTCCATTTGTGATAATTTTTTAGACACCTAGGGATTTTTTCTCTCTCGAGGCCCAGATCTGCCCTCCTTTGTGGACAACTACAGTCCCTTAGGAATACATGACAGCTGCATACAAGGTAGGCAAGCAAAGGTCTGAACCTGAATGCAGAACCATGGCACTGGACACCCAAACCCTGATTCAACTGAACCAAAACCTTTAGTTGCTGCCTAACCCCTGCAGCACCCAACATCCCCCTATTTGACTTCCAAGAAGCCTGGCATCCTCTTGCACACACTCCTGAGGAGCCCCACAGTGAGCAAGTCAGGGGTTAGTTTTGCCTAAGGGGGAGGCAAGTTTAGCTTTGCCACTAGCTTCCAGAGCTGCTGGAGCATTTCCTATTGAACACTTCTATTCTACCTGCAAAATACTTACAGCACATTTCTGCATGAATAAGAAAGATAATTGCTTTAATTAAATATCAAAGATCCCATTATTTTGCCACACAGAGAAAATTCAAAATATCCAGGACTTAAAGCACATCTTTGCCCATGGTACTCCTGGCAGAAGTTGGCTTGTTTCCACAGACTTCAGGACTTCAGAATTAACTCCAGTAGTTCACATTGCTCAGTTTCACTTCCACGAACCCTCCTGGAACAAATTACAAACAATTTTATAAGTGCTTGATACAAAACAAGGAGATTAATAACAGCCAGCGTGCATCAAACTCATTTAATTGTATCGAGATATGTCAGACCAATCTAAATTTGTTTTCCCTACAAGATAGTGGGAGAATCAGTAAATATCACATATCTTGACTTTTCAAAGCCGGGAAAGTATGGTCTAGATTAAATTATTTGAGATGGTTATAAGAGTGGATGGAAAATCATAGTTGGAGAGTAGTTCTCAGAGCCATAGTTTCATCTCACAGACTGAAAGGAGATTCAGTCAGCGGTCTGTGTGCTCTGTCCCAAGTCTGATGGCACTCCACGTTTTCAGTAACAACTTGGGAATAGAAAAGAAGGGACATCTGCTAGTGATGTGAAGCTGGAAGAGATTGCATGTAGGTTAGTGCATAGATTAAGATTTAAAAAAAAAAAAATAATAAAAATCCCCTGCAAAACAGTATGACTCGGTTTTGACTAGTTAAATACAAAGTTCTGCATTGCACAGCAAAAACCACAATCACACCAGGGAATTAACAGGGAATTACCAGGTCAGGAGCAGTTTTGGGGAAGTGGGCTACAGGCTGAACATAACATCTTGTTGCTGTAAAAAAGATAAGTCTTGTACTGGATATATATGTTCCAATGTGAAAAAAAAAAAAAAAACAAAACAGGATAATTCTGCTCTGGTCTACTTGGTGATCTCTCAAAGCCCTCAGTGGGATTGAACTGCACAATTTGGGCAACAGTACTTCAAGAACAAGCTGTATGATGGGTGGACCAAGTAGGGAGAGGTCGGAGGAGGGCAGCCAGGTCTAGAATAAAATTATTGACTGGCAAAAGTGAGAAGCTGGACATCAGGACATGGAAGGCTTTCTCAATCTGAAGGTGAGGAAGCACTGGAGAAGACTCTCTGAGAAAGCTGTGGTTTCTCCATTGCTGAAGGTCTCCACCACTGACAGGTGGGTAGACATCTGCCAGGAATGATGTTGCCCATGGACCAGAGACCCTCCACCTGCAGAGCAGGTGCATGTCCTGGGACAGGCAGCATTTCAGAGAGAACAGGGCATGAAGACAGACTCCTGGCTCGAGGGGACCAGAATACTAGCCTTAAAAAAGGGGCAGACGTGCTTCATCCTTAACTTCAGAATGACACGTAGGCTGCTGCAGCTATGTGCTAGATACATAGCAGATGGACCACCTCCAAAAGATAATGTAACTAATACCAGTGGAGAAGAAGGGATGTTAGCAGGAGAAAGAATGTAAAGCTGGTGAGGATTGCACCATAAAACTTTATCAACAAGGAGTCTGGAGTTCTTGCTATCCAGGAAAGCTGCAAGTTTAAGTCTGTGGATGTAATTAAGCCTCCCAGCTCTGAAGTAAGCTGTTTCAAACTCAAAGAAGGATTTCTGAGCCTGAGTTCTTAATACTTTTTTGCAAATAAACCAGTTTGTCTTACAGGAGGTACTGTCTGTATCTAACCATCACCCTACCATCTTGCCTTGGAAAAAATAAATTTCTCTTTGACACGATAATGTAGGGAATTATAGAAAATGGGCAGGAAGGGTCCTTTTATCCATGAAGAGATTAAACATATTAACCTCATTTCTGGTCAATGCCCTTCTCAAAGGGTCTTAAAAATCTGCAGCAATGGAGATCCTGCACGTTTCCTAGGCAGTCTGTTTCGATGTTTCACTAATCTTGCCTGCGAACAGCATTTCCTAACACCTAACCTGTATTTCCACTGATGTAGTTTAGGGCCATTACACACTTTACACAAGACAATCCTGTGTACATTCTTAATACACACTTGATTATTTTTTTGAAAAATCATAATGATACTGTCTTTACCAACTTGATTGGTCCTAAAGTTAGTACTCCCTTTTGTTCTTTTTCAGAAACTTCCATAAGGGCACAGCACGGCCACAGTGAGGTAGGCTGTGAGCCCTCGTAAAGTTAAATATATAGCGAGTAATTTCACCTCTTCATTTTCAGACAGAAATGAAAACCAAAACAGACTCCAGCTGTACCTACGAGTCATAGCAGAGAGAGCTGTCGTCTCAGACTTCATGCTCAGCTGATTGAAATGCTGATTGATGGACTTAAAATATACATATATCGATCACTGTTAAGGTTAAGAGCTCAAGGGGGCAAAAGTCCAAAACTACATGAAGTTTCTAGAAGAAGGAAAATATTTCTCTTCCCCTTCAAAACCAAATCACCACCCCCAAAAAAACCCCAAACCACCCAACCCAGAAGCAAGGCATATTTTGGGTGTCCTGTATCCTCCACCACCTGGTGTTCTGAGGGAGCTATTGACCGTTAAGGACTTTGAGAGCTGATATGAACAGCAGCAGGGATAGATAGATTTTCACTCTCCTATGTCCATTTGTGTGCACTATGTTATGCTCAGGGGCTTATGCTAGTGCAGGTGATGCACAATCAGGCAAGGAACATCAAGCAGTAGCTCAATTTTAATCGTTTCCTTTTGAATTTCACTGCTCAGGAAGAACGTCAGCCTGGCAGCTTGGAGCCTGACTGATTCATTCACAGACCAAATGCACCAAGAGTTTGGTGATGCCGAATATGACAGTGCAGAGTAGGGCAGGGAGGAAACAAGGGGTAATGTCTCTCTATCCCATCTACAGACTTTCTGAGCAGTGGTTCTTGCCATGGGAATGTTTTAACCCTGCAGCTAATCACTGCATTTCATATCTGCTCAGCACACATCCAGTAGCAAGGTCTGCTGACCTGTGAAGATGGCATTTACCATACATCTGAACTGCAGATGGTCACAGTTTCACAGACCACAACATGGTCCTTGTTTCACAGCCTGTCCACCTCCATCCCTCCTGTTAGGCAGAGCTGTTTGATAGCTCAGATCTCAGAGAAGGTCTGTCTCGCCCCCAAACACGGTTTGGGGATTACAAGTCACATCAGGTGGCAGAGGCCAGGCACGGCTCCTCTTCTTGCAGGGAGCCCTGGTGAGACCCCCTCAAAATAACATGCACCACTGTGATCTTTGCAATTCAAGCTGCAACAGGTACAGAGGGCAGAGCCATTTTTTTAGCCTTCTTCAACAAAAACTTAGTAACAGCCGTAGAGAAAGCCATATGACTCCATCCAGATGTATTTTTCATCCTGAAGAGAAAAATCTATCTGACTCCTTTGGAAGGTGAAAACCATGTGGTAGCTAGTTAAACAGCACATGTGATTAATAATTTACCCCAGCTATTTAAGACTTGAAGCCTTGAACCAGGTGATAAACAGGAAGGAGTGAAAGGGAGCCGTGCAAACCATGCATGCTGCACTGGGACCCGCAGATGCTGCTTTGAGTAGGTCAGAGGTGGAAATGATTTACAGCTGTTTCAAGCTGGAACACCACAAAGCTTGGAGGGAGTGGCAAACCTCGCTAGCTACCATCATTCATCTCTCCTGTCTCTTGTGTTACCCTATAATTTTGAAAGTCAGTTTGTTTAAGAGCCATCATTATGTTTTCAATCTTTCAGTTTCTCCGGAGAAACAAATGAGAAAAAAAAATCCAAAACAACTTTTCAAAGCTCAGGAGGAAATAAAGAGTTTAGTATGATCGTTTTCTTCTAGGGGATGGGTTGGTAAAGGATTCCCAAGAACAGACTCAAATCCGTGTGCATTTTGTGTTCAGCAGTATTGCCAGGGATTTACACACTTGTCACCTAATTGCCACTTCCTTTGTAAAACAGAAATGACAAACCCAAGTCATTTGCTTTTATTGTCCTTTTTTTTTTTTTTCCTTAATAGCAAAGTGGTTGACATTCTTTAGAAAAGAAATAGCAGACTTCCTCCACACTTTGGGATACAGTACAAGCTGAAGTCTTCAAGGTAAGCAGAGTGGGTTTCCTTTGAGTCACCGTGGTATCAGACGGTGCAATGTATTATTAAAATCCAATTTAAACATCTTAGGTGCCAGATGGCCAAACTATGTTTGCAGTCCTGGAGCAGAGCTCAGATGAGCTTGTCACATGCTTCTGCCATTATCACCTCTAACTAGACAGAAATTTCTAATGTCACTTCAGTTTTTAAGTAGCTGGAAACCTGTTGATCATTTCAGCTGTAGTACATTTAAGTGCTTTACGGGTCTCCACCACGATGCACAAACATTCCCGAGACTGTTAGAGATCCTGCTTAATTCTTGCAAAACTGAGGTCATCCTTAGCTGAGTGGTGGGAATACAACTGGAGCTGCACCCTAATATTTGTCTTCTATTTCTCTGCCTTCGTTGCAAAGCCATGAGAAAACAGAGAAGCAACGCACACAGAGAGACTATATTCCCAAGATCTGACCAGACTTTTCAGCTTGCAACTGAATGTGAGGTTGGAAGCAGCTTGTTAAACAGTAAAGAGAGAAATCGAGGAGAGAAAGTACTTGTATGTCTAGAGTTCAGGGGATTTCTGCCAGAAAATGTATGTTCTTATTTTTTCATCTATATATATTTCTCACTGGCATTTTCTATGCTCCATTACACTCCCTATTGCTTTGTAATTGAGGATGTTAGAAGACAGGACAACTTTTGAGCTGGCAGGGTAACAAGGACTAGAAAATTATATAGGATGTGGCTCGGACACAATCTAACCCAATGACATCATGGCTGTGTTACAACTCCTTCCAAAAAAAATCAGCTTCCAGATCACCTATGGAGCAGGGCATCCTCTCCAGAGAAGTGTCCCATGGTTGTCCCTGGGACAAATGGGATGGGGCAGATGCAGCTGCAACATGACTACAGGGGAGGTGGACACATCACCTGCAGTCCCATGGGCTGGAGCTCCCCCACTCTACTCCAGGGCATGTCTCCTCTGGGGAGGGATGCACTGCTGCTTTGGGCTCATAAAGGCTTCACGTCTCTGAGGGTTGTCTGTATCCTGCCCAGAGAAAGGATTCAAAAAACCCCACCCCATGAGGATGTCTTAATGGAGCCTCCTGCAGACTTTCTTTATGTATTTCCTTCACAAAAACAAAGATCAACCTGGGTTTCTCATCTGTAATAAGGAGAAAGGAGATCCCCATGGGAGCAAAGACTAAGGAGAACCCCAATCATTACATGGGTCATTGTATGGGAATTGGGAAGCAGTCGAACTGTTTGGAGACACAATCTGCCTTCCTCAAGGGCTAACTCAGTGTGTTCAGTAGCACGGCAACATGACCGAGCCATCCTCCTTGAAGCTAATACCACATGGGGAGATTAACTGCAAGCAAGCACGCAACAATAACAGGCTCATTGAAATGCAAGGAGAGCTCCGCTTCAACCACACTGAAATACCCCTTCTCCATTTTGAGCTGCTCTCCCTGCTGCTGGTGCAGGTGCTCTGCCCGCGTGGCATAGAGAAATCCCCCCTTTGCGTGGCGGTTGGGACCAGCTCTGCGCCTTCGACAGTGGGACTCTCAGAAGGTGTTGGAGAGTGATGTGAGTCAGTGGGATGATGGCAGGGAAGTCCCCAACCCAGCACAAAGTTGGGGCAGGAAAAGGAGAATGGGGAGGGGGTTGTGAAGCTGGGGGCAGGTGGCAAACTGGGATGCAATTCCCAGCAGGGCTTCCTGGAAGAGGCTGACTGACACACTGCAGAGAGGGGATTTATCCCCTCCTCCTCCTCCCTGCAGGCCCCCAGAATAAGTTAAACAAGGCGTCAGATGTTTCTATTTTAAGAATAACCAGGGAGGCTGGCAACTACAAAATGAAAAAGAGGGGAGGGCAGAAGTTGTCTAGTAAAATTAGCAACACATTTCCCTCCCTGCCTTCCAGAGAGCATGCCCCCTTCCAGCAAGCTGGGGTCTGCACAGCATAAATTATTCCTGTCTAAATTTGAGCCTGTGCTGTTGTTTCTGCCAAGTGTTTACTCTTGAATGCCATATTTTTTCAGGCACAGATGACACTGGGTGACATGTGTCATCACAGTACGTGTCCTTGAAAAATATGCGCTGTGAAATTGCACTGACGTTCTGCAGGACGGGCTGCTCGCTTGCACAGAGAAAGCAATCAGAAGGTCCTGGTCAAGAGACTATTCACCCGTCCCATCATGGCAAAGCTGGACTACAGACTGAGGAAACTCTCCAGCTGCCAAATGTCACCGAGTTCACAGATCATCACTGAACTGTGCGCGCATTTGGCTTGTACAGATAAGACCTCTGGGCACCTTCTCCCTTGGATATCTCTGCAGTGTGGCTTCCCCTGTGAATGAGATTTGACCTCTTCACTGCAGTGAGTAAAACCACAACTTCATCACCTGTCACAGGTTCCTTAACATCCAGAAGCTGCCTCAGGCATGCTCCTCACAGCAAAGCTATCGCACACCACTAGCAATTGCCATAAGTGCAAAAGAAAGATGCTGGATAAATATTTGACAGCTATATTCATTCTTCCAAACCCACATTATCATTAACCCCTTTTGGCCACATGCCACCTGCCAACACCAAGATCTGAGCTCTTTGAAAAAGTTGCATGATCACTTTTGAGTCATATTCAGATTGCTGAAAGCCCAGATCTATGCAGCATGATTGACAAACCCAATCACTCAATGATTGACAAACCCAATCACTCACTGCTTCAGTTGTGCCAAGTAATAGAGTTCTATGGCTGGGGATGCAGTGGCTATATTCTGTCATCAAAACAAAGATTGCTGGGCTGGGCTAGCTCACCTGGTTCCTAATCAGCTTTGGCCTTTACCCAGTCATAGGTTTTTGTCCAATCTAAAGTACACAGGTTAAAATAAACTGTACATTTAAAGAGAAGGCGTCGTACTGCTAATTATGGAAAAATGTTTAAAGTTACTGTCTTAAGCCCCAGCATGTTAAGGTTAGAAATGTTTTGGTTTCACTGCTCTGACACCATATGGCCAAAGTCAACAAGAGGCTGATGTGAGTGTTTGATATATGGCAGCCCAGCATGATCTCATCTTTGGAAGGTCACAGGATTAGTGCATAAAACAGTCAGATATGTTTATCATTAGACACTATATCTGTGCAGAGATGTACAGATCTGTTGCTGTGACTACAGGGGAAAAGCCAAAGTTGGATGAAGGTCAGACTGGGCAACATGACTGTCCAGGCAGTCAAAACCTGTGACATCCTATCCCATGTGATGCTACTGGTAGAGGAAAGCCACTTGTCCCAAAAAGCCTCTCACTGCCATCAGCGTTACTGTGCTTCACAGCTTAGGTTCACCCAGCACACCTGTCTGCTCCAACAGCACGCAGCAAATGGAGGAGGACATCTGTGCTGGGGAATTTCTTTCTGCTGTCTTCTGCTATTTTTACATGGTGGCTGTGAAAGCTTCCAAAATGAGACACATTGCCACAATTAAACTGAATGCATTTAATAGCAAACTATATCACAAATTGCAGAGCGAAGCCACTTCATATTTTCATGGGGCTTGCTAGAAAAATAGCTCCAATTAATGAGGCACATTGTAGACTTGTTTATATTCAGCTGACTCTGTTCAAGCAACAAATTATCTGTGTCTGATTATGAGGCCAAATTCACCCTATAATTTTTCATTTAGCCTTATTTTACTGCCTGGCCTGTTCCACTGAGCTGATATGTTATTCATGGAGCAAAACCTCCCTGTCCTTGCTCCCAAATTCAGAGAACTTTACAGGTGTTGCACAAAGTCACAACATCCCATGCACAGCCACCACTCGGTAGTACCACCTTCCATGTTCAGAATTAGGAGACAGAGGGTTGGATCACCCTTCTGGCTTGGTTTGCTTCTCCTTGGACTCCCTAACTGGAAACAACAGAGAGGATAGTCATCTTGGAATGGTAAAATTAATTTCACAAGCATGCACCAGCCCCAGACAGAACTGTGGGGGCCTTGGCATTTGGAGGGAAAAAGCCTGATTTGCTTTACCACCTGCCCCATGGTGTTTGCGGGGAAGCACATCCCCAGCATGCCGGCACAGGCCATCCAGGTCCCAGCACTGTAATTCAAACCATCTAATGCTGCAGTGCCCTGCCACAAAAAGCAGCAGAGGTTGCATTTCATCACTGATCTTGTGGTTTTGCTCACAGCTACAAGTAGTGTTCCCAGTAAAACAGGCACAGGCAAATTTTTGTGTGTTTTCGTGCAGCTGTGTGGGAGGGTCTCTGGGCAGAACCCTTCCCAGGCTTGAGTATTTGGGGGTAATTCAGGCCTCATAAAGATGTTTCACTGCATGTTTTAGAACGTGCCGAGTCTCTGCCCCAGCCACTCGTTCTTGGCACGCTGAGATTTCCACGCCAGCCACAATGGGACAGGGATGAAGAGAGACAGAATAATCGTATGTTACAATCCCAAACTAGGACAAACATCCCCAGCCCTTATACAGTGCCTTCACTTGAGCCCCATAAACAGTACCAACCTCAAAACATCAAGCTTCTCTTTTCCCTTCCCTAACCTGCTGGAAGAGGTGTCTCAGAGCAGACCAGCTGCAGAGACCCCCATCTGATGCCTGATACACACCTTGGCCCTCAGTCCCAAGCAACAGGGACAGAGGAACACTCATTTCCACAGTAACAATTGCCCTGACTTTATATATTTATAGCCTCCCACAAATGTCCTGAAGAAGAAAAGATAACATAAAAGCACCAACCAGAAAAGCAAACAGAGAAGAGCAGTGCCGTGTCTGTGTGGTTCCACTTGTTGCTCAGATGTCTTTTATTTTTGGTGCCTGTCCTAGCAGTTTCCAAGAAATCTCCCCCTATCCTATTTCTATGGGGAGGTATAGCATTACACTCCAATCCTTCAGGCACAAACATCTGAGGACAGTCAGGCCACGAGGTCAAGCCTGTATTTATAATATGAGACGTGAGCGGGGCCAGGTCACTGGAGCAGGCTGTACTTTCCTGCAAAACTAAAAGGTACTCCAAGGGTCCCTGGGATGATCAGGAATTACCAGTACAGTCCTGTGGGGTTGGGTCTGAAGGTTTGCACCACGCAGAAGAGCTGGATGGGGAGACGCATCGCCTCGCTGCTGCCAGACACACCTCACCCCTCCCCTGAGCAAACCAGCACCTCTCAGTAGGGCTAGGCAGGGGATGGGCAAAACTGCCCAGTGACAGTCAAATTCAGGTCAAATCTTGAGTCTCTGCTGTTTTCATCTGGTTTGATTTTTAGTGGAAAGACCCTAATTTTATTATACCAGTAAATGTCAGATAACATTCATTATTCAAGGTTACTTCTACAGGATTAAAGCATGGGTGCCTTTTGCTATTTCAGATTTTTCCCTTATATTAGCATTTGCACAGTTTATTCATTTCTCCTTAGCAATAAGGTCCAAGTAAGACAGAGGCAGATGTTAGCAAGACATACCAGGAGCAAACATTCTCAGGACCATTCCTTTGGGCAAAGCTTCACTCAAATGCCTCCTTTTTTTTTTTTTTAATAAATATGTCTTAGAGACATTTTAATGTGTGGAAAAAACACACCTCTTAGGTTCCACTGGTTCTATTAATTTCTCACATAGAGCCATAATCCTTTCCAGTGGTAACTAGTTGGGATGTCACAAATAAAGGATTATACCATCAGGTATAATCAGCTTACTTCTTAGCTATTATAGATCCTGTTCTCATGAAGAAATTACACGCACATACAGATACGTGCATTATTTAAGATGGAGCAGCAAGACTGCAGATGGATGGATCTTCTTGCTCAGGCAAGCAGGAATACTAATTATTGCTCTTCCTGTGTAGCCATCCAATGCTGAGGTGGGGAAAATGATGTATGGGGCATTATCTGATCTTTCAGATATACTTTTAAAACACATTATTCAGCAGGGAGTTATTATCAGGATGTGCTTCTTACAGTCAAATGACCAACACTGGATTTGGGTTGATGTTTTGACAGGCTGCAGTTGTCAGACCTGCAGCCAGGTTATTACATTTAGATATTTCTGACCTTGTGCTAAAATTTCAAGAAGAAAGTGCACTTACATTTTTAATGCACATCCTGCTGACACACCACATTTCCTTGTGGGAGAAGCAGTGCTTGAGAATGGAAAAATAAGAAAGAAGATAAGTAATTCCTCTTAGTTGGAGAAACTAATTGATTTCATGTGCACAAGATTTAAAAAAGAAAAAGGAAGTCATCATTGTATGGTGTTTATTATTTCAGTGTGTGGCAAAATGTCATTCTAAAAATAATATCAACCTACTATGGGAAACCACATAATTTTTATTGGGATAATTGATAAATCAGACCTCTATCTAATGTTTCTTTTCATAGAAAATTACAGCCTTGGAGAAGAACACATTATTACAGAGAAAGTCAGAGTGAACACTGCAGAGTTGACAGCCCTGGCTGGGGACAGAGGTTGATTTTTATGGATGATGTAATGTTTTACCAGTGCTAAACTGATTTGGACCACACGACAGCCAAAGTAGCAACATCTCTGGAGCTTAATCTGCTCTAGGACCCAAAGAGTTGCAACAAGGTTGCCCTTTCACTGAATTTATCATCAAAACGTGTAACGTATTTAAAGACACAAACTTGGAGGAAGTCTCCAATGATCATGTGTTTTCCATCATCCCCCCTCCCAGAGAAGGATCTGCTGCTCTGACACCAGATGAAGCCATTCCTGGGACCTGTTTTCTAGCACTGCCCGGGCAGAAAGCCCGCTGTGACAGCAAGTGCTCGGAGCGGCCGGCCTGCAACCACTTCCGATAGCCTCGGTCATGGCTCCCGTCTTCCATTTCCTCCAAAGGGAAGCCAGACATCTGTTTAGGAAGCCTTTAAAAAAAAATCTTGTCAAGAATTTAAAAGAAGATGACCATGTGAGAGGGTGGGTGTGTGTCTCCAAGTTTTGGCCCATCTCCATCTGGCTGACGGTACAGCGCTGGCTTTCTTCTTTGTTTTCAGGCTGCAAAATAACCATAAAAAACAAAGACCTAAGTAATGTATTAATGACTTGCTTAATTTCACTTTTTCCCTTTATTCCAGTACTCATGCAGCCCTGGAGATGTTTCACTGTGTAACTATAAATAAAGGAGTCTCTAACTGTAGAAGAGGACAGAAGAGCTGGTGTGAGTTCACCAACAATAAATAACACAGCTATTTGACACCTACAGCTTGTAAAAAATAAAAAAGGAGATGCTTCAGTTGAAGGAGAATTCAGGGCTCTCTGAAATTTTCTCTGAGCACCTGAGAGCATGATAAAATGCAAACAAGGATTTCCAGGAACACCTGGGAAGATGGATACATGCTGCCTTGGATGCCAGAGGAAATTCCGGCTCCTTCATGGCACTGGAAGCTGCACAGTGGCATAACAGCTGGATCTGTACTGCTTCTCCTGACCTCAGGATGGTCATCTGAAGGCCAGGCCTGCTTTTTAGAAACTCTTTTCTTAAGAAAGCAAGTCCCAAGAAAGGCATTAGGGAATAGTTTTTGCTTTGCTTCATTGCTTAGCTAAATTCTGGTTAATATTTTAAAAAATTAATCCTGAATCACTCAAAATTAATGCTGTGATTCAGATCTCCATAACACAGCACAAAAGTGGCATCTTGCTTTTGACCTGCTATTTTGTACGTTCCCTATAAATTTACAAAACTAAACTAAATTTAATCTAGTTGAGGTCTTAGCTCTGTATTCAGCAGAACACATACAATCATGACACACCCTTTTGGTACCCGTGTTGCAAATGCACACACCGTTTTAAGTGAGACAAGGAGCCACTAACATGACTATGGTAGCCACTACAGACAAATATCTTTTAATGATGCTTTTATTTCTTCTGCTTGTAAATGATCACTTCTCCTGGTGCTTTCCCCAAATATTACTCATTTTCTGCCAACGAGTTGCAAGACATCACCTGTCTTCTTTCAGAAAAAATCAGCAAAGAAGGATAGAAAACTTAAATCCTGACTCTGGTCCTTCTACAGAAAGGGGTCAGGTTAAGGAAGTGGGGTTTGACATAGCCTACCATCCAGCTGTATTTTATGCCCTGCTGGCTTTATTGGTGGCAAAATGTCCCTGCAATGCCACAGGACTCCCCTAAACTCTTTGTTTACTTTGCTGTGAGTTCTTTATTCTGCAGAGGACCAAATCAAGAGCAATGCTAGATAAACTGCCCAGTCTTTCCCAAGACATACCACTAGCGTTTTTGGCTTCAGAGTCCACAAGAACAGCACGATGCCCTTGCCTTTTAATTAGCTGAAGCCAGTGGGAGTGAAGATCTGAGCTCTTAGGCTGTACAAGACCTGAGGCAGAGCTGCTGCCACCCGCTGTAACCCCCCTCGCCATCAAGTCCCCATCAGTGTGACAATGAATGTGTTTACTTCCCATCAGTGGGTGAAATCAGAGCCCTCAATGCAATTTCTGTCAACAATTACTTGATCACTCTATTTTTGTGCAGGTCTAATGATTGCAGTGTAGCATCCCTGTCTGTCAGGGGACAGGTGAGAGGCTGGAAGGGATATTGCTTAAAAACAGAGCGCAAGAGCTAGAAGTGGTGCATGTTTTGCAGAGCTTTTTTATTCACATGCTAAAATTGTTTCACATTAAACAAGCTAGGCTAATAGATGTGGCAAATTAAATGCTAAGTCAAGCCTGCCTCAGCCCACTGCTGCAGCTGTTAATCTGATTTTTGAAGCCACCAGCTTGCTGGGCAGTACGAACACAGTTTGCTGCTGGATGCTCTCATGGCTGGTGGTGCAATGTAAGCACAGCACTTGGAATACAATCCACCAGTGTCCCCACGCCAGATCCCATAACCTACTTCCTAGGCCTGCTGCCAGTGTTGTGCTATGAGTCACGAAGAGAAACAAACACAAGGAATGTCAAATTAAATAGGACGCAATGCTTTCACAGCATTTAAAAGCAGAGCAATTGTGCTGCAGCGTACAAACCTCCCTGGACTCCCCTTGGACTGCTTCTCATCTTGGTAATAAGAAACATCCCTTTAATTAGTTCCACCTAATGAAATTCATAAGCCAGGGAGTGGGAGTTTTGCTCCTGGGTAGAAACTGAAAACTTCTCTCCACTCGATCATCCCATTTTCTGCAGTAGTCTTTAGCAAATTTTATCAAATCTCTGCATTGAACAGTAACAACTATTGTTCGCCCAGAACACAAGTCCATTTATGAGCTGCAATATGACACATCTTGGAAACCCCAGACTGAAAGGCACTTTTAAGAAAAAAAAATTAGGACTGGCAAGAAAAAGTAGTTTCAAATTGTCAAGAGTAAACAATAGAGAGGCTTCTACCTGATCTTTCCGGCTGCTGAGATCAGAGAGGTTCCTTTACCTGTCTGGGTTTGGGCAAAATAATTTACAAAATTTATTCCATCTTTCCTTATGTTTAAGGGGCATCCACTCCAGCTGAAGCTCTGGGTGCTTCATGCTCCTTGCATCAGGGACAAGTAAAGTAATTCTAGGAAGCCTCAGGACATGCATTTGCTCCTATAGAAATATTGACCTATGAGGGTCTGTTTAAATCCATTTTGGTTATGTCTCTCAAGACAAAGTGATATCCATGGCAACAAACTATTTTACTGCAGAAGAGCAAGCATACCCATAAAGAGCCTGTAATCGCTCTGTTTATCAATGACTAAAAACCTAAAAACACAAAGTTTGAGCTCTCAGGTGCAACACCAGTACTCTGCAGAATAACAGGGCCTTCTATTGGGACACTTCTGCAAATGTCTGTTGTAAAGTACAGTGAGGGAAATCAAAGCCTTGCCCATTGTTTTAATTTCCAAACACTTTTGCAAAGAAACACGGCTTGCTGTGCAGTTGCAGTTGCCCTTTGAGAAGGTAACAGATGGGAGTGAGAGAGAGCCAGCTGATTCTCAGCTACATTTGAAGACAGCAAAACCACAAATCACCACTAAGACTGTTAGGACAGTCAGGATTTTGGTACGAACTGTTTTCAGGACCTACTGGGGCCCCTCAGTGTATTTGTATGTTTTCCTCAAAGTGGCTGCTGACCAATGTGTTCATCCTGTTATGCCACATTGGGTCCCATAATTACAGAGCCTGATTTACAGGGTTAGTTACAGCTGCTATTAAAGGAAGCTACAACACTGGATGCAGCTGCAGGGATGGGGGAAGGAGGGAGGAAGACTGCACACAGCAATTCTTGCATGAACGCTTGCAGCACTGGGCACTGTTAACAGAGGGAAAGGAGGAGGAAGCCACAGCTCCCCTAGGGTCTTCCCAAGACTCCTTCCCGCTTACAAAGCCATCTTTGATTTGGGCTGTGAGGAGTAATTTTCTAGTTTAGCACTCAGGTGAGTTTTTCAGAGCTTTCAGCAACGGCTCAAACCAGCTCTGCTCTCAGAACCTGTTAGGGAAAGGTATTGGTACTGAGTACATCTTGCCTGTGGTCCCACTGGAGCTGAAGGGCTTCTTAGCAGGTTCAGTGCATTTTAACCCAGGAATGTCTTATCTTGGCCTGAATCCCCTTCCCCTCCAAACTGTCTATCTGCTAGCATTTGCTCTGCTCTCCAACTTCTGTGCTCTGGCCTCCACCCCATTGACATAAAAAGCTCCCACTAACATTGCTCAAGGCCTCCAAAACAATTTCCTGAGTTGGGATCCTTCTACCTACAAACTAGACCCAGCACTCACTTTTGGCCTTGAAGATCTGTGGAAGGTGGGTACAGAGTTGCCAGATAGGCAGGCAGACAAACAGTGCTGCAGTGGGAACAGAAGAGACACCCAAGGCTAAATTTTTCAAGCAGTGTTTTGGTGCCATGATCTGTTTAAATGCTACACAGTCACTTATAAATTATGTGATTGATTACAAATTACATCAACACCACCCTACTGGACCTTCTTGCCTACAATGGTACTGACAGAGCACCCATCAGCTCCATTTCTGAGAGCCCATAAATGCAAGAGCTATAAGGTCATCACCCTCACAGGTGAAAGAAGAGACCCTTGTTTTGAAAACCAAAGTGGCTCTATTAGAAACTTGAGGTCAAGGTACTGAAAGGGGCACACACTGTCCCCTACAGATGTATCTAGGGTGAGCACACTTCCTACAGAAAACATCAACAGAGAGATATTTGCTTTGTCAGGAAGAAAGACCTGGTCAGCAAGACCGTGGTTTCTTTAAGGGCTTTGGCTTCTTACACTGGGGCTTCCTGTCCCATAGAGGAGCAGGTCCTAATCCTGGAGGCCAAAGCTTATCCACTGAGGACAGCAAATTGTTTGAAGATTAATACTGAATTTAGCATCTCTAGTTGAGGTCAGGAGGTGATTTTAGGGATTAGACTCACCTGAATGAAAAACACGGAGGCACTGCCACCCCCACCCATGCATTTGCAAGTGCCCACAACTACTCCTCCCATATCTACCTCACCCCACCACCATCCATCTGAGAAACCCCACCTCTATTACTGCAGGGGTTTCCATTTCAGCTGCAACAGAGGGTGGCCTCTCACTCTGCAGCAGCTGTGATATATTACCCACCCAGGTACTGACCAGGCTCCACGCATCAGCTTATCTGCCAAGGTCTACTCCCATGACCCGTTGTCCCCCTTAGCCTGCTGAATTTATGCTCCTTCTCTGATATATTGCTACACAAAGCTGGAGGCAATGATAAAGTTTTTTTTTTTTCTGGTGGTGCAGTTAAAACCATTAAGAAAAAAACAACAAAACAACCCATGAGCAAAACAGTCTCACTTTACTGAGATCAGGTGGGATGCAACCTTACTCTCTTGTTTGGAACGTGCCAAACATCAGTTGATCGAAGTGGCTTCAGGTATAGCATTTTTAATACAAATTGGAAAGAGCTATAAGAAAACATCAGTGCTGTCTCAGGGGGATGCTGGCCTGAATTTAAAGAGACCTTCAAGTGATTGGAGCTCAACTACACAGGTCAGAGTGAAAATCTCTTACTTCAGTGATTCTCAGTGAAAATACACAATGCCAGGCTTTTATTATGGTTAACCCTTTTGAGGCTTAGTGCTGGAGTTAACAGATTTAGATGTGTATTTAGATATGGTCAATTGGCTGCTGGTATAAACAGCACCTTCTTCAGTCCAGAAACCAATGGCTGTTGCCCATCTGTCTCTTGGGTCTTTTCTCCCAAGAAATTGTGGGTATTTATAAATCAGCACCCTCTCATTTGCCTGCCCTTATTAGGGCAATGCATTCCTAAAGCCATCTATCAGAGCTGGGTCGGCTACGGTGACTGAACTGTTGTCTTCTCCTCCCTCCCCTCTGCTCTCACATCATGACCCCTTTAGCGGTGGCCAGGATCTTGCTGAAGCAGGCCAAATTTCAGGCTACTCAGCAAATCCCAGCTCTCAGGGGAGCACGAGACACAGGCTAGAGAAGCCTTTTCTATCATTACTCCCTGGAGCCGTTAACAGCCAAGAAGTGGTTTAGCCGAATCTCAGCTCTTCTTCGGTTACATCCCCATCACCCATGACCCTAAGCAGAAATCCCAAGCTTATAAAATTAAACAGGCCATTCCCATGAGCCACCCTGGGACTCCATGCTTGGATGGGATCAGGGGAAAGAGCAGAGGCACATCTGCTCCTAGAGTAGCACAGAATAAGCAGTGTACAAATGCAGACTCTGAGCTTCCCTGGCCCCAGTTTTCTCATAGCTGCAAGTCAAACCGGATACGGATATAGCACAGTAACCTATTGAACCAGATCTCATTAGCTAACTACAGAGAAGTCTAGCAGACCATTAAAAATTAAGCTAAATATAGGCACACATCAAGAAACCGGTAATTCTAAAGCTCTGAGCCTAATTCATCAGGGAGCAGAAAATCATAACACATGGGATGTTCTTCAGACAACGCAACTGCAGCTCTGGTAAGCCAGAAAGCTTTAACCAGATCTCCCCAGAACCACAGGGAGGAATGCTGTGCCTCTGCTCCGCTGCCAAAAAACCCAGCCTCCTGCATACCTGGTTATTTTCCATGCTCAGACATGCGCAAGCTCACACGGCAACCCAGGGATGTGCTACCCTTTCCACCCTCCTGTGGCTCGCTCCTGCTTTCAAGGCTTGCTCAGTAGCCCAGAAGATAGTGAAAGCTGTATTTCCCTTGAGACCAGGGTGTTGGTTGCAATCGATCACGAGCAGGACAGCTTTTAAACAGTCGGTGTCACTAGGACAACCTCCTGGTCCAACCCTGCAAAGCTCCTGCTTTTGGCCCACACCTGGGCAGTAAGGACACCTGACCAACAGTGCTGGGTGTCAAGTGCAAGGAAAACATCTTTTAATTGAGAGATGGATGTCACACAGTGGTCTAAGCATGCGGTTAGCAGCAAGAGCTACAGACCTCCCCACCTACAGCCTTCACATTTTACCAGGCTCTGACAGAGGCAGAATGAATGAAGTAGACCAAAGAAAGACCCTACCAGATATAAAGCAAGGCCTTCACAGTGGTCACGTGAGGTTAAATTAGTTTGTGCAAAGACTTATGGATCACAAGTAAACTTCAAACATTATGTGAAACACAATCCTTTGATAATGTCTGAATTACTCTAGAAAACTTCAAAGCCCTCAAAGAACTTGTGCTCGGTGACATTTGTGTGAAGCGCTTTTCGTGAGTTTGCTCTGCTTTTCCTCGTCACCATGCAACAGTCAATTAAAAAGCGCTGCTCTCTTTGTAGCCTTTACTTCAGTACGAGGTTTATTGTCCTATTTATCACCGTTGAACTGCCTCAGGCTGAATTATTTATAGTGCTGGAGAAGATGAATTAAGTGGTAAATTCAAAGTGGGTCACAGGGATGTCGCCTTGGCCTTGCAACCCTGACGTGTCAGCGGGCTGATGTCTTGGCCTCCTGGTCTTAACAGGATTGATCTGCACTTGCACCGAAAGCTTGAGCTGCCTGTACTCAGCCAGAGCTCCCACTCCTCTTGGGCCAAAGGGTTAGGAAGCAGGTACTTGCACCCTGCATTATCCTCCACAGGTGCCACCTTTTTACCCGTGCATACTCTGGTATTTCAATTAAGGAGAACATTACAGCACCCTCAGCAAGAAACTCCGCAACAGAGACACATTTCTAGCATGTGGCATTGCACGCCAGTACATCACACTGCCAGTGGCTTGCTGCAGAGTGAGCCAAAACGCCCCAAAAATTCAGAAAGCAGCTCACAAGCCCGAGATTTTTAGTTTTTAGCATAGGAGCAAAACAGCTAATCAGGGTTTTTTTTAAAGGAAATCCTGTGTGCATTTCCGTTCCTAAATCCCAATTGAATCTTGTAATCCTCCACCAAGAACAGCCTGTGCTCCACACCACCTCTAATTTCAATGACAATAATGATTCTGTTGTTTCCGAAAGAAAAGAATCATTATTGATTATTTCACATTACTACTTTCCTTACACCACATCTGACTGTGAAGCAGAGGCTCCAGCAAGATACTTCCACTGGGGGTTCCTCAAATACTTTTTATGCCAGAAGGTGGGGAACCCTCCAACAGACAAAGGGGAAGGGGTACCTGCCTGGCATGGCACTGGAACCACCAATATGAGGATATTAATTGCATAAATATTGGAAATTTACGTTATTTTACCAATACATATGTTCACATATAATGCCCAAGCATTTTTTAAATCCACTTCAAAAATACATACATACACAAAGTGAAGCACTGCTCCCTGCACATGACCCTGTTCCTTGGAAAGAACCAGATATGTTGATTCTGGTCATCTGGAGGTTTCCTCAGAGGGTGTCACAGGAACTCAGACACCAGCTATGAGCTCCCTTGTGTGAATGGAGGTCCTGGGATAACAGGTTCTCAGAAAGGCTCATCTAAAACCCAGATGGAAAACATGCTCCTGGCCATGAAACCAAAAGGGATCTTCTTCCTGTGTAAATGGTATTTTCTCTCCATGGTGCAAGGGCAGACAAATTTCATCTCTTGTGAGAAAATCTGTATCAACAGTATCACTTAACAGCACAAAATACAAAATTCAGAATGAACTGGCTTTAATAGAAAAGTTGAGAAACAGCCTCCACTTTTAGAAAGATGCAGTAACATTTTGTCACTATATGATGCAATCACCTACCCTCCAACATTGCCTGGTACAATACTGACATCTTGCCCTCAAAAGTCAAATTATCTTGGCTAAGAGACCAAATTAAGAGAGGGTTTAGATTTAAGTACAGCAGGATGAAGAGTTTTAGCAACAGCAAGCTTGCTGAGAAATGTGGTTTAAATAATCTTATTGCTATTTTCAAATTCATGTTGAATTTACTTAATAGCTCCAGCAAATGAGAGAACATGGACCAGACTCCCCAGCCCAGGCACAGGAGGAGGAAGCAGACAGCTTTAATTATCAGGCAAGTGAAAGAAAGCACTTGCTCAGGAGGGAATCATCCCAAGGATGTGGACCCCCACAGCTCCCTGCCCAGGAATGCTCTAAGCATCACATTGCCTCTCTCTAGCATCCTCTAGCTTTTTCCCTCCTCCATTCCATTTTGCAAAGGTCCAGCCTTCCAGATGAGCGATGCAGCTCCTTAGCAAAGCAGCCTGGGCCTTCCTCTGCTGGGAGGGAAGCACTTTGGGTCAAGTGGAGTTCCAAGGAGGTAGAAGAAGATGGGGCCAGCTGACCCCAAACACCCCAAGGGCGCTGCTCTGAGCACCCTTCTCGTGGGAGCCTGGGGTTGGGGGGTCATCATCTCCAGCTGAAGAGGATCTACTCTGGTTTCCTCATTTGTCTTAAAACAGAAATGAAGTGCTTTTGTCCCAGGTGATAAAAAGGTTTCACCAGTCTAAAAACAATGTCCCATAGATGTTACACTCTGGTCAGACATTAGAAAGAAATATCTGAAATTATTATGAATCACTGTACTTTGGGATATTTCAGGCTATCTCTGGAACTGGAAAAAAAAAATCCTGCTTGCCCAGATCCACCCGTAAGTCAATCCACTGGGATATCTAGTTATTTTGGCCCAATTGTTTGCTGAGGAAGCAGAGTTTAAAAGGCACTGAGGTCTGAACAGACACCCGCTGGTCACAAGAGCAGCAGATCAGCACAGACAAATACTGATGGTAGCAATTTCCTCTCAGCCTCCCCAAAGACAAGGTTACACTTCCACTATTCAGGCAGATTACCCCATGTTTAGACAGTGAAGTGGTGGGCCTGGAGTGGGGGAAGCAGGTTCAACAACTTGGTACCTCGCTTGCTGTGACAAACAGAAAATTATTTTGTTGTTTTCCTCCAACTACATATTGTATTTATTCCAATTTCTTATTTTCCACAACAGGTACTCAGATCAGTGTCTTCATGATGACATCAATTAACCTGAAAGAAAGTGTTCAGCTGAAATCTGTACTGGGTTTCCCCTCACCCAAAACAACTGCTCCTGTGACCACTTAGGGGCTTCAGTGCATCAGATATTCCTCAACACAAGATTTTACTGAGCTGGTACTGGTTTTATACAAAAGCCCATGACCATAGAGTCTAAACAGCTTACTTTATGTAAAGATGGAAAAATTATACCATGCCAAGAAAGCTGCTTACCAAACAAGAGCCACTGCCTGAAGGGTATATTTAGAAATCAGAGGACAATTTAGGAAGAGAGATACACAGCATGAGCCAGAATAATGAAAACTAGGGAGAGTGGGAATTTCTTTTAGGTATTGAGCACTCCCAGAGAGCATCAGTGAGTACCCAGACTGACAGAACATTTTCACCTCACCAAGTAACAGCAAAACCCAACACTTAGGCAGCATTTTTCATTCATCTGTCTCAAATTGCATTTCAAGAAGAGTTAAAGCACTGATTTAGCATCCCTCACTGCAAACTGGTGCACGGAGCTGAAGTTCAAGGGTGCACAAAGGCAGAAACTAGAAGCAAATGTAGGCCATGGAGTTGTGCCCATTGTCGTGGTCCCTGAGTTTGGACCCTGGTACCTGCTCTTCAACCTTTGAAGCAGTCTGTCAGCCTTGTGCAGGCAGCCTACAGGGTTTGCCTGCCCTGACATTCCAAAACAGCTGTCCTACACCAAGAAGTCTTGAGCAACACATCCACTGCAGCCCATGGACTCCCAATGCTGCTGAGGCCAGCGAGCACCAGGATCACCCAGCCCAACCTCTTGCTCACAGAAATGTCAGCCACAGCAGGCTGCTCAGGGCTGTGTCCTGTCGGGTTCTGAATAACCCCAAGAATGGAGATGCCACAACTTCCCTAGGCAACCTGTGCCAGTGTTTGACCCGCTTCCCCCACTCCCAGTAAAAAGGTTTCTTCCTGTATTTAAAAGAAATTTCCTCTATTTTTGCTAGTGTCCCTCGCCTCAAGTGTTGTCCCTGGGCACTACTGAGTAAAGTCTATCTCAGGTCTTCTTTACTTCCCCCATCAGGTATGTACCCATATGGATAAGATCCCCCTGAGCCTTCTCCACATTCTCGCAGCCTCTCTTCCTCATATCAAAGATGCTCCAATCTCTACATCCTCTTTGTGGCCCTGCACTGGCCTTGCTCCAGTATGTCTGTGTCTCCTGTACTGGGGAGCTCAGCACTGGACCCAGCACTCCAGATGCAACTCACCAGTGCTGAATAAAGAACCACTTCCCTCAACCTACTGGTGATCGATCACAACCCTTTGAGCCTGGCACTTCAGCTAAGTGTTTAATCCACCTCACCATCCACTGACCTAGCTAGCCCATACTTCAGCAATAAACATTTTATAGGAAACAACGTCAAAGGTCTTGCTCAAGCTACAATAAGCAACATCCACTGCCTTCCCCTCAGCCACCAAGCAAGTAATCTCACTGCAGAAGACCACCCAGCTGATCAATCATTTCTCCTTCATAAATCCATGCTGACTAAACCTAAACACCTTCTTGTCCTTATTATGTCTGGAAATAGTTTCCAGGCTCATCTGTTCCACCACCTTACCTGGGATCAACATGAAGCTGAGCAGCCTGTAGGTCCCCAGATCCTCCTGAAGTGGTATTTGCTTTCCTTCCAGTCCTGAGAAACTTTCTCCAATTGTCTTGTGCTTTTAAAGATATTTAAGAGTGGCCTCCTGATGACATCAGTCCATAGTATGCCATATTGTCACATCTAGATAGCTTGTGGAATGCAATATTTCAGCCCAGACTTCTGCCTTTGACAGAACACCCTGCCCAAAGAGTTTGTATCTTAACGCTAAACATCTACGATCCGCTAGGACAGTATGACTGTTATTCCCGAATAATGGCTGCACCACATGACTTGGATTAGCAGTTACAGAACAAGAGGAAGCAGAGGGACACCCAGTTGAAAGGTGCTGACAGAGAATCAGAGCGCTGACAGCAGGGACAGCATCTCCCTTCAGAGCAGGGCTAATCGAACCACCCCATCTCTGCGCTCTCAATGCAAGGATTGCAACATCAACATGTAAAATCAGTTGCAAAAGCCTTCACTGACCAAGCAGTCATACCAATTAGAAGCACACACCACTTGCTTCCCTTACCCTCATCTCAGGAGCAGCTGTAGCATAAGTAGGAGTGCTGTTAGCATAAGTGACTTTGTTCACAGAAAAGCCTAGGTTGCCTAAGCTGCACCAGCACAACTGAATAAAGTCTGATTTTTTTTTTTCTTCTCTTATTCCAGCTCAGTAGGTGAGATGTATTTAAAACAAACAAAAAAACCACCAAAGCCCAAGGGTACTGAATTTAAACTAGACACCCACAATTACATTTTCAGTAGCTAAGTTATAAAAGAAGATAAAAATAAAATTTCAGAAGTGTGAAGGTTGTCACTGGAATATTTTTATCTAAAGTGAGTCACAAAGCCTGAGAAGTAGGATTTTTTCTTCCTAATATCATTGCAAAAAAAACATTTTAAAAAAATTCAGCACAAAACCACCACCCCATAGCAAAACAATGAGAAAGTTTAAAGCTATACAAAGCTTAATCAAGACACTGGTTCCTGCAGCATGTCAGAAGCAACAAGTTCTTCTTACCCAGGCACAGAGAGGCATCTTATTAGAAAGGAGTAAACAAAACCAACCCCTCTTAATCTAGAGCAGAAAAGTTGCAGGGACCGGAAAAGCCTGTAGGCATGTGACAGTACCAGAAAAGGCCATTATGGCAGCTTTCCTATCCAAAGGCTGAATCCAAAGTACTAAGAAAACACATTCTTGAGTAGCAGGAAGAGGTACATGAAGTCTGAACACGGCCTGCAAGAACAGGAAAAGTGAGGCAGAGGAAGGGACAGAGACCTTCCACTCATTGACCAAGATGGCAATTCAGGGTTTAACATCACTGCAGCATATGCCTCTACATGTCAGCTGTATGAGTTGGCAGAAATGGTTCACGATGAGAATAATAGCAGCTCTGCATGTATGCAACAAGTCCTAGGTTAAAATTCCTGACTCATTCCTGGTACAGACCTCCCCCAAAAGAAACCTACTCCTTCCTATCTACACAAAGTAGACTTTTAGAAGATTTTCTTTTGACAAAGTTTTTGGTTTTGTGTGAAAGTTTAATATTCTTAAGTCCATAATGACAATAGTATAAAGAATTCAGATTAAAGGTTTGTTTTCAGGTGGTTTTTTTAAACACAAGGTCAGAGTACAGTCAAAGAAAGCTCTGCCATCAACTTGACAGAAGCATGTTAAGTTTTTTAAAGTGCAATTTAGTAGCAATCCTAAGACATTTCTGTCTTTTCCTGCAGCTGTTACCCATGCTTTCAACAGCACCGGTACCACTCAACTCTGAAATCAGGTTCTGCCCGAGTGCCAGATCTCTGTGGCTTAGAGTCCTTTGCTGGTATTTTGATCGCAGTGAAACTGTAAGAGCCATAAGCAACTCAGTGAGATTTGAGATGGCTCGTGGGATCATCATGGGAAGAATGAATCATCTGCCTTGGAAATATAAATGTTTATGATCACTGCTTCTATTCTGCACATATATTCTTGAGACATGCAACTTTTACAAGGGTGTTGATATTTATATAATTCCATAAATTTAGACAGTGCATTACAAACACAATATGCAGTCGTAGCTATAAATAGCAGAGCAGTGGGACAGAATTTTCAACTATTTCTTGTTTGCTGTGCACCACAAATGAGATACATGGCACAAGTTAAGGGAACTAGAGGAAAAATACACTTATTCGGCAACAAAATAAATCCATGTGAGTTTCCATATTTTAGAAGGTGGAATGGAAGGCTATACTTCTACCAAAAACCAACAACAACAACAAAAAATCAGTCCCTGAGATTTAACTCCAACACTGAACTATGACTAAAAGACAAAGAGCAGATTCTGAAGTGGAATTTTCGATAGATTATTTCATGGCATGTTCTCAGTGTCAATATGAGAAACTAACACCTGCCCTTGACAAGAAGGATTCTGACAGACAAATGTACAAAGTAATGAAAAGACTAAGCTTGTTTCTAAACCTTGGCTGATGCTTTTTTAAAGTCACAAGACTACACGGATATATGCAAAAATCTATTAAAAAAAAAAAAAATCACTGGATGCTGTAATAAGCATTGTAACAACATACCAAGGAAGAAATTATTCCAGGCCAACTAATAAATTCCTAATGCATATTAAAAAGGGACAAACCAATTACTCTTAGTAAGCTTTCTAAACTTTGATAATATTCTTAATACTAAGAGTTTGCTTCAATAGTTAGATTTGTCAGGCAATGACTGTTAATAGCTGTTAAGGCCTAAATTTTAATATTCGTACCTGAGGTCAACCAGCAATGGCACTGATGCAAGCAGTTACTGTATCTTCAACTTTTTTTTAAAAAAGGCTTCTTGCATCAGTTTGTGCCCTCATTTCCGTTTCTCTGCTGAACAACTTAGTTCCGAGAGAAAACTCCTGGTGCAAGCAGTACTTTTAGAGCCGGGTCAGTTATAGCTTCCATTTCACTTCCTCATTTTATACTGGATATATTACATTTATACTGGATATCAGGAACAACTGGGGAAAAAAAAACCATGTGCACTGAATTACCATTTCAAAAGCACACTGAAATACTTCTGGACACTCAGATACTCCCAGACATGCCAGAGCAGGATTTCACATGAGGAAGATCCATCCTACCACAGCACTACATGGCTCTGGTGATCAACTGACACACACTTCATAATGTGTTAAAACATTCAGAGCTCTGAAGCTTAAAAGTGACCTGCTCTAGGGAAGGTCATACTCTGTGGCACTGCTGCTTTTTGGCCACGGAGAAATGCAATTACTCAATGTGGATACTGTTTTCACAAGGAAATGGCCACCTTGGGCAGAACAGATCACAAAAATGGTTTTAACAGCTCTCAGCATGTACTTTAATGATTATTTTGCTATACTGATGTCTTTCAAAAAGCATCAGTCTGATAGAAAATGTGAGCCTTTGCTTTATTGTCCACAACAGACATTCTCTACAGTGCTTCTTCACACTGAATTGATGGGGTTTCCCACGTGTCCTCATCTGCCAAGTGAGCCATCTGTGAAGTCTGATCCATGGGTGCTTTCTCACCCTGGGCTATTAATAATGCATCATCATCTTTTCCTCCTGCTAACTGAAGGTCAGAGCTATAAGAACAATTAGATTCATCGAGTTTGTCCATCAAAGGCTCTGCTGTAGTTGCTGAGGACTGTTCAGTCTCTGTTTCAGCTTGTGGTTCTGTTGTAAAATGAAGTCCAAACACATTATTTCGGACGAGATATCGAACACACTGCAAAATCACATTCCTTTCGTGTCGGATGTCCTGGGCCAGTAACTGGAAGGAAAGAAAGAAGGTAAGATGATGCACATTTCCCTCTATCGCTCTGTAGTTGATACAAACCTAGCAAGATGTACAGCTCTACTCAGTAATTTTGAACATCTCTGAATTTAAACAGTTGGCTTTCTCACACAAGTCCTGGGCACACAGAAGAGGAGGCTGCTTTACTAGACACAGCAGTTACTTATTGCATCAGTTCAACTCACCAGCCAGGAGAAAATGAACCTGACAGCAGCAAGTAGTGAGGGGTGTTCTGGGATTTTTTTGTTGTTTGGGGTTGTTTTTTAGGGGCATGTGTGGCAGAGACTAAACAGGGTCAGCAAAAGGCCCAGCACAGCAGAGAAGAGGTGGGATCAGGCATTTGGAGAGGAGGCAGGAGGGAGGCAGCTCCCCTTCTGGGCAGCAGCAAGATGCTAGAGTAGCATAGGTCAAACACCACTTCTAGTAGTAGAGGCTCATAACGGCCACGATTCGCTATGGTACTGGCACATGAAAAGGATGGAAAATGCATGCTCCAAGTACACATTTAAGCACTGCTCATTTAGCCACGTTAATGCACTAAGGCAAGTAGAACAAGGTGACAAACCCTTGAATTAAGCTGTCAGTCTCAGTTGCTCAGGTGGTAGAGAACATCACTGAATATACCTAAATACTTTTCTCCCCAGTTATCTGACTCTAGACCAGGATGATGATGTCCTTGACTGTACCAGGCCACACATTCCGATACATCAGGATAGAAAGTCTATTAGCATCTTTTACACTTTCCAGGTTATACTGGATCTGTAATTTAATATCTCATACTTTTTTTATTACAGAACCCCTGTGAATAGAAGATACTTATAAACACAAGGAAACTGCATGCTTCATCAGGTACCAGACTGTGGATTTAAATGTCAATAAATGATTTGGGCTATAATCCACCAACATAAGTCTAAGTAGCTTAATCAAAGTGCTAGAGTTCTCCCTCATGTCCTTGAACCTCACTGAAGTTCATTTTGGTATAAATAAAAAACAGCCAAAACGCTAAAGGACCTTTTCTCGCGGCAAGTGTCAGCAGAACTAGTACTCTGAACAAACAAATTTGAAGCAAGTGGCTAAATCTGTAACAACCTGATCATTTGCAGGGGAGCTATATTACACATTGCAGGAGATCTAGCTAAATTTGGCTTGTAATGTGGCAAAGAAGCTTTTTTGTTGTTGTCGTAAGTTTCAACAGTGGTTTAATGAGCCACTTTAAAGTGTGCGTATTTCTATTTAGACTGTTACTAAGAGGTGCTACAAGCAGCTGACACCTAAAATGGGCCTTCAGAAACCTCCCATCTGAATAGGAGAGTCACGTTAGGGCAGAGAAGGACAGCACAGTGATGTTCTCTTTGTCAGACTGGGAGAAACTGCCAAAATCCCAAATGGCCAAATAAAGGCACAGATAAGATGCACCAGCACCCCACTGAAGACTGTATCTTTTTACTGTATTTTTTAATGCAGGGAGTGATGCTACATGAGATTTTTTTTTTGTCCATGTACAGAATGGCTAACATACATTACTGTTTGCATGGCTACAATAACCATGTTTTAGTAGTGCCCAAGCTCACTGCTGTCTGACCATCAAAAGGCATCTGTAGCTATGCTCCTACCTCCCCCTTAATTTTTTTTGTAAAGCATCATTCCACTGATACAACATCCTTTTCTTAGCAATTCTACTTCCTCACTTTTTTGATAAATTCTCAGCCGTGACTCACTAAAATTTCAACCTTGCCTCTTCAAGGTTTTTTATACACTGACCATTTCTGACAGTGGAATCCTACCTGTGAATCTCAGGCACTCCTCTGTGATTCACAGCCATGGTACACGTCCTTTAACAACAGTTTTGAGTAACATTAAAAGGAAAAAAAACCCCAATAAAATGCAATTTTAAAAATGTACTATAACGGCAAGCTACGGTTCAGGTTTCCAGTGATCTTTCCGCCAGCTTCTCTCAGCATGTGGGACTTCATCTGACTTTTTTTTCCAGAGTCCTTACTGCTTTGATCACCGACAACTTTGAAGAGCAAGAGATAAAGACAACTGCATGCTTAGGGAGCTACACAAAGGGCACACACTTCCTTTTCAGTCACTAGGAACTTTAATTCTTGGCAGCAAGGGTAGTACATGCTAAAAGGACTATCAAGGGATTTCTCCCCCATCTGCAGCTTGGGATGTGCTTTATCATGTATCACTTGCCTAAACATCCTGTGCTGTTTCAGAGCCCTAATGTCAGTGGAACTCTTTCTCCTGTGTTCTGTACCACAGCAAGTCCTCCCTTGGTGGGAGAACTTTATGCTAGCTATTTACAGAATCACAAGAGTGATCATTTACCTGACACTGCTTTTGAATACTAAATGCATTAAAGGTTCAAAGTTTTGTTTATACTAAAAAGGCACCAAGCTTCCAAATAGGATGGCTTGCACCATTACTGAGAATGGAATCATAACACTCGGGACTCACCTCTACAAACCTCTTTTTACCCTTCTGAGACACTAACCTGCTCTTCAAGGTGCTGTCATCTTCAGATTGATCTAAACATGCCTACAGAGAAGACACCCATGCACGTGCAGGTTGCAGATCAACACCACTCGACAATTTGTTACCAACGTGCTTATCATCAAAACCTCTTTGACTGCAGCTGAAAAAATGGTGTGCTCCTCAATCAGAGAAAAGCAGCTAAATAGCAAAGCCAGGAGCAAGGGGAAGAAAAATCAGAATAAGTGTGATGGGATCACACACAAACAAAACCTACTGGATACTACCACAGGGAGGGAAGAGTGATGAATAAAGTTTTTTGTCCTTTGTGCAGCTTATTTTACGCACATGATTTAAGTTCTCACCTCTTGCTCACTAAAGTCAGTCATTACCTGAATGCACAGCAGTTATTTTGATTTACCTATTTAAGCATCTACACACCTTCTCTGAATGAAACTCTCTGATATATTAAAGACAGGACCTTTGCTACAGACTGCTCTAACTTCCCACGGGGAAGAGTAGAACCGCTCACAAATAGTGTTGCTCTTGTACAGAAGGCGTTATTTTAGCACTAAGACTTACCATTTCCAGCAGAGTTGGACGGCGCTTTGGAAGAAGAGGTAATGTTTTCTTGCCCCAATTACCAGGCCCTCTGGGGGGACGTGCATTTGAATTCGAGCTTCTCAATGTTGTGCCTGCATATTCTGGACGTTTTTGATTCAGGTTTTGACTCCAAGAAACATGAGCAGTTTGGGGTGTATTTCTGAGCGCAGCCTCGTCTTTCTCAGCTTTTGTTGCAGACTTGACAGGGATTTCTTAAAGAAAAAGAACATACTTTCATCTCAAACTTAAAAGCCTCTTTAACATGCTTATACCCCCATGCACTGACAGTTCATTAGTAATATTCTTGCTCACATAACCTGGCATGAAGATGTTTAAAGTTTACTTGGAAGAAGGGAGGGTTTTGTTTGGTTTGGGGTTTCTTTTAAAATACAAGAATAATCTCTAAACATTCACAGAAAGGAAAACAAGATATTTAAATTCTACAATACAAAAAAGAAAAATAGGAGTAAGAGATAAATGAGATTTTCAAACCTCTGCCTTGTTATCACTTAGAAAGTACATTGTTTCTGCTTCACAATATAGCCTGTGCAAAATTGGCTACTGAGAAAGTCGTGGTATAGTTAGGGCAGAGGATGCCCAAGTTCCATTCCTTGCCTGCTAGATGCTCTCCATAACCTCGGGTAGGCCATCTAGAGCAAGTAAGGCATAGCAACTAACTGCAGAAACAAGGAGCAGCAGCAATTCTCTGCCATACACTGATGCATACACTTGGAGAAGCACAAAATCCAAGTACTAGAGAGTTCAAGTCTTACTGCAACACTCAGCAGCCATCTGTGGAAAAAGCCCTTAAGGACATGGAAATTAGTTCACAGGGTGAGCATAACAGCTTTTTCCTGGCACTATTCAAACATGATTTGAAGCAAGACTGAAGACAGGCTGCTTTTTTTTTTTCCTCCAACTAGGGGAAAGTAAGCTTGGGAAATTTGATGACACACATCCTAACCAAAGACATTTTACATCCCCCTCTTCAAGCCAGGTCATGTTGCTGAGAAAAAGCAAGCAAAGAGCATGGGCAGGGAGGGGGGGTAACCCACTTAGTCTTTCAGGAGACTCAGACTTTCTAAATTATGCTGTAGGGTTGGTGGGGGAAAGGCATTCGATACGGCACAGGCCGATGGGACAAGGTCACCTCTGCACACCAACTGTCTGCACAAATGCTGTGTTCTGTCCAGGTGCTTCTCCAAGACTACGAGCTATCACCATACTGGGAACAAGTAACAGCTCATCCAGTAACCACGGTTAGTGCTCAAAACTGGGAGGAGGAAGGAATAGGGAAACAAGAGCAGCAGAATAATGACGTATCCTTTTACTCCTCCCAGCCTGTCTGTATGCATGGCTTACACCACTGAAAGCACACTGGGAAGGATCTTTACAGAGACTGCAAAAACATCCCTGTGCATAACCTTTAACAAGCTTCCCTCTTTACTTGTATAAGCCTAAAAATGAATAGGCACAAGACAGCTCTGAATTATAGCACTGGTAGACAGGCCAGAAATCAAAAGGCATTTCCACAGCCAAGTGCTTTGGCAACATAGCCACTGAACTGCCATTACTTTAACATCTTTGCTAAATGTAAGCCACAACTTGCATGTTGTATTTTCTTCTACAACACCTTTAATTTCTCTTAAAAGTTTTTTTCTCAAGAAACTGTAAGTACTATATAGGTTCTGACTGATAACATGCAGCTTTCAGCAGCTGGGGATGCAGCTGTAAAGAGCTATCATTGGGCTACTGCACTCATAATACTGTATTTATAAATACACAGGGACTGGACAATGGGATGGGAAATGGCAAAGGACCAAACACAGGAGATGTGAAGCCTCCCACCTTCCCAAAGAAGGGTAATTTGTGGTCAGGTTTTATCACTGCTGGCAGTCCACAAGAGCACAGTGATGTAGGGTAGAAGGGGAGAGGAGAAGGGCAGAGGACCTGCTCCTAAGTACCTTCAGGCTCGCTGTCGGATGCGCTGCCGTAGTTGGCCAACAACGAACTCAGAGCAGAGGTGACCTGCTTGGGAACAACAGTCACTCCTATCCTCACGTCTTCAGCTGCTGCTTCGTCCTTTTCAGATTCTGCAGGGACAAAAAAGGCAAGAGGGATTTTTCCCAATAGTCCTGTATATCAACAGCCAGCCTTGCTGTTAAATCCCCGTCTCACCCCTATGCAAGCCCAGTGTTAGTCACCATTGCTCAACACCATGGCTTGATAAAAAACCTCCACATTTGCCTACTCTCTACATTCAGTGGCAAAGTCATCTCACCACTGGTTTACAGTCCTGCCAGCAAAACTACAGAAGCAAAAAGCTTCCTGAACAAGAGCTTGAGCTTTCTGGTTCTTTCTTCACATACCAAACATAATTATAGGTTTTATTATCAAGTGTAGGTAAAGAGAGAGAGGATTTCATAATGTTTTGAAGTCCTGCTGTGTATTTTAGTCCTGCGGAGGCAGAGGGTGGGGGAGAAAGATTCAAAAGCCAGTCAGGGCAGGGGGTGGAGGGGAAGGAGAGTTCAGATCATTCAAAATGAGAATTTAAGAGCAAAGAACTTTTCGGATAGTAAAAATAGCTCCTAAGGGACATTGAGAACCAAGGTTACAAATGAAATGATCAGTAGTACTACAGGCCATCTCATACTTAAATCCTTGCAGAGCATTACAGACATACATGAGTAAGAAAGGTAATACAGTCTCAAACGACCCCAAAAGTGAATACTGGAAAAATAGGAGGCAAGCAGAAAAATGCCGAATTGAGACTATGAGGAAAACAGAGCCTTAACAGAAAATGATTCCTAAAACTAAACATGTAAAATTGTGATGGTTTTAGTTTAGGAAAAAAAGGGATATATGGGCACTAAAATCTTGCAAAGACTCTCAGTTGAACAGTGCTAGAGTTAGCAGGAAAACTAGGAAATGCTTTTCAGTAACATACTTGCATACATATTTCATATATACAAACACCCCCTACACTACTAGAAACATTTTGAGAAACTAGTCTGTTAAGACTCCTAGAAAAAGACTGTTTTTTTTCAAAGCAGAAGAGTTGTGACCTCTCCATCCCGTCTGTCCAAGCCTGCCTCACAAGAAAGCTGCCTCACACGTAAGATTTTACTGAAGTAAACACTTTTGAGATCTTTATTGTGGAATCACATATATTTCTCTATTCTATCCTATCATTAGCAAATGGCAGTTTGATTCATTAGTACCATTTTTGGTAAAACAACTTTCAGATAAATAGAAAGGTATTATCTAAGGCACTCAACTACCTCTTTTTTACTTTGAGCTCTTTAAGAAAGGCTGATTCTCACTGATTTAGTAATCATGCCAATTTGCAATTACATTGGAAGCTCATATTAAACACAGTGCATTTTTCTAATAGAGAATACACAGCACCTGCACATAAACAATTCTAAATATAGCATTTACTTCAAGCTATTTTGATTCATTGCTGCTTTTTTCTATCTCATCCAAAATGTTGAGTACATATTGTGGCTGGGTATCTTTTTATTTTCTTTAAATTTGAAAGAGTTACTTTGAATTTGCTTTTCAGAAAATTAGGAAAACACATTTACTGGAATACATTTTCTCTTTGAGAATAACACATTTGGACGAAGCATTACGCACTACTGAATACAACTGATTGATTGTAGCTAGTAAATCCCTCAAAATTTTACACCTAACAGGCTCATCACCTTACTTTCTGCTTATAAATCAAGAGCAAAATTGTGTTTTCTTGTCACCCATTCAATTTCTTAGCTTTGAAGGAACTAGCCACTAAACAGAACTTAAGTGAATTCATTATACAAAAAAAACCCAACCATTCCCTCTGGAGAAAGAGCTGCTGCTGTTAGAAAGGTCTGAATACTCCAACAAAATGTACCTATACAGCAAAATCATGGACTTCACTTTTACAATTCTTTTTTTTTTTTAAATTCTACTTAATTACATTGTGCTTGTTATTATTTATTATGACTGTAGTCATAAAAAACTGCAACTGACATTAATAATGTGTAATAAGCAAGTACCACATTCCTTTCTACCTATTATAACAAAAGTTACTAGCTGTACTTTGGTATAATTAAGACTTTTTATCATTAAGTAAAACATAGATGCTTCAGGGAAATACAGTTCTATTTAAGCATACTTAAGTTTCCCAACACGCACAGATTAGTGGTATAAACAAATTGCATAGGGATGCTGAATTCTTGTTCCCACTAATTGAAGATCATGTTTTCAAGAGGAAAAACTCAGCATTAGACGTCTTTCCAGGGAATGCATTCTAGCCTCCTTGCTAAAAATAGCTAGAGTATACGTCAGCTTACATGCCATATTCTCATAGTACTGCATCACTGCTGACTATATTATAAATAGTTATAGCTGGAGAGTTTACACTGCTGCCAGCATGTGGAAACAAGACGTACTCATCAAAAAAACCCTAAGCAGCAATACTTCAGAGAACGTACACATATGGAGAATATCAAGCGTAAATTAGATAATACAGCAAAAAACAGAAGAGAAAAACACGGATATTTTAAAAGTAATTAACTTATACAAGGAAATCCATTTGTTTTCACATTCTAAATACCGTTATTTTCAAAACCACAAAGATATATTTAACAGTCTTTAAAAAATAAACTGATTGTTGAAATATTTTATTCTTCTTCTGGCTTTATAAAGATTTTCTCACGTTACACATTAGTTTAGAAACCTAAATTGATGCATGTCCTTTAGACTATTGTACAGTATTTAAGACAGAACACTTAATACTGCACACAAACTTTATGGCAGCACTTCCAAAATCCTAACTAGCAAGCAAAAGTTTCAGCATCTAAACTTAGAACAACTCAGATGCTATTTCTTTTCCTCTCCTTCCTAAAGTTACTACAGCATCACTTCTCTGTGGCCTGAGCCACTTTCCCTTTGCTGCCTCTCCCAGCTAAGTGTTCTGGGCAAAAAAAACATTCCTAATCAAGAGATTACAGGTAAACTCACATTATTATGGTGAAATAGTTGTTAAATGAAGATAGAATTGACGTGCTCCATTAAGAGTCCAGAAACCCTCTTCAGTTTGTTAGCTAAATACTGATTTAAAGCTAGTAAAGTATTTTAAAACATACAAAGCTAAGTAAGTATCTAGTGTGGTTATTTTTCAAATCTAAGACACATCTACATCATGTCTCCCAACATCATCTCCTCAGATTAAGCATTATTTGATGATACAGAATAAAATTAAATGCTTCCTAACTCTCACCAAAAAAAAAAATTCCAAAAGTAGTCTGGCTAGATTTTCCCTGTATGTTTATAGTATGATCAACTGGGCTTGCAAGCAAACCTAGGTAGAAGCTCTTAATTATGCTAGTATCTTAAACATTCTTGTGTCAGCCTTTCCAAATCAGAATTTTCCTTCCTCTTCATTGACTTTGTATTTCAGCTTCTTAACAAACCAAAGCTCAGCTAAGTCTACTAGTTTTAGCTACTCCTACCAGCATGTGGACATGAATTCAGTCAGACACACACCTGTATCTCAAAGACCCCTAGTCTACTGAGATATTTTCCTCTGTAACAGGCCAAGCCCACCGGGGAAAAAGCTCCCCAGACGGCAAGATTTAAACCATTTCCTTTAGATAAAGCACTGACCCACTCTTTCACAATAATCACACTGGGAATTTTCTTAGCTGACCACGTGCTGATTCAGGATATCTCTCTGCAGAAATTTTCATTTAAAAGGAAGTTCCAACTGCAAATTTTAGGCACCAGGATGTTGGACTGCCTTCAAACTTATGACCCTTTTGGCCCTGGCACTATTCTAGCCACAAGACAGAAATCCTGGGCTTTTTTGTTAGTAACAATGAGAAGGTAAGTATCACAACAGGCTCCACAGTATTCTTTGCCAAAAATAATGTAAAGCCTTGAATCAATGCATGAATTTCTACTAAGAGAGAGTTTTCCCATTTTATACTTGCACCATTAGCCCTCTTTCAGTCAAAGACAGAATTTACATGGTTTTGGAAATCCCCAGCTCTCCCCAGAAGTTGCTAGTTACACAAAAGGTCAGTAATTGTTTCAGCAGCACTACATAAAATAAAAGTTCTCCAAGTTCCTTCATCTTACCAACATCACTGTTTGCCAGAAGACCAAGAGGGTCCATGTCCTTCAAGTATGGCTGAGCTGCCAAAACACGCTGGTTTTCATGTTCCTTTTCACACATGCTGTTTTCTAGTCCATTGGCTTCATTTTGAGTTCCATGTACATTATAATCGTCACCATTTTTCCTAAATTTCTTCCAGAATGGGCGTCTTTGTCTTCTCCTCTGTCTTCCTTGCTGCCCAAGCCTCTCTCCATTTTCTGGAGGTTTCCACATCCCCTTCATTTTGCTGGAGAATACAGAAGGCAAAGCTCATACAACTGACAAGCTATGAGAATAAAGTCAACTGACATAACCAAATGGCTCAGGCCCACATTTAAAGTTCAGCAACACAGCATGATGCCAGGACTTACTCCAGCTCAGCTAACATGTAGTGACAGACCAGACAGGCAGTCACAGCTCATCTCACTGGCAGGGCAATGTGACAAAGCTAGAACCTAAGTGAAGTCTGAAGTTCAGGCTTTTATCTTTTAAAAAGGTAAAGGGTACATGGGCCAAGCAAGTTCCTTGATTATCTAGTGTGAAGACACAGAGTTTTCATTTCACATTACAAAGTCAACAGATATTCCCTTCACTTAAGCAATTATGTCATTCAAAACAGGGAGAATGTAGAATTAAAAGGGAAGCATCTACTATAAGCATATTTCCACTGCTGAAGTCTCGTTCTTCCAGTTACAGCTCAGACAAAAATCTTGCTGCAAACTCATTTAGCCACCTGACACCATCAGTTGCAATGACTGCCTATCCCTGCCATCCAAAAGATGCCATTCATCTTTTTCACTCTGATGGAAAAGGAGTAAAAAAAGCTTCTATCAGGGCAATGGATTTTTAAAAACCTGAAACAATATAACAAGTCCTAAAATATGTGAAGAGCACAGCATGTCTGTTCCACTTATCTTTTGCAGTTCCATAATCATCCAGGTTATCCTATAAACACAAAACGTGTTTATAGGAAGGTACCTGGAGTCTTAAAAAACTCAAAGTCTATAGATATAAGAATAGGTTGTCCTAGACAGAAATTACAGAAGGGATAACCTAACCTTCCTGAAAATACTTGATTTCAAGCAATAAAAATTTAATTCAGCAAAACAAGACTGCAACTAATCATCAGCACATTATAACCACAAAAAGTTCTACCATCCTGAATGAGCCCCATCCTCCATTTTGCTTGGTACTCTCTCCCTCAGGCTCACCTACAGCATGGCAGAGGTCCTGTTATTCCTAGTCAACTGTACAATACCATACTTAGGCAAGAGTTTCTCCCCAGGTCTAGAGTCATGAATCTGCAAGCAGAGTCTCCTAAGTGTATTTCTAACCTGATACCTTGTCAATCATAAGCAGCCAGTGGAACATGCGAGGAAAGAAAAAAAGGTAAGAGAAGGGCAAATGGTCACCTTTCCCTCGCCTACTTTTCCACGACGTACCATTTAGAAGCCCTCTCTGACTAGAGGTGCTCCCAAGACAATGATGGTTTTATGCCTCATGCTGTGGGATGCTGTGTCAATGTCTGTCATTCCTGAAATCTTGCAGCAAGGTGTTAATAATTTGAAAACAAGGATTTCTTTTGGTTTGTCTTCATTCTGATGTCTAAAATGGTAATTTGGTATCCCCATCCTTCTCAAGTTACAAGAAACAGTGTATAACTGCATGCTAGTCACCTCTTCCCACCTATGCAATTTTTCTAGACCTTCACCACAGGAGCCACCCAATTCTTTGTACAGAAACATTCCCATTACCAACATTCCTCTCTTCCATACCTTTCCAGCTGAATTAAGTACTTCTTGAGGTGAGAACAGGGCCTGCCACAGCATTCTCAAAATGGCTTTATATCACAAGAAAACTTATTTCCTTTCTTTCTCCAGTCATTTCATGACAGTGTCTAACACTGATTGCTCAGTCCTGATAGCATTATCCATCATAATGCTCCTGTGGTACAAGTTGCAAGCCACCACCTTCCTGTGCATCGTCTCTCATCCACAAAAGGAGGCTAATATTAGCTCCCATAACAACTCCATCTAGACAGAGAACTGTGTTTCTGAATTTGTACAACCAGGCTCTAAACTCAGGATGTTGTTGTATAACCTAGAAGATACTGAGCAAATATAGGCTCAATTAGAGGTGTTATCCCTGGCCATGGGTTAAAAACAACATTCTGATTTCTCCTGGGCCTCAAACATTCAGAAAGAAACCCCAAGGTCACAAACACACCCTAACAAACAGACTGACATCTCCCTTCTGCCTTTACCTCGTGAAAGATATACTACTCTTCACTTCCCATTCAGAGGGGATGAAGAGCCATGTGATATTAATCAGCTGTTGCAAGACACCAGACAGGCTACCAAAGTGGTCCTCCTGCATCCCTAATCTCATACATGGGGATGTTGAGAATTAGCAGTTGTAAAGCACTTGAAGAGAACCACAAATGGAAAATGCTATAGAAGCGTTAACTATCTAATCCTTTCTAAATCTTATTTAGCTGTTTGCTCTCATAGTACAGCTTGCAGAAAACAAGCTGTATTCTATTTTTGTCTCATGCAGCAGTAAATTTGCCAGATAAGCACCAATTCCAGAATCTTTACTGTTGATATACAAAGCAGAAACAACAGCTTTTTGGAGAGTTCATCAAGTGTATAGTGCCAGCAGGTCAGGGAAGGGAGAGGAAAAAAGAAGAGAGATTTCTAAAATCAACCAGAGTTAAAGGTCACTAAGCAAAAGCAAACAACCTATAATTTTAAGGGCTTTTTTACCAAACAATTTTCCAGATATAAAGTTATTAACAAATATAATAGTATGGAATTGCTGATTGACATTTAAGACTACATAATGCATCTGACTCACAGCCACAAGAGTTATCAAATAAACCTGTAGACACCAAACAGTTTATTACTGCAACAAGCAAAACTCATCTTTGCTCACAAGAATCTCCAGTTATTACATGTCTCAATGCTTAGGTTTGGTTCCTTGGGTCCAAAGCACTTCTGCAACTTTATATCCTTTGAAGGAAGTTGTATTTTAGCCTTTTATAAACCTTACCTTCCAAAGTCATGAAAGGCAACTGGTTGGAGGGGGTGGATAAGTGTTGGGTCTTCTGATGCACATGCTGCACCAAGGTAATTTGCACTGTAACCATTTAACAAATTATACTAGCCTGACATGAACCCTATTCCGCACAAGTTCAACCGCTTTACCATAGTGCAACCTTTATTTTGTTTGGTGTCATGTCCTACAAGAAAAAAAAAAAAAAAGAAAAAAAAGGCAAACTCCGATTTCACTTCCATGCAGTGTCAACTGGTATCTAGCAAGGGCCCCTTAGAACTGAGTCTGCTCCTGCCTTCAACTTCAGTTGTTCTAGTGATATTCTAGTGATAAGTGATATTCTAGGAGAGTGGATCATTATAAAATTTTTTTAAAAAGTCTTCCCACAGGCCCTAAAGTAGAGCTAATGAAGTTATCTGGTTCCACATAACACTGACACTAAAGTGAAAAGAACGAAGGCCATACTGGAACATAATTCACAATGTAAGGGAGAGAACAGATAAAAATCCAGGAGAAGTTATTAGGCTCAGAACAAAGGTAGCAGATAGATAAAGATGATGGAGGGTAGAAGAAAGAAGTAGCACTGCTTAAGCTATGAAAATAAAGTTAAACCATTCCTCCCCTTTTCATTTGATTATTGATTTATCATCTGAAAAGAGAGTAAGAAGCCACATTCACTCAAAATCTCTCTTGACCATTTTCAGGCATTAAAGGGTTAGACCATGTGGATTGACTACGTTGTATGACTTCTGTCCCCATTATTTCTTTTTCAGAGACCAAGGTTACACTGATCTAATGAATGGCCACTAGAGTGTGGTTTTCTCAAACAAGCCAGAGCGCAGAATTCAGCATGAGCATCAGATTTCTAATACAATTATTGTTTAACTTAACTGAAGTGGACTATAAAGCACTGTAAACAAAAGACCATTACATCTGCACTTTGTCAAATGACCTGTCCTCTGTCAAAGGGCAGCTAGAACGTGTGCACAGTGGAAGCAGTAAGTGCTGGGAGACCGCAGTAAGAGAGCATACTTCTGAACCCCTCTTAGGAGGAAAGTAACAAGCTTGTTTCAAAACACTTACCCAAACTGTTGGGTAGTCAGCACTTCTCCCCTTTCTTCCTTCTGCATCTGCATTGCCTTCTTCCTCTCAATATTTGCCAATGTAGGGAAATTTCTAGAAGAAAAAAAATTCCCTGGCTCTTAAATGATTCACTGTACTTTGTCAATTCGCCCTTTACAAAACTAGCATCCTCTATAAATGTAATAGATTCTTAAAACATTTCATGAAATTTTAAACAGTCTTTCCTTCTTAAAAAGGCATTGGTGAGGAAAAGTGCATTTATGTTTACATACTCACATGCAACAACGGAATTGGCACCATTACCTTTCCCATACCATCAAACAAACCACAGACAAACAATTCAGATACACTTAGGGACCTTCTGCTTGCCCCTGCACATTACAGCACAATTCATTTCAGCAATTTTATTTTTTACAGTGCTTCAACTGGAGCATTTGAATCATCTTAAAAGGTACAACATGCCTTTAGCAAACCACTGCTGAGTTTTTGTTATATCAAAAAAAGGTTGTAAGAACAGCTTCTGGGTGCACAAGATTAATGTGACAGTTGAGGAAAAGTACACAAGTTTCCTCTCAAGCAATATTCAGTATTGTGCTTGCACAGTGACCTCTTGTTCACCAAAATTACTGTCCCTTTTTAATTCCAGTGTCAAGAAAAATTGCTTACTCATGCAGATCAAAACAAACCTACTGTTATAACCATTTCCCAAACCATCCCTCTTTTTCATTCCCCACCTCCCTCCCCATGGATGAACACCACACTGGTTCTAACATGCAAAGCCTGCAGCAAATTACTGTCAAAACCCAAAAATGGCTACACCAGTTGCCCTGTGAACATTAGTTAACTAAATCCCCAATGTTTCGAGATAAAGGTCGTGAGAAACACACACACATCCCCTCACCAGCTTCTGGATAGAAATGCAAAGTATAAATATTTGATAAGTCTATTAAAATGGAGTAACAAGAAACTTAGAACAGCTACTCACTATATATAGCTATCAAAAAGGACACGTATCTTTCTTTAAATATTTAATCTTATCACATGCATCTTCCTCGTTTTATGACATGAATGTTAAGTGTTGCACTGATGCAAGACAGCTTCAACAACATACCAAGGGAAAAAGATGAGAAGTATTTCCTATGAGACACACCTAAACACGCCACGGAACTTGTCTCCTTTAAGAAGATTTGAATATGAGCTGTTGACATCTATTTTCATTGGATTTCTCCCAGAAATGCGCCGTAGAGCTCAAGTGAGCACAGCCATGTGATGTTTTATCTCTGCTCTTCTGTTAGTTACATTTGTTCAACCATGTTATAACACTCACAGCACGGAGCAAGCATGCAATGAATTATTTAATCTCAAGAGCTTTGCATTGACAAAGACCCCTGTGCTTAGCACCTCTCCATAGTTTTAGGATAAAGTGCTTTCTTTCACGTGAGTAAGGCTCACAGAAGGAAAGCATGCTGCAAAATAAGCAGTTATGGTCAAAAGAGCCCCTAATTTGTCTTAGAAATTTTTTTTTTTTTTTGGACATAAGGGAAGACACCCTTCATCCTGGAGCAAAGGACTCTTCAAAGTGCTGCTGTAGTTATGCTGCTTAAGGACATATTCAGACATGCTCTCACAACAGGATTTGAGACATGACTGCCTCCCACTTTCATTCCTATGAATTACCACTCCTTCCACTGAGCCACCATAATGGACTCCATGAATGCTTTCAGTTCAATTCATTGCCAAGACAGCTTTCTCCTAAACCACCCTTTCAGTTGACACTGGCAGTGACTAACAGCTAAATAGAGCTCAAGTCCTAAGTCTGTCTGCAAAAGCACATCTGAAGGCACCTGTAGTGGCTGTGTTTATTTTCTCCAGCTCTCCGCAAATATTAAATAGCATTTTACATACCACCTTTACCTTGTGTAGAAAATATACCTATTTTGACAGCACATGTGCAGTGTTTCATTTCATTCACAATGAGCAAATGAGCATCTGCTAGTTTATTCTTCCTCCTGAGAACTTGGTGAGCAGTAAGCTTTAGAAATTCAAGTCACAGGTCACCAGCCTCGGTACAAGGTAGACTGGGTTTGCTCCTCCCCAGGTGCTCTGCTGGGCAATGACGAGGCTGGGCTAAGCCCACCAGCAGATCCTGGTGGGACCTGGCCAAGTCAACACCAGTTGTGCCTTCAAGGAACAAGACCACCAAAGAAGCACAGACCAAAGTCACCCACCCATCCCAATGTACCACCCCCAGTGCAACTCCACAGCTCATCAAGTAGCACAGCCCTAGCACAAAGAGGTCTGTGCACCTCTAAGCAGTAGCTCGATCTACCCATGGGAGGCAGGAAAATTCAACTGGACCCTAAGTGGAGGCAGATGCCTACAAGGGGAACGTTTTACAAACTTCACTAAGGACAGTCACAAAATACTTGAGAGCTCAAAAATCAAAAAGAGAGGAATTTTTTTTTTCTAATATAGAGAATTCTTACTCAGGAAAGCTAAGTTTAGGAAGATTGTTCCTGAACAGAGAAAGGTGTGACAATGCAGAAGGAAGAGCCTATATTGAATCTCTCCACATAAAAGGCCATGTGTTAAAATCCAGTGAGCTGACTTGGGTTTGAATCCTTCTCAGAAGGCATGCCCTCCTCCTCCCTTAAGAAAATGAGGTTCTTAAAATGTTACCTACAAACACCAGTAAGTAGAAGTAGCCCAGCACTCAGGTTTTGCAAACAACTTGTTAAAGCTTGAATACAGACAGCTTCATCAGTCACCACAAAGGCTTTATGAACCTAAGTAATTTACTATAAAAGAGGAAATTAAATAAGGATGTGACAGTCTGACACAGTGCATTTCATGAAGGAGATGGTACTGTCCAAAAAGGCAGCCCCATTTCATAGCAGCTGCAGTTTCCAGTGAGACACTTCTATAACCCAAACTGGTTTTCAGACTAAGATGAGTATATTATATATACACACACCAAAGTCTAGAGACAAGGAATGGTGATGCTGAGCAAAATCACCAACATGTGTGCCTTAGTGAATAGATTTTTTTTTTTTTCCACAAGTGCATTAGCTGGAGTCATACATGTTTTATATGGCAGTGTACTCCATCTTGCTCACATAAACATCAGAGCAAACTAGTTCTTAGCAAGCAGTGGAAAAAGAGAGCTTTGCCAATGTCTAACATAAGAGACCTGTTTCTATAACAGTTTACACAAAGACTTTCTGAGTTGAGGACTATACAAGTTTATCATCTTTACAGGAACAGCACTTTAATCAAATTGCCTCAATTTCTTGAGATAGTCTTGATTGCAAAAGGGACATGGATAGCCCAAAAGGAACAGTGATTGCCCAACAGAGAGCTAATATATCTTGGTTTAAGACTCACAGGCATTTTATTAAAGCACTGCATCTCTAGTGTGATTTTACTATACATGTTAGCTGAAGCAGTTTCATTGCTAATCCCTCCCTGCAGTTCAGAATAAACTTTATTCCTACTTTGCTTTCTCTACTTTTACCAGATGCTAAGAAATTATTTTCCTTGTTACATATTTAGCTACTATGAATGCAACACTAGGGAAGATTCCAAGCTACTCTAGGATCATCATTATTCAACTAGAGAACCACAAATTATTAAATTAAAAGTAATGTGGTTAACAGTACTGGCCTTCATTCATTAAGCACATGCTCAGCCTATGAACTGTACTGGCAAGGAAACACAGCAGTCAATCCCCAACTAAACAAAAAAAAATCCTAACAGATTAAAGAAAGAGGAGGAGGAGAGTAAGAATTTACAAGCCATGCACAAGATCAAGAAAATCTTCCAATGTTATATTAGGACCCAAGCAAAAGTAAGTCTAACAATTCACTTTTAACACCAGAGCAGCCTTGTCACATTCTCTCTAACAATCTTTGCTCAAAAAGAGTTGGTTAGAAACAGATGGGCTAGCAGGACCCAGATCTCACTTGGGAAGAAGGGAAGACAGCAGTAACTCATTCTGACCCATTAAGGAAATGCACTGTAGATGATTTCCTTCAAGCTCGTGTTTAAGAAAAAAATCTGCTGAAAACAGCACATTTCTCAACACTTACAAGGGCCAGGACAAACCAAAACAAGAAAAGTAATTGTAGTCACCAAAGTTGATGCCAGACTTCACAACCATCTGTCTGCAAAACACAGGGAAACCCTGAGATCCCATGGAACTTCATTTCTATTGCTGTTTACTTAATTAGATTGCCCAGCTCAGCAGGTTCAACAGGCCACAAAACATTAAAGAGTCTTTTAGGTAAGCAGAGACATGAAGGCTACAGCAATGAACAGGTCATTGTACAAAATCAGACAGGAAAACAGCATTCTGACCCAACGTACTTCATTCAGAGGTACCTGCTCCTTAGCAGCTCTCCCCCTTCTCTCTACATAAGGTTGCACTTTAAACACAGGCTCTTTTTAAAAAATGTTAAGCAGGATACACAACCGAGCAACACAGCAGCTAATAAAAATCTCTGCTCTGTAAGCAATTATTTAAAATGGCTGAAAGAACAAGCAAGACAGAAATGTTACAGATGCAGCATGGAAATACACATGTTAAATCACTGCAACCTAATTAGAAACAAACTATTAATGACTTTAAAAGATTCATTTTTAGCTCTGACTGGAACTCCAGAAACAAAAAGGGTTTTTCCTGTCACTATAAATCAAAACTGTCTAATAGCTCAGACTCCCTCTGGTGTCCTTTTTTTCTGTACAATGCAATGTTTACTGCAAGTCAAAAACAGACCTTCAGTACTAAACTGATGCTTTACTGGCAACCCAAATAATGCTTCACAAAAGTTTCAGCTGGGTTTCTCTTTCTCCCTTTTTTAATTTAAAAAAAAAAAAAAAAAAAAAAGAGGATGTTAGTACACTTTCCTTGCTGCACAAAGAATAACAAAAGTCACCCAGGTAGTCGTTCTACACTCATTCATTATAGCTAAACAAGATACCCACAGGACTGAAGTACCAAAACAAAACACAGCACTACTCCATCTAGTGGCATTGGCTTAGAGGGTCCTAATCCCATATTGTCTGTTTTGGGTGGTGGTTGTGACTGCAAGATTCCCCAAGTAAACAGTATCTAAAACATGGTTAGACATTCAATTCCTGCTTTCCTAATATCCTAGTATACAGTAGAGCACGTACTGACAAATGCACCTTAAACATGATTTCAACATTTCAGCATCAGCTGCTAGACAGGATCTCTCCCAAACACCTCCCAAAAGAAGTGTATGAAAACTTGAAAATTAGTAGCAAAGACTCTGCACACTACATATTGATTTTTTTCACTTAGAGCTACTGTTAGTGTAGGCAACCAGACATACAAATCTAAGGACATTTTGAGTTTTGCTAACTCTGTTAACACTTTATATTGTAAGTAATAAAGACATGGTAAGTATCACTGTTGGGGGAAAAAAAAAAAAAAAAAAGGACAGCAATACATAGACTGAAAGCAAATAAAAACCAAGCTCTCAAGTATCTTTTGATTAAAAGGAAACTTTGGAACCAACTAATCTAACACCAAACTTGTACTTGCACAGATCACAAGCAATTTTTGTCTGGTTAACTATGGCATTTTAAACACAAAAGAACAGCAATTTTTCTTTCCAGATCAACATGAGCTGTTTGGTTTGGTTTTCCCTAAAAAAAAAAAAAAAAAGAGGAAACTACAGATTATCTTCATTTGTAAAAAATGAACAGTAGGTACAATAGTTGACTGCTGTGATGTGCTGATGTAGTGATAAGACTTCCCCTTTGCCTTTATGAAATTTGCAGAAAAAGATAAAACCACGTCCAAAAGAAAGTTAAAACTTGCAGGGATGAATTTACATGGGGGGCAATTTTGCTTTTTAATACAGCAAAAAGTGATGGTAGACAAAAAAAAAAATCTTCTACCATACATTACAGTTATTTTTTTTTTTTCACAAAGATAGTGTGTAAAGTCTTGTTAAGGGAAGACAGGTTCAAAACAAGAATGCATTAACATTGCTTTCTGACATAAATGCAAGCTGGATTCATCAGTAAGACTGCATCAGACAACTGGGTTTATTTTAATTTAAAAAAAGCAGGTGACTAGTACACTGCCCTAGCTCATCACCAGTGATCTAGAAAGTAAATTTGTATCGCTTCCCACTCTGCATATAAGACTCTTGGTCACAGAAATAAAACCCATGTACTAATCACTCACAAGACTATATTCTAAGGCAGGAACAGAAGTGAGGAAAGCCTACAGTATCTTTCACCTGCTGGAAAAGTGTAGATCTTAATCTGTTCAACTCTGAGGAAATAAAAATAAGTAGGATAAGGTCTATGGAAGTACAGTGTGAATTTTTAAACACTTCAGTGCTGGTCAATGGAAAAAAGTTATATGACCTCACATCACAGAATGAGAGCTAGTGAGAAATACTGCTTACATGCAAACTTTACCTTGCACCCTAGGTACAATGTGAGTCAGAATACCCAAGACAGCATCATTCATGGATTCTCTTCTCTTTCAGTAGAGAAGCATCAACCAATGCAGAAAGTTCTTAAAAATTAGGAATATTCCCCATTGGGGTCTACTGGGACAAACTGTAGAAATTTGCACACAACAGCATGTATTACAATTATAATCAGTACTGTAAGTCCAGGCTTCTTAGCTATTAAAAAAACACCAAGCAAACACACACACGTTTCAGTCCTGAAATATCTCAGTGATTGGGCTAAAGAGACCTAACATGCCACACCAAATATCAGAGAAAGTGACCTCCTCCTCAGTTGGTATCTTGCCTTCTGTAATAATCATCCAAATGATTACAGTCTCTGCAGCTCACACCCTCCTGGCTCAGGCATTGATACAGACCACTACCATGGAAGTTTTGCAGAGCCAAAGGAACAGCAACAGCAAGCACATGCGGCCACTGCCTTTCAGTTATCATCTAATGATCACAGAGGAAAAATACAGCAAAACAAATTAATAGATCACAAGTCTTACTCACTTTTTTCTTTCTTCTCGCCATCTAGCAATCTCTTCTGGACTATCTAATTTTATTCTTTTAGCACCAGGTGCATGTGCCTAAGAAAAAAAGTATTTCATAGTTGTTTAAACGGGAAGAAAAAACCCACAAGAAAAAAAAAAGCATCATTCTGTCAACTATAGTATCACAGTTTTCATCTCCAAAAGTGGTGAGACTGCACATGGTGATTAGAAAATGAATCCATTAAGAAAAACCCATAGTATTCAATGTATTTTAATTTGCAATATTGCCTTACAACAGATTCTACTCAAAGGTGATACATCTTCCCTCCAGAAGAATGAAAGCAAGCCTCTAAAGATTACATAAACTCATATTTTGGGCCCAGGGGGATACCTACGTTCTTCCAGTGTATCTGAACTATCTTCTCATGTGCGCTGAAATTGCAACCTTCTTCTGTGCACTGCAAGATAAGGGGGTGAACTTAAGACACCAAGTTACACAAACAAAATATAAACAAGCATTCAAGCACACTTCAAACTTAGTGTCAGATGCCTAAACAGAACTTTTAAAGTTTAACCAGTTTAATCCAGTTTCAAAACATGATTGTAAATACAGTAAGAAGGTAAGCTGTACTTTTTAATTTCATCTGATTTTAGAATAACCAGTGAAGCCAATGTATCTGATAATTGGAGAAAACATGAAGTTAACTGAAGAGACTGATTTGCAAGGCTCTCCAATTTCAAATTTTGATACTTCTTTGCAATAAAGGAGTGGATTTTTAAAATGTTTTCCACAAAGTCTTTTCACACAAAAATTTTACATGCTATATGGATGTCAATGAATTAATTTCTACCACTTCACAATACTTCACAAGAAAGACATTAAAGTGACTGAAGCTATAAAACCAAAAATACAAGTGAGACCTTTCCTACACACAGCATTCAGAAAAAATCCCCTGATAACACTTTTTGTAGCTCTGGAATCTCTTTGCCAAGTCTTCCATTCAGAGAGTGACTACAGCTAACTACATATCAGACACAAACTTAAAAATCAAAGTGTGAATAAAACAAGCTAAACTCATCCACCTGTTTATGCTGTGAAATATGTTCATCATACTTCTCCTGGTTTTTATAGCCACGGTCACAGGTATCACAATAATGAGAGAAAACTGGCTCTTTTTTCTTTTTGGTCTGAAAAATAAAAAAGAAGTCACCTCAAGACTGCAGTTATAAGATTACAAGGTATTCCTATTTTAAATTAGGGGTAAAATACTTTTTGTTAATAAAACCACCACTTAAAATATCTCGAAAGTTTCAAAAATAAATTAACATAACATGAAAGTGAAGTTCAAATCACTAATCTTTCAAAGTGCCCTGCACTCAGCTTTTTCCACGACCACCTTCCCATTATCGCTTCTGCAAACATACCAGGCTGGCACAGAATTATCAAGGGCTGAGATACAGCTCTGAATCTCTTCCCCATCAAGTCAGACCACACCTGTTCTCACATGGCATGTAAGAGCCTGAAGGGCAGTAGAGATCCTTCCTTCTCCCACTGCACCCATCAGGGTGTTCTGGCTGTCTGGCCCTCCTGATATAACAGAGCACTAATATGATTTAGACACTTGGGCATCACCATGGTTAAGGGCTCTTCTAAAGTAAACTTGTGTCAGAATTTGGTTGAAACATATCTTTCTCACAACAGCCTCAAGATTTGCAGTCTGATTGTCATAAATTTGTCCTCTTGTAAGGGCAGGCACGTTAGAGTATGGGGTCTCTGTAGTACCACGGGGCAAGTCCCACATAACTGCCACCATCACAGAATGGTCTCGGTTGGAAAGGACCTTCCAAGACTATCCAGTTCAAACATTTTACCATGGGCAGGGACACCTTCCACTAGACCAGATTGCTCAAAGCCCCGTCCAACCTGGCCTTGAACACTGCCAGGGAGGGGGCAGCCACAGCTTCTCTGGGCAACCTGTGCCAGTGTCTCACCATCTTCACTGCAAATCCTTACGTCCAATCTACATCTATCCTCCCTGTCCTATCGCTACAGGTCCTACTAAAAAGACTGTCCCCGTCTTTCCTATCACCCCCTTTAAGTATTGAAAAGACTGCTATAAGGTCTCCCTGGAGCCTTCTCTTCTCCAGGCTGAACAACTCCAACTCCCTCAGTCTGGTGTTCCAGCTCCCTGTAGCCCTTCATGGCCCTCCTCTAGACCTCTTCCAACAGGTCTATGTCTTTCCTGTGCTAGGGACCCCAGTCCATACCTTTGGCTTGTTATTTTCTTCTGGAAAGCGTTTATTAAACCCAGGTGCTTGTTCGGCTTGCCATTTCTGGGAGAAACTGCCATTTCCACCTTCCAAAAAAAAACCCAAACCCCAAAGAGCCAGTTATACATACTGCTGTTAAAATAGACCCCTTGCTACCTCTGTGGGCCTGTTGTGGCAGGGAAGGGCCTGAGGGAGAGATAAGCTGGGGGTGCTCAACCAGCACGGACAGGGAAGCAGATACTTGGGAGGGAGGGGGAGTCTCCCACCCCCCAAGGATTAGGGACAGCCCCAGGGTCCCCGCCAGTGAGAGATGGGAAGGAGTCCATGGGCCTGAGTAACGACTTCTCCCACGTCCCTCACCACCATGCGCGTCCTTTAGTCGCTCTCTGTAGGCTGGCGGGTACCAGGCAGCGGGTGGCATGTAGCTGTCAGGAGGCAGGTAGTTCTCGGCAGGCGAGTAGCTATCGGCAGGCGGGTAATTCTCGGCGGGCTGAGAGTAGCTGTCGGCGGGCGGGTAGCTGTCGGCGGGCTGAGAGTAGCTGTCGGCGGGCGGGTAATTCTCGGCGGGCTGAGAGTAGCTGTCGGCGGGTTGGGAGTAGCCCTTGGGCTGCGAGTAGTTCTCGGCGGGCGGGTAGCTGTTGGGCGGCGGGTAGCTATCAGGAGGAGGGTAGCTGTTGGGTGGCGGGTAGGGCCCGGTGGGAGCCCAGAAGCCAGGCTCCCAATGGGGCGGAGGACAGAAAAGGGGTGGGGGGAGCCCGGGCGGGGGGAGCCCCGGAGGGGGCGGCGGGTACCAGGCGAAGGGGTTCATGTCCG
>NW_020799091.1:30436830-30474608 GCF_003259725.1 Athene cunicularia | reverse complement strand
GGACGGGCCCTTGTGGGGGCCGGGGCGGCCCCCCATGTCTCGCCGCTCCTCAGGGGCGCGGCGGGGACGAGCCTCAGTGCGGGTAGGTGCCGAAACGGGCGTGGGGCAGCGGGGCGCGGCCACTCCGTGAGGGGAGCAACGTGGCTGCGCGGCGGATGTTCCACAGCCCGGGCTGCGCCAGTGGGGCGCCTCGGCAGAGCTCAACTTCACGGGTGGTTTTTGTACTGACTTTTTTAGAGGAAAGAAATATGATGTGATGGGGTGTTACTGATACGCAAAGGTCTAAAACATGTTTTTAAAAAACCACGGCGTTGATTTGTTTATGATTTCCCAGCTCAAGTCCCATATGCGCTTTTCGGCCTGTATTCTTTGGTAGCTGTGAGAGTGAAGTTAGCAGGCAGAAGAAAAGAAGGTGGTGGTTAGGTGTTTGGAGTTTGCTTTCCCTTGTCAAACCAAAGCATTTCATGAAACTATCGTTTTTCAGTCGGCTTTCCTCGGGATGCCGCCCTGGCTTGTGATCAGGGAGGCTGGGGTGCCTCACCGGCCGGGTTGAGAGCAGTCACATCAGAAGTGGGCTATCTCAGAGACTGCCAGGCTGACTCTTCTGCAGTGGAGCTCAGTTGCCCCCACTTAAATTCTTGAATGTTCTGCGTCAATAATATCTCTGGGAGTAGCAGTCTGAGCGTTAGTACTCCCTGCCTTTAATCCAGGTTCAAGGCACTAGTATATATATTCAATTTCTGGCAGTGTTTCAGTGAGCATTGGGTTATTCTAAACAAAGCAGCTCCAACTGGGAAGGTTTGCTGTGCTTATCTGCTCTTCTAATTTTTTAATCCAGAAGAGGGAGCAATAGGAAGGGAGAGCAAAGCTGCTGCCTTAGCTGACACCATAGCAACATCAAGCTCCAGTTTCATACCTTGGCTTTGTACTGAAGCCCAGGCTACACTCTTGGTTGAGATGATGCAACCTTTCCTATTCATATCTGTGTTGATGGCTTACTCACTTTCTATCAGTGTACTGATATGTGTTGCAAATATCTATATTGTGTATGAATCCACTGAACAAAACAAGTTAAATTTATCATGAGGCTGTGGTTTCATGATACCAAGTGTTTTGGCTATATCTAGGCTAGGTTATCCAGCCTAGTTTGTCTACTTTTTAGTCCACTGTACAGCAGCTTTATCATAGTACAGTTACACTGCAGATCTGCTTGGGGATTTCTGTGTGAAGTGGATGAAGGAATTTGTTTGCTTTTGTTTAAAAAAAAAAAGCAACAATGAAACCCCCCAAAAAACAGCAACTAGGGAGTTAGTTATTTGTTTTTATAACTTCTAAAAACGTTTCCTGACTTATAACAGCTTGGCACAACAATTGAGCATACCTGCTCAACACGAGGCATACTGCTGCAGTGCAGAGGAAGAAGAGAGAGCGAATACTTTGGTGTAGCACACTTTGTTGTACAGAAGTACAGCTCCAGCTGGAGCCCTATGCCTGGAGGTTCTGAGTGCCAAAATGATGTAGTGGGTCTGCCACGTCTTCTGCACTGTAACACTTGCTGGGTCTTGAGACAGAATGGGACTAGAAGTTGTTCTGTAACTATTTCCTTGTGCATTCCAGCTATTTTAAGAGATATTTCACCTTTTCAGGCTGAATGGCTTTTTCAGTAGGTTTTCTTTCCTTCTGATCTCACTGATATTTGAGCTGCTCTTTACTTTTCATTAAGAACACTTGTTTTTTTATTATACTTTCATAGTTTCTGCCTCCCAACAGCAACAAAGTAGGACTTTGAGCAGCCATTCTGAGAACTCTGTCAAAAAGGTTTAATTCAGAACTATAATATAAGAGAATAGAATAGACTGTTTCAGTTGGAAGGGACCTACGATGATCATCTGGTCCAACTGCTTGACCAGTTCAGGGCTGACAGAAAGTTAAAGCATGTTGTTAAGGGCATTGTCCAAATCCCTCTTAAATGCAGACAGGCTTGGGGCATCAACCACCTCTCTAGGAAGCCGTTCCAGTGTTTGACCAGTCCCTAGGTAAAGAAATGCTGCCTGATGTCCAGTCTAAGTCTCCCCTGGCACAGCTCTGAACCATTCCCACACGTTCTATCACTGGATCCCAGGGAGAAGAAATCAGCACCTCCCTCTCCACTTCCCCTCCTCAGGAAGCTGCAGAAAGCAATGAGGTCACCACTCAGCCTCCTTTTCTCCAAGCTAGACAAGACCAAGTCCTTATCTGCTCCTCACAGGACATTCCTTCCAGCTTTTTCACCAGCTTTGTTGCTCTCCTCTCAACACATTTGAGTACCTTCATGCCCTTCTTAAATTGTGGAGCTCAGAACTGCACACAGTACTCAAGGTGAGGTCACACCAACAATGAATACAGCAGGATAATCACCTCTTTTGACCAGCTGGTCATGTCGTGTTTGATGCACCCCAGGATGCAGTTTTCCCTTTTGGCTGCCAGATAAGCATTTGTCTTCAGTCTGCGATATGACACTGCTGTGCTAGATGTAGTGAACAACAAAAATGTCTGCTGATCCATTCTTAAATCTGCATTTCTTTCATGTTTATATAGATAACATGGAATGACAGAATGGTTTGAGTTGGAAGGGAACTTGAAAGATCATCTAGTTCCAACCCCTGACATAACAGCTCTGTTAATGGTTGTAACTTTGAGCGTGCAGATTTTTACCTTTTTTTAAAAAAAAATAACTAAAACTGAAGATGGAGTAATTGTATCCTGTGTAATCACATTGATGTTAACATGGTGTTTTGCATTGTGACATGAGCAGGGTTAAAAGCTTGTTTGTTCATTTCCTTGTTTATCCCTGACTTGGAAGATAAGGGAATTTAACTAAGGTAAGGTTCCGGTTGCTGCTCTGACAGTAGGTCAGCACAGGGGAAGATGAAATGGACTTTTGCCAGGACCAGGATGGGAGCAACTGGTAGTTGGATGGACTCAAAAGCTCATCCCTAGTAAATCCATTTCCTTTCCTTCTTCAGCTTGTCACTGTCTGACCCGTGGGACACAGTCATCTCCTGATTCTTTATCTCATGATGATCCTCCAAAGCTGGCCTAAATTCCTTGCTGGAAGAATCATACTTCCTTTGACCTGTTTGTCCCTACCTCTGTGCTGTTGTTGTACCAGCAGGAAGGAAATGCTAGGGAATGGCTAGAAATAACCAGAGATGCAGAAGGAGGTTTTATCTATTTCAGCATTGAGGCCACATTTGTTAAAGTACAGATGCGTTGATGTGATGTGTCAGAGTTGATCCGTCACTGCTGCTGAAGGTGAAAGGCCCTACTCCTGTCTGTCCTTGAGGGGTTCCCAGTGCCTGTCTGATGGCATGGTAGATTGCTTAGAATCGCCAAATACAATGGAAAATAACCTAGCAAAACCAAATCAAAAAGTAGCTTCTAATTTTGTTTCTGAATTGAAATTACTTCATTTTCAGGTGGATAGTCACCAGAACCAGCTCAGTGGAGAGGGCAAGTCAGAGCAGCAATAGTAGGATGGCCACTTCTAGCAGCTGTGAACCAGTCCCTTCAGTCTGACTTGAGACGTATCCTTGACTCTGTTTCTCTCCTCTCCATTCCCAAAATTTTCTTCTCACACTCTCTTACCCCACTGTCCTGCTCAGAGTTATTCTGACTTCTGGTTACTTCCTCGCTTTCCGGTTGCTCTACCACTGCTACATCTATTTCTCTCACCTCATTGGTTTTAGTTTTCTGAGATTCTGAGCTCTCATCCATTCCTCCTTTGATCTGTATCTGTGTACTTTTCCATGGCTTTCAGGGAATTTAATTCACAGATTTCCCATTAGATATTGCCTTCCCTCCTTACTGTTTCCTTTGTTCTCAGGATCAGTTCCCATTCCTTCCTTTCTACTCTTTACTTCAGCTCCCCACCCCACCCTTGATGCATAGCTGTATCCTCACCTGTGCTGATTATAAGTCTCAGTCAGAACCATGACCGTATTAATTTTTAATCCCCATTCTCCCAAGTCTCTTTCTCTTCCATTTCTTTTACCATGTCCAATGACTTTTCCTTCCCTAGGCTTTAAATGCCATTTTCCCTTCATGAACCAGTCTCTGTTCATGAGACTGGTTTCTGATTGTCCTGCTTAGGCTGCAATTGCATGAACAATCAGTTTTCACGGGGGAGTGCTGGGTTTTACAGCATTATTTTTATGCCTCTTAAGTTCCCTGATCCAGTTCATTGCATAGCCCATGCAAACAGTTGTGCTGGCATAATGGAGAGGAATTGGGATAGAAAGCAAATCATGTAACTTAGCCCTGATGTTGGACAACGTATCAGTGGGACCACTCTCCTTCCTTAAATAGTTTTGATTTTACTAGTTCTTTCCAGCTCATGAAGCTGCTCTTGATTTCTCTCTTCCTCTGCAGTATCAGATTCATCAAACTGCATCTCAGTTTGCTCCTTTCACTCCAAGTCCTGTCTCTTATCTGCATTCAGAGCTTCATGGTATCAGGGCACCATCTGGCTCGAGAAAACTGTTGTGCGTTTTTAAGTGCTTTTTATCCAGTCATGTTTCTCATACCAAAATGGGAGTCTTCTTAATAGCAGTCTTGTAGTCCTATTTATCATTCATCTGTTGTGATGTTGTGTGGTATTTTTTTCTTAGTGTTGAAATGGATTTGTATGTCCTGGTTAAAGTCTTTCCTGTTAAAACAGAAAACAAAATAAGTGGCGGATCTGTCTGGATGCTTTGCAACGAGTAGACTGTCCTTGTCCTTGTGCTATAGATGAGTACAAGCATTATGAAGCTCACTTGAAGGACTTGGTTTCTGCGTAGCCTTTGTCAGCCAACAATGGAACCATAATCGTAACAGGTTTTTTTTTCCACCATCAAAAAGACGTAGTTCTTTAACTGGAGATGTAATTTCCTGGTCTCCTTCATTTACATGGTTTTATTGCACCTCATCTTTTCATCTAACCTTTGGCTATTCATAAAGCTAACAATGTCTGTTCCCCACCAAAACATCTTTCTGTCCTGTCATTCTTGGACTCAGTGCATGAAATATTAAAAGGAGGAACAGTGTCTGTGTTTTAGGATACTAAATCATCAGTAGGATCAGCTCACGATTATATCAGATAGCTATTCATGCTGTGTGTGTAAGTGGTGCTGGCCCTGCATGTGCTGCCCTGGATTTGGGAAGGCCTCTTCTCCTGCAACCGTTGCTGGTCTTTGTTTATTCCAACTGGCTCTGTGTTGATTGAGCCTGTGAGGGTATCTGTGTTAAGTGTCTCTCTTGGGGACCATTTGATGTTAGGTCAGTGGCTAAGCTGCTTCTGGATCCAGTGTACAGGGTGCTATGTCTAAATAAGTCTATGAAGAACTGTGCCTGCTGGTGTGGACAGTGCCAGAAACAGCTCAGGCCTGTTAGCAGTGTTAGTGTCTGAATTTTTTCTTTACTGGGATAACGCCCCCCTACTTCCTCATTACTCCAGAGGGTGAAGGGTTGACTGGAGTATGAGATCTCCATCCCCTGCTCCGGCCTTCTGACAGCAACAATTCTTTGAAGTCTGAATGCGTAATTCATCCATTTTTCAGCAGAGTGCTTAACTCTGTACCTTCTGTTCATGCTTAGCTGAACTGGGAATAATCTTAATTGTTAAACCATTGCTAAAACAGGCTGGCAATTAAATTCCATGAATCCATGGTCTCTCATTCTGTGTATGTACAAATGATGTGATTCTTTGCTAGAAAGCTTCAAATGCTTTATTAAGGTGGTGATTTATTTTAAATATGCCAGTTTATAGCAAGTGCATTGTAAACCAGTTGTTAGATAATACAGGGCTTTCTAGTCCTGTTCCAGAAGACACTCATGTAATAGCAGATTAGTGATGTGCTAATTTAATTCAGGAGGGGTTGTTCATTGAAATATGGTGCTGAAAAAAGTGACTTCTGGAAGTTTGTCTATGTATCTTCTCAAAATGCTAGACAGAGCAAAGTTTGAATAAACAATTCTAGGTAGATATGTTTTGTTTTGGGAATACCAAGATTGAGCATGCTCATTTCAAATGTTTAAAAAGTATCCCAAACGACTGGATGTTCAGTTGCAGGACCAGCACTGCCCCCAGGCTATAAAAGCAGCTGTAGCTCAGAAACTCCTGACAGTGATGAAGACTCAGAATCAATTCCTCTACCCAGAGATGCAAACAGCGATTCTGAAGAGGAGGCAGAAGGAGATCCAGCACCCAAGTAAGTCTGTGCTTTGGTTATTTGTATCATTACATTGTATTGCTAATGAAATGTCTGCATAAATTACGAGGAAGGGACAGTATTTTATATAAATAAAAAAAGTAAACCCTGTACCTGTGTAAAACTTGATGATGTTCTGTGTGGTGTTTGAGGTCAGGAATGTTCAACTGACCTGTTTGACACCCTACAGTGGAATTAAGTTATTTAGGGCAGTTAGTTCTCTTTATTGACATGTTTTATTTTAGTTCTGCAATTAAAATAATAAAATCTTTAATGTTTTGCTTGTTTATACTGAGGAGAGACACCACCTATCATGTATGTAAGTATTTGGTACTTGAGTTTTGCCCTGTTTCTGGTATATTACCTCTCATTGAGAAGTCCTAAGAACTATTATGGGCATGAATTTATGCATTCAATTAAGTCTAATTAAAAAAAAAATGTTTAGCAAATAACAGGAGTCTGCACATACTCTCATTTGGTGAGGTTGATTACTCACAACTGCTCTGTTAAGAACTTGTGTGTTTGTGCTAGGCCTTGTATAAGGGACTTGGAAGGGCATTATATCATCTTAATGAGTGTTAGAGTAATTCTTATTCTTTTTTTCCCTTGTCTTATTGAACAGTTTCTCAGTTAATTAGAATTTAACTGGGAAAAATACTAGTCAAAATGCAGACAGTGTATAAAAATGGAGAATGTGTGCTGAATTTAAAGTAACTTTGTGACTAGAAACTGGTATTTCAGCATTTTACTGCTCTTCTTTCTACTGCAAAAGCATCCTTAATGTTTTTTTTAAATGTCAGAGCATTTTTGGAGTGAAGCTTATGCTCCCAATTTTTTAATTGCTTCAAATAATTTTGGATCCTTTTGCACTGTTACCTTGGTAACAGTAGGATATTTAGTACATAAGACTGTCTGAAATAATTTTATAGGGTTTTTTTTTCCCTTTTTAAAATGTAGATAATCGCTATACATGCCAAGGTAATTACTAAGTTAAATCTTTGTATTTGCAGAAAGCCAAAAAGAATTCATGAAGATGATGATGATGATGATGGCTTTTTTGGGCCTGCTCTTCCTCCTGGATTTAAAAAACAGGATGATTCTCCAGAGAGGTAATTAAAATGGAATTATATTCAGACTCTTTTCCTTAAAACACAATTATTTTAGATAAAATATTTTGTGTCACTATTACAGAACACTTCAGTTGTGCACTTCAGATTCATATGACAAGAATTGCTTCCTCCACATTCTGAGAACAGCAACAATATTCACTTGAAACAGAACACATGCCCCTCCTAGTCTTGGTTGGAAGGTTGCAGAGGAAAAGAAAAAATGTGATTTGTCTGATCTATATTTTGAAAGTCGAATTCTTCCTTACGATAGATTTCAGAGCAGTGCAGAAAAAACAAATTACAGGTTCGAGGACCCATAGTTCTGTAGTTAATTCTGGGCTGTGAGGAAGTAGGACAGTTAGCTTTTCTGTGTTACAATACAATGCAGATTATTGGATTTGTTGTTTGCTAATGCACTAAGGATTATTGTTTATGTGTCTCCAGGTAGAAAACTCATCTGAACAGTATAGGTTTCTAGAAAGCAAGCTGTCATGTCTAAGCAAGTAAGCATTATTTATAGCCTCTATCAGGAAACTTTCCATCTGATTGCATGCAATTATAAACTACGGATTTTCTATGCAGAACTTAACCATAAAGCCTTCTAGTCTTTATATTTATCTGGATACTTCCTCCTATAATTTGAAATTATAATCCATAGTGAAATTGGTACTTCTAAGGGGATGCTTATTGATGAAAGGTACAAGAGAGTCCCCTGATGACTATTACCTTACTCAGAGCAATAGGGAGCTGGTAAATAAATGAAATCAATATGCACCTGTCAGGTATGAGTTTTTAATTCTAGGAAAGTGACTCAATTTGTCATCAAGCTATATGTGTAGTATACCATCTCAAAGGAGATTTCAAAGCTGACTCTTTTTTTTTGTTTTGGGTAAATTTTTATGATGCTTGGCAGCAGTTAGAAAAACAAGAATTTATGTAACTAAGGTTATTTGGAAATATCCTCTTCATATCTGTTTGGTTACACTTTGCTGTGATCAACAAACTAATTTGTAATTGTGGGTATCATGATCAGTGGATTCGTTTGGTGCTTTGATGGTCCCAAGAGTAACAAGTGGGGTTTTTTTTCTTGTGTTTCATGTGCACAATGTGTTATTTAAGCCTTAAAATTTAGGTAGTCACTAAAAAGAATGTGATCTCTAATAAAGCAAATAAATTCTTGTAGCTTTTAATATCAGCAGAAGTAGCCTTCCTGCTTTCTTGATTTTTGGCATGAATATTCCTATGGTAAAATGTTTTGTGAAAGTGTGCAAAAGAAAAGAGGAGGAAGAGAGTCAATTTGTAGTTTGAAGGTTAGAGAGCAGTAACCCAGGTGGTCACCCATCATATAATCTTAGTCTTTTATATGTTCACCCAACTTTTATTTAGCAGTTTATTTCCAAAATGCTACATAATTTGCATTTACATTCAGAGGGCAAAAGTCTGCTCCATGTCTGTGAGTACGAGATTAAAGCAGTGAAAGGCACTTGCTAGTTTTGTTGGGGTTTTTTTTTTTGTCCTAGCTCACCATTGGGTTGTGAGGTTTTTTTTTTTTGTCCTAGCACACCATACAACTGCTCCTAGCACATACTGAGAAGGCAGATTGAACAGAGCTGTTTTGCACCCAGACTGATTTTCTGAATAGGTGGGAAAGGTGTGATGTGTGGGAAGATCCTTGTCTATCTTCCACCCCCCATACACCTGGCAGTCTAGTTGTGCTGACACACTGAGGTATACACGCTGTGCAGGGTGTAGACACAATGCTGTTAAATGTCTCCTGCTGCACTGCCCCTAGTGTTGAGCAGATTGTCAGCTGATGATCTAGCCATGAATAATTGAAACAAATTTTTGTTTGTTTCAGTGTATGGATGTGCTGTTTATCAGCTCTGTGTGACATACTCGTTCTTTTAGAAAAGCTTTTGTTCTGTTGCATCTTTTCCAGACTTGTCAAAGCAACTTATTCATGATTTGGAGCAGCTCATGTGGCAATTTGCAGCTTGTTAAAATTTGTTTGGATCATTTCAGCATTAAATCTATATATGAACAGATTTCCTTCAACTTTGGAAAGGATATTGCTGGTTATCAGAGTTAGACAGAAGTGCAGCACTCATAAATATTCCTGAAGTATTCATACCTCAAGGTAAAGAGTGAAGATTATCTTCAAAAATTTTACGTTACACATCAGAAGAATGCTGAAATACCCATCTTGAAACATGCATTAGCAAGGACTGTTGAGTACGGAAGCATTTTTGCCATATATGAAATTCAGTATTCCTTAAATGAAAGCTTAATTCATGATAAGTTTGGGGTGGTTTTCTGAATGTGTATAGGTAGGTACCAAAATTGACAACTAATAGAGCTTTATTTAGATTCACTTCACCTGTTCAGAGAGTCTTTGGACATCCAGGAAACTGTCAAGAATCATGTCAGTTGTGTGCTGCCAAGGGAAGACCCGAGCAACGGGTTATTCATGTGGGGGGAAAAAAAAAAGCAACATAGAAATGGAAAGCGTGGGAGGGATGAATATGGGAACCATTTTTCTATTCCTTGCAAGAGCCTTTGAGCAATGACAGAAGCAAGGCAGAGATTTTAAGATCTGCTCTTTTTCACAAGTTGCACAGATACAGCCCACAACATAGATGTTCTTATGTATTTTTGTCGAAAGCTTTTTTATAGTATGGTTTAACTGTCTCTCCATGCAAAATAGAGGTACTTGTATACTAAAATAAAACACTGTTTTGGCCATATCTATATAGGTTTAAATTCAGTCTCCTTATATTGGGAATTTAAAATATGGTGTTAACAAGAAAGCAGTCAGAAGAGAACAGAGGAAAATAAAAGCGGTTTATTTTTTACAGCAGCTAGGTGGGGGTGGAATTTCAAATTTAACCCAGACCTCTTGCCTGGGTTTGAAACCTCACTAGTACCCTTGTCCTGGCCTGAGCTCACATTTATTGCTTGTCTGTCTGTCTGTGGCTGGCTTTCTGGCAGGATTTTCTGCTTTTCATTTCCCCTCTTCAAATCCTGACAATAATATCACTGCAGTGGGGCTGTATGATTAGATTATGTGGGATTTAGAAGAAGACCATAATTAGCATAATTCAATTCATGTTGTGTTATGTTTGATTGCCCTAAAGCTCAGAAACCGAAGATAATCATAAACAAAGTCCCTGCTGATACGTTGTGAGGATACTGTCACTTGGATATTTCTTCAGGTGATAATTGTTTGGGGTTTTAGTTAGCTTTTATTAGCTTTAAAAAATATGATGGTGGCTTATGAAGAGGAACTCATACAAAAGTCTTTTCAGTACTGCAAGCACAGTTTGTAGTATGCTTTGAACTGTTTTCACCATTGAAAAGAGATTCTCACCTCTCTATATATTCCTGGAGACAACTGAATTATACTGCTCGCAGAGCTGCTGTGTGAAAAATCAGTGAAGTTACTTGGGATCACAAAACTTTTCTTCTCTCATCTCCACACCAAGGAAAAATAAACTTAAAAAATCAGAGCAGTTCACGGATTGTTTATTGAAGAACAGTGGAACTGTGGTGCAAGGCAAGAATGAAAGAATAGTGTATATTTGACCTCCTACCTTTCATTGCTCTTTAACCTGGTGAAGGAAGCTGGGGAAGATGAAAGTTAATTTCCTTGACCATGTGCTACAGCTTTCCTGGTTTTCTTGCATCCCAGCTATCTGCAGAGGTCCTCATGGAAAATGGAGAAACTCCTCTTATTCAGTTATTTCGGTGGTATGCACATAGAGGGCACACTTGGCATGGGGAGGAAAGAGAATAACACTTCTCATCAGCTTTTTATTTTTATATTAAACTATTACATTTTTTTCCTACAGCAGGCAGTCATTTAATGTAAAGTGCATGTTGGTTATGTTACTTCCTTTTCTTTTTTCTCCTCAACTTAAAACTAAGATTTTTTTTTTTTCTCCTCCCTCAAGGCCCATTATAGGTCCTGCATTACCACCTGGCTTTAGGAAACCTTTGCAGGACACCAGGAATAGCAGATGTTCTATAGGACCGTCTGTTTCATCAGAATGCCGTACCCAGGTTTGTGAAAACACAACCCTTTTGTTTTAGTACAAGCTATCTGAAATCCTTAAGCAAGTAGGAGCCTGGAAAGTGTACTAGACATACTTTTCAGCATGACAATTTAATTTTAGACCAGAAAGTGTCTGGCATATTTTTGTCTGAGTCAAATACTGAAGCATAAATAAGCCTTAAAAAAGAAAAAGGCTGGTCTGGTTTGTTGTGATTTTGCTGTTAGACAGTTGATGCACTTGCTTAACACGAGATCTAGGCACCCTAAACTGTAGTCACAGTAATCCTTCCTGATGTTTTTCCATTCTTTCTTTTGATGCGATGTCCTTCACAAGTGAACATCTTAGCAAAGTTCAAATTTTTGAAGACATTAAAGACATAAAATGCAACTTTTTATTTTTGTACTTTTACTCCTTTGCTAATGGGAGAGCAAAATGATCAAATATTTCACATATCTACACCTCCTTAAAAATGTTTATTAGTGGATGCATTAAATAAGTTTACCCAAAGGAACTCAAATCAGGAATATTGCTACAATGTCACTAATTGTTCTTATCAATAGCAAGATAACTGGGAGTAAGGCAGAACAGGACAGTGACACTGACATAATTTTTTGGTTCATGTTTTTTCTGTTCTCATCAGGTTAGGTAAAAGCTAAATAGAAGTCCTTGTCTAATCCCTATCTGCAAAGTAATGCATGTACTACTAAAGAACATTCAGGAGTGAGATGTGTGATAAAATACAGCTAGAAATATGGGGAAGATTCTGCTCCCTAAACATGGGTCTCTAGTACCATTCTGAGGTATCTGAATCTTCTGCAGCTGGCTGTCAGACAGGGAGTAGCACCTTTATAGAGAAGCCTGCATCCTTCTTGAGCAGCACCTCATAAGCCAGGCAGGATACCCTAAGACATCAAAAATGGTGCTGGACACCAGTGTTTAAGCAATTGAATCTCTCTCATGCTATGATAAATGAAATATTCATTCCTTATGAGAATTAACAGTTATTTTGTTTATTTCTAAAATACTTGCATTTTTACATTTAACTCCCAGACACTATGGGACATGCTAGACACGCTAGGAAGGAATGAGGCAAAGGCTGCTCTGGAACTTCACTTTTTTGATAAGTAGTGGTGAAGTATATCAGTCTCCAGCCTCCAATACCGAGTGTTGTCATAATCATTCGTGATGAATGATTGTCTGACATTTTTAAGGTACTCATTCTATTATAACTCCAAATAACGACTAAGCAATTTATCATGATGACAGATCTCTTGAGGCAGGGATGTCAAAACTGGTTTGCTTATGTATTTTCCAAATAAAAAAAGTCTCTTTTCCCTTAAATAGATCTTCTAGCATCAGCTTTGTTATAGCTATTACAGAATTTACCTTATTTTTTTCTCTCTTCCTAATAATTTTACCCTTGAATATGATGAGTATTTTCTTAATTTTATTTTAATTTATTCAATTATTTTATATTTTAGTACATCTTTAGAGGCAGCTTATTCCATGCTGACTATTCACTTTATATTGATTTCCCCTTCAAACTTCAAGGCAGTATTTTTTAATGTTTGTTTAATTTCATCTGGTTTGAGGCAGGTGGTAATGGAGTGAATTGAACTCTAAGACTAATGAGAAAGGAAATGATATGTGCTTCTTCAATTAAAACTCAGCATGGAATTTATCTTTCATCCTTAAGTACTTTGCAGTACAATTTATTTTGAAAGTCTTATATCTTTGAATTTTTTTATTTGTACACAGAGAGAAGGAAATGGTTTACTACCATGGTTTCTCAAGATGGTTATTCCTTTTCCCCACCAGCTCATTTAAAAAAGTAGAGCGAGAGGGAATGCAGTCACCCCATTCTCTAAAAGCTGAGCAATATTGCAGTGCTAGATAATTAGTGAAAGCTTGACTATGTAACTGTTTTTGAGAAAAATGGTGAGAGAAATTGGCGTTACCACCTTGCATTGATGGTGATTATGAATGACCAGCTATTTCTCACCCTCTTCGGTCATTCAAATCCCATTTCATGCAAGTGATCATACAGCCATTAAATTTGCTAAGCCTCTTCTTGCACCTTGTGGTCCACAGCCGTATGTAGCTGTGTCATTACCTGAAGCTTGCCTTCTCAACTGTTCATACTTTTGACTCCTAAAGGCAGATGGGGCCAGCTGGCTTGTCTAGCTTGGAGCAGTGTCATTAAAGCGTGCCAGTTTCTGTAGCAAATGGCCCACATAGGAGTGAAGTGGCTTATTTCACACCTGCTGTCTTCCTTAGCCCAAATCCCTCTACAGCCAGTTACGAGCAACCTGATGTATTAGGCTTGAACTCAGTGTAGCAGGTACCTTTCCTGCCCTCCTCCTCCCTTTCACTCATCCTCCATTCCCCATGCTCCCATTAGGTGACTCTTCTAGTGAGGTTCTGTACTGCATTCTTGTATACGCCACTCACTGGGTCACCTCTGCCTTGGGCACCTTATTTTACCTAGAATGCTCCTGATACTGTTTTCCACTGCTTATTGCTCTTGAGTCCTTAAGTGCTGATGGTGTCATGTCTTGGTTCTAGGCTGTCCACCTGGTAACCAAAGTTTGGCATGACAAAACCAAGCCACCCCCCACCCCACCTTCTTCATCCTTCATTTGAAACTTCTTTGCCACCACCTTGTATTCTAAAGTAATGCTCTGTACTTCCTGAGTATACAGCCTTGTCATCGTCCTACTCCCATTGCTTTATCACCCACATTCAGGCTGTAGCTAAATCTTTTCACTTTCATAGATAGTGGGCACTTTAGCTTTGCTTCCAGCACACTGGGGCATCGCCATGTTCTGCCTCTGTCCACATTTATACTGCTCTGACTTGGAGGGACCTGTGAGCTTTCTGTAAAACCCCTGGCATCCACAGAGATTCTTACTAGCATCTAGTCCCTTTTGAACCTAGTTTTTTGAGCTGTTCTCCAAATGCTTAGAACGCAGTGTCCAAAGGGATCAAAGAAGTGAATGACAGAGCCAAGAGATTAGACTGGCAGATACTATACACCCAGGAGTGTATTGCCATGCCTTGCCACTGTACCCTCGCTTGCAAGTTAATTTTTCTAGCATCCTTGAGAATCTGAGCTCAAGACAGTTCTTGCAGTGTGAAATTGTGATCTTTAATATGAAGATCCATCCAGATGTTACTAGTGATGGTAAAGCCCAAAGTATCAAAGATGTATGTTTCTGTGTTTCAAATTTACCTATAGCCACAGAGGCCTCATGGCTGCGTGTAGAGCAATGTAAAGTAGCAGGATTTTTTGTATTGCTACTGTGTTTACAAGCAATTTTGCCTCAGACAAGATATGGTGCTTTTGGAAACACGGAGACTAAATAGCCATGCTGAAGTGCCAAAACAGCTCTAAACCTGGAGTTATAATCCAAGTTTTTGTTGTCTGACTGGCAGATGCATTGCATTAGGTTTATATGCTCTTCTAGACAAAATCATTCTAATCCTCTGAAGCGAAAGTCTTTCTTGATAGTCTTAGCACTATGGTTGAGAGAAATGTTTATTTTTGGAAGGTAACAGATAGTAGTGAGGAAGAAGACGATCTTATAGGCCCAATGCCTGCAAAAGGACCAGTGGAGTCTGATGTGTCTAAAGAATTTGAACGCAGAGCTCAGAGAATGAAGGAAAAACTTACTTCAGCAGACAGTGTAAGTTGGATTTCTTCTAATATTTTGGTGCTGGATTGCATTTGTGTTTTTCTTTGCCTATTTCTGTGTTAACCCATTTGCAGTTCTGCTTGGGATGCTAAGTGTTTGCAGTTGCTAAGACAAAGAAAAATCCATGGGCTTTGCTGGAAGCTAAGAGATTCAGACAGCAATTGTTGACTTATGCTTTATTTACTCTGCCCACCCCATCCCCACCCCCCCCATTTCTTTGTAAAGGATGAACCCAAGCAAGTTACCAGGGAATCGTGGATGACAGAACTTCCACCTGAATTGAAAAGCTTTGGATTTGGCCCAAGAACATTTAAGAAGAGAGCTGATGACAAACCAGGAGATAGATCTATTTGGACAGATACTCCCGCTGACAGAGAGAGAAAAGCCAAAGTGAGCATTTCTTCATTCATATATACCTGCAGGCTGTATGTATGTTGTTGATATTCTGTGAAAACAAAGTAAAGATATCCTGAGCTGTTAAATGAATTTTTTTTTCCCAGATTTTTCTTTGTTAGAAAAGGTTATTAATTCAGGCTTCAAGATAAAGGCAAGGAAATGACAATTTTAAGTAACATTGATAGTAATTTATTTCCTCTCCCTTCTGCGTAGACAGGTACTCAGTATCAGCTCATTGAATTTCCAATTACAGTGTGTCCAATTCCTTCTTTTATCAAGCTGAGCAAAAAATGTCTGGTGGCCTCTATCATGGCCTCTACCCTTTCAGATTTAATTAAAGTAAATATAGATTTCCTTGCTTTTTGCTTCAGACATTCTGATTACTATAGTGTGTGATTTGCTTCTACTTAACAGGAAAGAGAAGAGGCAAAAAAGTCAACCAGTAAGGATAATGAAGAAATTGTATTATCTGGGAGAGACAAGAGACTTGTTGAGCAGGTGACTTCATACAATGTAAGTGTAATAGCAAATGAATTCCTCTTCCTACATTTCCTTTAATTCTTCACTTTTTTTTCTTCTGGTTCTCATTTCTAGAGCTGCTGGTTTCCATGGTGATGCCATTAGTCTTCCCTTTTAGTGCCCAAACCTACTGCTGTTTTAAGTCATTAGAACGTTTGCCATTGACTTCAACAAGAGCAGGATTGGGTCCTCCAGCTGCTGCTGAAAACAGTGGGACAGAGATGGGGTTTGTTCATATTGTCTCAGTTTTAGGTGGTGTTTTCCTTAAATCATGCTCACATCAAGCCATGGTTGCTGGGAGTAGACAACCTTAATTCAAATATTAGCTAGCTTCACTGAATTATCAACATCCAAAGATTAAAACAATAGTAAAGGTTTAACTTCTAGGACAAAATATGCATTAAACCAAACGAAGCTTAATGGGCCAAGCAGATAAATTCATTCATTATACTATGTAGTTAATTACATTAACTGCTCATTATATCATCATTATGATATGAAATTTTCCTCAGTCTCTGCAGAAGCAGGTAATTTTCACAGACAGATGTTGATTACTAGAAACCTGAATTCCTGTCAAATTCCCTCTCGCTTTTCTGTCTGCCAGCCCTGTCCACCAAAGTATGTGGACTGTTGCCTGCCTTACAGCTGTTCGTTCCACTTCTTCCCTGATTTATGGTCTGAAGTCTTATGGAAGGCAGTCTGGTCTCTTGAGAGTATAATTAACTTGAGAATTGCAGGCTCGGCTTATATTATGTGATTGAAGTTTATCTGGCACTTTATTTATTTGTAGTTCATTAAATCACATGTCCGTCTTTGACTTAGAGGCTTGCAAATTCAGAGCTATTAGCATACTGTCTTAAATTTCTTCTGTATTGTCTGTTTTTATTACCATGAATATAGTAGAATAATTTTCATGTAAAACTACAGCTTTTGCTCTGTACCATTGCCAGAATAACATGTATATAGGCTTTCTAGTGTTTCTAAGGTTAATGGAGTTCTCTCAGAAAAAAATTGAAGAAGGCATCTTGTTTAAGAACAGTGTTTCTTGGGTTGTTTTGTTGTCTGATTAGGTTTTTAGATCAGCTCTTTTCTGATTTTTTTCAGGTGGATTTTTTTTCTTTTAAAGTTTTTTTCCTCTTCTTTTGTCACTGAACTTTATCAAGTATACTTTCATTGAACAGGAGCTTTAATTCTTAAAATAGTTTCTTACAGTTAATTCTTTCGCTGCTGATACTGTATACATTCTCTGGTGCAATTCTGTCAATGCTGACAGAGTTACACCATGAATAAGTATTGTCTGTTTTCTGTTTTCCATGAGAATATTTTTTTGTCATGTATGAATTATTATTTGTGTGTTTGAAGTAAGTGTTTGCACAGAGTATGAAGGAAAATGAACCTTTGGAATAAGATCTCCTGTCCCTAGACATGAGAAAACAGAGCTTCTCATCTTTTGCTCTTTCTGATGGAAGAATTTGTTTGGACTGATCTTTTGCCTGGTTTCTAATGATTTGAGAGTCTGAGAAATTGACTACTTAGGGATATGCAAATACACTTTACCTGAGTAATGGAGGGGCCATGTAATCTCATGAGAACTGCTCCTGTGTGAAATCAGCAAAGGTTTTATGTTCTATTTGGGCTGGATCATGCTCTTTAATAAACACAACTGAAGTCCTTGACTTGACAAAACCTGTACCTTTATCCTGTGGGCTTGCAACAGATGATTCAAATACTGAAAAGAGCCCACATTAGAGCCACAGTAGTGTGTGAGAGTAAGATCGAAAGAGTATCTAGCTTGTTCCTGCTCCCAGCAGTGACCAAATCCAGATGCTTAGGGGGAAGTATGTAAGAATCTGGGCCTGTACTTAGAGGTATCTCTCTTGACATGTTATCTTCATTTGTCTCTGCTAATAGAGAAATTGTTCTGGCAGAGCAACTTTCATATTTCTTTTGCATTATTTTTATTATTTATCTCCACTGTTGGCAGAGATTCAACATTATGGTTATCTTTAACGTCAGTGAATTGTTAGTATTTCATTAAGCGTAGATAAGATTACGCAAGCTTTCTGCTCTGCGTGTGCTAAATTTATCATTCTGTTTTCCAGTCACTAAGCTGTCTTCTTTTTCTGGAAATTTTAGACTTCCTAACTTTAGTCTTTCCATTTGGGATTTTCTGTATGTTATTGGTATTTTATAATACTTTATTTCCTCTTCTTTCTTCTGATTTTTCCAGGAGTCAAAGAGGTCAGAGTCTCTCATGGACATACATCAGAAAAAGCTAAAGAGCAAAGTGTCTGAAGAAAAAAACAAACCTCAAGAAAGAAGGCCATTTGACCGAGATCAGGATCTCAAAATCAATCGATTTGACGAAGCACAGAAGAAAGCACTTATAAGAAAATCCAGAGATCTGAATAGTAAATTTGAGCACAGTAAAGGCAATATGTTTTTATAACATAAAAGCATGAAGCTTTTTTGAAGTCAATTAAAATTTGAATACTTAATTTTGTAAGTATTTTTCTGTAAATATTTGTATGCAAAATAAATATCCTGATGTTTAACTATCTTTCCTTGTCTGTAAATACTCTGTTAGGGAGGATTATGTGTACTAAAACTAAACTGACAATAAATAAACTGGTATTAAAAAAATGGCTATTTTAAAACTTTGATTATTTTTTTTTTTAGTATACAAATATTTACTTAAAATAGGTATTATTTTAAGGAGCTCTAGACTTGGTCTTGCAATGGAGTTGGTGGTGTCCCATTTTCTCCTGCCATGCTTAAGCTATTCTTGCTGAGCCTGACCTGAAGGCCATGGAAAAATCCCCTTTTAGGCTTGTGGGCAGGACACTCACTGCTTGTCTGGAGTTCCTGATGGGGAGTATAAACTCAAATGGTAGCTTTTATGTCTGCCCAGTGCTTTTATTTCTATGATTCTGTGTCTGTACATAATTACAGGTTTATATGTATGCAGTATAATTTCTGTACTATAGCAGGAAGAGCTAATGGTAGCAGAAGTAGTAAAACCTTAAGATTTGCAGATATAATTATAAAATGGTAGTATACAAGAAGAGAAAATCTGATTTGAGTTTCAATTTGTAGGGCTTATCATCAGAAAATCATCTTTTTAAGCAAATACAATGTGAAAATCAAACCAAAATAAAGCTTGTTTTGTCAGTTAATTTGCAGAGCAGAACAGCTTTTTGGTATCAAAAAGGAAATAAATCTGCATTTTAAAAAATGCATCTATGCTTAGAGTTCTTTAGCTCTTCTCTCTGTGTGTGTGGAGCAGCTGCAAGGAGGGTTGTATTAATTAAAATGAGACTTTTCTCTCAAGTAATGCTTGGGATCCTTTTTGAGGAGTTACTGAAAGTATATATGAAAATAATTTTATATATGAGATGCTGGCAACTTGTCTGGAAGTGTGACACATTTTGCATATTAAATACCATGGGGTTCAATAGTTTGAAAAAAGGTTACTGTGACAGACAGTGTCTGGGTTGGTTCATGTTAACGGAGCAGTCCCCCAGCAAGCCCCAGAAATGAATGGCTAAGAACTTGGTCTGATTTTATTGCATGAGCTGGGAGCCCAAGGCACAGCCTCCATGTGCTGAGAAGTCTTGGAGAGTTTTCAGTGTCACAAATGAATGCTTACTTACAATATATTTAGATACTGCACTGGGTTTTATTAGACAATTTATTTTGCTATCTGAAAAATCTGCTACCTTGAGGAAGAGGGACTGTTTTTGTATTCTGTTTTGTTTTTCTTTAATCAGTTTTGAGTTTCTGAGTCTTTTCATTTTGAGGTGAGAAGAGGGTTTAAACAAAGGTTGTTTTATTTTTCCTCCCCTGAAACAGACTTCTCTTAGTGCCTTGTGCTTTTTTTGCCTCAGCAAGCAAAGCCTCACTAGGTTTCTACATTCTAGTTGTCTTTCCCCTTTTGGGATAGCTCTTCTGCAGCTGGGGCTTACATAAGATCTCTCTAGCAATTTGGCAAACGTAGGTTTCTTAATCAGAAAGGCGGTATTAGGAATGTTTGGGGGTATTTTAGGCAACTGAAGCAATGACAGGGTGAGCATTTCATGACTAGCTAAATCTTCATGGTTGACAAAAAATTATCCTCATGCCCACTTTTGGAAATCCTGCTGCCTTGAGAAATCAGTTCATTATCAGGTGTTGCCTTATGCTGAAAGAGCTGAACTCATGAGCACATCGTGCAGTCCTCACTGATTCAGACAAGTCTGTAGCAGGGATGATGGCTGCTTCTATCAAGATTTCGCTGTTGCTCTGTGCTTTGTGTTCATTTTTGTTCTTTGGTCCCTGCTTCTCCAAACTGAGGACAGGTCATCAGATGTTAGAGCTGGCCAGATCCTGCCACCCGGCTGTACCCCTGCTGTTTGCTTGCTGCCCTCCCTGGCCCCATCGTGGTCTCCTGCCCTCTCCAAGGACGTGTTTGAGTGGACGCTCTGAAGCGTGCTCAAGAGCAGAGCTCTTGTAACCAGAGCGCAGGCAGCCCCTTTCGTGCTCAGGCGGGAGTACTCGGGGTACTTTACACCTCCATATGTGGCGTGTGTGATTCTAATTAGTCAAGCCTTGATGTGAGTTGGGAATGTGTTTTCTCTCATCTGCTTTTTTTTTTTTCCTGCTCTGAAGCAGCCTCTTGAAGACTTGATGCAATCCGTGTTATGAACTTGAGATAGGGGGGAAAGTGGAATTGTTGAGAGTTCAAATTAAGTTTTCATTACTTTGTAAATTGAGTGAACTTTTGAATTGCATTAATACACAAACTAATCTCTTACCAATGCCAGACCATTCCCTCGAAGAGACATTAGAACAAGCAGTAACTTAGTAAATTACAAGGTCTGTAAGCTTCTGTGGGAAAAGATGAGCTGTCCTCTACAATTTGGACAAGCTGTAGAGCATTTCTACAGAAATGTTAATGGATGATTTTTCAGAATCTCATTTGAAAAAAACAATTTATTTCACAGAAAATCCTCACCATAATTACTATGTAACATTCCTGGTAACTGGCTCCCAATGCAGATTTAATGGACTCTATTGCTATTCTGTGCTGCCAGCCTGCGTTGCAGCATATTGACTCCAGGCACATCAGGAAACTGTTTTGTAAAAGTCAGGGAGGTTTCCCTGGATGTGAAAAGCCTATCAGCTTAGATTTTAAAGCTCTCGCCTTTGTTTTGTGCTGGTGTTGACAGCCTTTATTAATACTGGTGTTAAAAATCTCGATTCAAGAGCAGTGTCCCCTCCTGAGATGTCACATAGGTGGGGAATTCATAATGAAGTCAATAAAAAGAAGGCTTTTGTGGTAAGCATATAATAAATAGGATTTTTAAGAAGAATTTTAAGGAATATATTATTAGCAAAAAACCCCTGTTGAACCTGCTGTTATCGAGGAACAATTAAAAGCAATAAAGATAAGACTTAATGATTTCTTTGTAATTATCTTCAGGACAAAATATTGAGTTACCGTGATGTTGGATCTGGAAAATTTTGTTAGAATATGGTATAGCAATACTGTCACCTAAGCAAAATCTCTGCTCTTCTGATTTAAACACCTATTTATGTAGACTTATTTTTTGCTTCTGCTGTTGCAGTCAGTGGATGCACTGTGCACATTGGCTTTTCTGCACAAAGTTCATTCCCATATAATCAACAGCAGTAGAAATACGTTTTATTTAGGGATTGGATGGTATCCTGTTGACAGCACAAAAGCAGCATTGTCGAAATAGCTTTCTTTTCAAAAGAAACATTGAGGTGAAACATCAATACGTTTCTGTCCAGTAGGAAAGGGTTTTTTTCTGTGTAAAAGAAGTTTCAAAATGCTCCAGAGGGCTCCAGGAGTCCAGGGCTACTTGTGCTTGGGGACTTGTTTTGTTTCTGAAATGTAGACTTGGTTATTTTTGTTAAGCCAATTATAAATTGTATGTTGATTTAAGAGTAATATAACCTTAAAAATCAGAATCTGTGAAAACTTTCGGTACATTCATCCTTAACTTCAGCCGCCCCACCTGCATATGGTGCATATCGTTTCTAATTATGTGATTACCTAATTCTCAAATAAAGCACATGCATGTGATTTTCTGTCCTTATGAATTGTGTGCAGCATTTTATATGCTGGGGGAAAAAAAAAAAAAAGGTTACATCATGTCTTTCAGCCAACAGCTTCAGGTTTTTCTCATGAGCAGAGGGTCTCACTGCAGTCAGTGAGGAAGGCAAGTGCAGACCTGGTTGTTGTGCACCTTTAAAATGAATCTTCCTGGTGCTTCCAGGTCTGGCAGCTGAATGGGAAGTGGTGATCCTCAACAATAACTCACCTAGATGTGGCATTTCTATTCTTTTTCAATTGTGATGTGAAGACAGGTGTTACCTGTTCAGAGCTGACCCTTTCACAACAGCCACTTCTGGGTTCTCCCACAGTGGCTGTCACTGCATCAGGCAAAAGTCCTTTCTCCATCATTCCATCTTTGTTCCTTGTGGTTCTGATCATCTGTGTTCTTACACTGGTCTTTAAACCATTAATAAATCCCATTGCTCTTTGGAATTATACCCATTTTGAATCAAGTCTTATTTTTTTAAAAAAAGTATTATTTCTTTTAGAGTGGGTACTTAAGGTCTCTAGGAGACAGCAGCACAGACTGTCACTTCAGCAAGAGCAGCTGCAGCTGTGACTTCTTTCAAATAAGCAATCCTAACATAAATATTCAAAAGCAATTATCATAAGCAGACTTTAGAGCAAGGAAAATGAAAAGTGCCTGGTCCAGGCTCTCATCTGCTTAACATTGCAATTGCCTGCTTCACTTCATAGGATTGTAGCCACTTGTGCTTGGATGTGTACACCTGACCTGGAGTTTGACAACTTCCTAGCCTTGGGACAAATTACATCTCTCTGTCCTTTCAGGACCGTCTCTCTCTCAAGCCTTGCTCCTTACTTTTGCTGGTAACTGAGCTGCTACAAAACATTTGATCTATATCTTAACTTGTGTGAGCCCTGGAATAGCCACTGCAGCTCTCCCCATTGGTCCTCCGGGTAGCCTGGCTCCAAGAACCAGCCAACTGCAGAATTTTGCAGTTACTCCTTTATGTTTCCTAGGAGGATCTGTCCTTAGATGTTGCTGGCCTGCGTGGGATTGCCACCCATCACCAGCTTAGGCCAGCCATGATGGGGAAAGGACAAGTGTTGAGTTACTATGTTGGTCTCAGCTCACTGAAGAGAAGACCTTTTGCCCCCTGGAGCTTGAAACAGGATTTATGGTAGAACAACAGAGCTGTGACACCAACCTAAACCTAGCAATGGCCCTGGTTAAGTCTCTTAAGCCAGATTTTGGTTCAAACACAAGAAATCCTGAAGCGGGAGATCCCCACGGTTACACGTCCACCTTCCGTAACCTGAGCAGCAGCTCTGTTGCTCAGCAGGACCCATCTCTGTGTTAGCTGTGCCCTGCCCTCAATGAATCTCTCTTTGGTGTTTGGCCAGATGCCTCAGGGGGGCTACCCACAGCCATGTACTGTTGGGCTGGGTCCGGCCGGGCTGCTTGGATCAGATCTCTGTGGATATTTACACCCTCTGATACCTGCCATCTCTTTGAGAAGGGGAGCAGTCACATGGCCAGCATCTGACAGTCTACTCAACATAGGCTGGCCTATGTCACATAAGACTGTGACTTATTACTGATTTTTTAAGAACCTCTGAAGAAGCAGTCTCCAAAGTGAGTGCTTTGAAACTGGCTTGGTGTGTGTTACAGAGCCACGCTGCTTTAGTTGGGGTTTGGGACTCAGGGGATTAAGACCCCTGTGAAGACACTTGGGTTGTCTCCTTGGTCATGATGCAGGGAGCCACCCAAGCTCACTTGTCCACCTAGCCAATGCTAAAACCCAGCGATACCCTCCCTCCCTGCAGCACATCAGCACTGGGGATGGGAGAGTTGGAGAACGGCTTGCAGAGAGCAAGGCCATAGCTCCCTGCAGAAGCTGATTGCAGCCACCTGAGGTAAACAGAGGAAAAAACCCAGGGTACAGTGATGATAACAAGGACTGTTGTGAGAACACAGAGATAAATTGGGGCACATTATGACCTTGGGGGTGAGAGACAAACAGCCCTGTGAGAGAAGCAGGTTTACAGCTAGGAAGATGTTTATGCATACCAGAAATGCCACAAGGGGCTGGGATATTATAATGTGACCTTTTAGATGTACCCAATGGCTGAGATATTATAATAAAGTTTTTTTAATGTATCCAATAGAGTTACAAGTAGTGTATTGTAGAATGCTTATATAAGGTGTGATTTCTTTCAATAAAGTTGAAGCTTGCTCTATCATTCACATTGAATCGTCTGCTTGCTTCCTCCGCCCACCGCATGGGAGGGCTTTCCTGGGGGATCTGGGGCACCCACCACCAAAATCACCCCCAGAAGTGTCCCCCCTTGTAGGTCCCAGGGAGGTCCCATGTTACTGCCTTGCCGGCCACAACCCTTGAATTGCCACAGCACAAGCTGCCCCACAGAGCCAACCTCCTTCTCCTTCTAATAGTCTTAGGAGATGCTGAAGACACACACATGTAGTACCATAAACTCTGCCTTCAAAGGAATTAGTGGTGTGGCTCCTCTTTCTTGTCCATGTTGGCTATTGATAAATTATAAAACTTCACTGTTAAAGCTGCAATGGCTGTACATGTGGTTAGCACACCAGATTTCAATCCCGTTAGATGCATCTCTGCATGACTTTCATTCCCATCACTGGTGACATACTTTAATTAATGTTTTCCAGAGGTCGCCTCCCTTGGAAGAGGCAAATAGCCAAAAAGAGCTGGAGAGGCACAAGTGTGGAGGAGCAAACAGGCCAAGATGCCATCATCTGTGGGACGTCAAGGCAATCTGCTAACAGACGTAAAGGGAGGCGGACTGCCAGGTTGCCTGAGAGGAACCAGGATTAACTAACACAGCAATCTGTGCTCTGCCATGCTTTAATCCTCAGGTACCAAATGCTCTCCTGAGTTTTGTCCTCTAACACAGAGCAAAGTCCTGGGAAGAACATCCCCAGGAATCAGTGTGAAAGGGATAGAGGGGCATGCACAAAAAGGAGCAAAGACACCAAGATGCAGCTGGTGGCTGGTGTTTGCAGTTCCTGGGGCCCTTCGCCATCACTGCTTTAGTCATGAATAAATCAAGACAGAATTTCTTTCCACTTACCACAGATACTGGAGACATGTGTCTATATGTATGGACCTCAGTTTTCTTTTTAGAAAGTGCTGTGTTCATAGTCCTCAAGGTGGTTGGGCATGGCTGAGCTCAGTGCTGCCTAACAGCCATGGAGCTGTGGCCCTGGAAGCAGTGTTCTTCTAGACATGTATTTGCTATTAAGAGGCATACCCTTGGAAACTGATTCTGTTTTTCTACACACTTGACAAATATATATATATAAAAGCTCCTGTAATCTACTCATTCCCTTTTGGCAAGAAAATATTTGTGAGGGCTTAACACATCTCCCCATGAGCCACAGTTTGACAGCACGGGCTGCAGTGCCAGGCTTTAACTGAAGCTAAAAAGACTATTACAGAACATAAAAATTGTGATTGCAATTCTCCCCAGTCCAGCCTCTAAATGAAATTACAGCCCTTGGGACCACACTCAAGCTGCTGCTGCTCCAGACCTGCAGCTATTTGCAATTCTAAATAGCAATGCCCAACCTTTTTCTGTTTGAATATAACATATATGGTATAATCCACGGAATACATGCAGCTCGAACACCCCACAAAGTTTAAAACTCTTCTATAAATGTTGCTCCAGATACGTAAAAAATTTCCCATTTTCTCCTCTCTGCAATTTAGTCTAAAACTTATTTTACATGATTCTCTAAGACTGTCTTGTAATGTCTTGTAAAGACTGTCTTTGGTGTAATGTCTTGTAGACCTTTGCAACATGCTTTCAACTTCATCGACAGTGATAGAGCACTGAAAATAAGTAGACTTTCTACAGGTGGTATTTTGCAGCATCTAGAACTATCATATTATTTGTAAAACAGGATGATGGTATATGAAGGGTATCCTATGTCCTGCACTACTTTGAATGTGTTCAATACAAATACAGCAGAAGAAATCAGAGAATCAAGGATGGCCCCTCCTCTGCCCCACAGTTAGTGGCAAAGCCCTTGGCAGCCCAGTGGACAGTTTGCTCCTGAGCCCTGTGGAAGTCCCATGCGGTAACATTCCCTCCTGGTTCACTCCTTTGATTATTTCCTCCTAGTGATGGCTGATTTTTATAAGGGAAAAAAGCACAGCTTTCTTTTGTCTCTTCAAAATCTGTAGATCTGATTTTAACTTTTTTGTATTTTGCGGCAAAACAAAAAAAGCCCCCACTGGGAACTCAGAAGCCCAGAACAAGAAAAGCTTAGGCCTTTGACAGGAAAAACTCCCATCTTTAGAGCTGTGATGAATTTGAAGGTTTGGGGATTTCTGCAAAGCTTCAGATCTGTCCTGCTGTGCTGACAATTGCTTCTTCTGAGCAGGCTGGTCTTCTCACCTGCCAGAGGAGCCTGTCACCCCCATCCTCTTCCTCCCCAATGGCTGATCAGAGTTGAAGACCACTAAAAGTATGTGGACACATACATACACACACATGCAGCTGTTCTTGGACACAGCATCCCGTAGCTGGTCCCTGAGCCCCTGCTCTCCCCATTGCTGGTACATGCAAGCCCACAACTCACAGCCCTGCTGCAGCTGCGGTACTCAGCCCTCTTCTCCTGCTCACCAACCAGTGTATGCTCACACATACTCACTCAAACTAGAGAGCACACTCTGGTTTTAACCAGGTAAGAATAGTTTTTAATGAGCATACAGAACAGATTGCAGTGACCAAATGCAGGCAGGGCTCAGGCAAGCATACAAACCTGCCCTTTTTATCTTCTTTTTTCCCACACTTTCTCCTTCTCAAACCACCTCAATCCTTTCCTTTCCCCAATTTTAAACCATCCCCCAACATCCAAAACTAAGTCTTGCACATTCCCACAAGCCCATTAAAAACAAACCAAAATAAGTTGTAGACAATCCCAATTTTTTTTTCCCACCGCAACCCATAATGAGTCTTATACCCATCGTCTTGTCCTAAATACCTTTAGGTGTTTCTCCATGATCCACAAGAAGGTCATGTGCATGCTCTGTAGGGACTCACACACCATGCTGTGCTTCTCATCAGAGCTCTTCTGCTGCTGGATCTCTCTTCTCCCTCACAAAGCCCACCAGCAAAGGAGATTTTCTGGGGATAGGCTTGCCTGTGGACACAAGAAAGGTGTTATGGAAGCTCCTGAATGCCATTTGTCATTCACAAGGGGACTTCTATGGTGTAATTTTAAGGAGCCAAATATAAGTTTGGGAGTGGGATCTCGAGAACCCTAGTAAAGGAACCAGACTCCTTGTAAGAAACAATTTTCATAGCAGAGGACAGAGGGTGGTGTTTCCCCTCCTGGCTCTTCCAAACCCACGTGCCATTACTGTTGTTTTGAGTTGTGTTTCTTGGCATCTCCCTCTTTTGCCTGTCTTTTCCCTCCTCCCATTGCACAGTGCATGAGGGAGTTGTGGATGACACACTGGCCTCATGGGCCCTTCAGGCAGGCACAGCTGACGAGAAGGACACAGCGGGGTCAAATGAGTCAGCCATACGCTAAGCCACGGGAGCATGAGCCTGCCCCTTCCCACCGCCTGGTGCTGCAGTGGGCAGGCTGTCCCCCCCTCGTCGGCAGTCAGGGACAGACACTGCACAGCGCTCGGCAAGTGCAACGGGGACTGGGTCCACTCTACGTCGCGCAGGCTGATCTGACCATGCTAAATGCAGGAGGCCTGGCGAGCACTTACACTGAGGCCATGGAAGACTAATGATCCTTTCCATTGCTTGGGGTTTGTTTTCTTCTTTTCAGCTGCTTTGTACCTCTCCTGTCAGGGCAATGAAGATTTGGCCTTACCTGGAGGGATGTCAGCGTTGTGTGAAAGCAAGCACGCTCACCTCCCACTGCAGCCTCCTGGCGCGGTGCCCTCGGCATCTGATGCCCCCAGAGCACCAGGATATGGTAAGTCAAAGCAGTCAGTTCCCATTCTGGGGAGAAAAGGCATGATGGAAAAACAGCAACTTCAGGAAAAGCAGACAAAGCCTGCAGCCTGGAGGGAAGCTGTCTAGAAATCATCAAGGGTTTGCTGTGGTTTCCAAGGTAACTTCCATCTTCTGCAACGCAGGTGAGGCCCAGCCTTTATGAGCACGTGGGCAGAATACAAATAGTGGGTCTGAGATGGAAAATGAAATGCACACAAAATGCCATGTGTTACTCCAGCTGCTCCGCTAGTGGCTGCTCACCTTCTGCCCTTCCACACCTGCCCACCGAGGCACAGTGCCAGGAACGAGGAATTTGGCCACTGCAACCGAACCATCACGAGTCACTTGCCACCAGAGGGAAGCCAGGTAATTCAAAATTACCATAGGTGGCTTTTCTGCTGGGGTCATGACTTGAGAGCTCAGAGACCCCGTTAATGTGCAGCCCCTTGGTGCCCACGCTGCATGGCTCTGACCTTCCCTGCATGCTCATCTGAGAGCATCCACAAGTCTACTGGCTGGCATCAGCACCAGCTGGGCCCTGCCATTGCCTCAAGGCCATCCCTGGGTCTTCTGGGGAAAGACTTCCCAAACTTCATCTCCATGGCAACCACAAGAGAGCCGGGCTGCTGTCACATGAAAACCAGGTAGCTACAGATGTGTGCGATCACATGGGTCAGGTGCTGTTTACCTCTGGACCGCCTGCTACAAAAGCCATGGGGTTTTAATTGCCTCTTCAAAACCAGCATTTGAGAGGAAAACAAAAGCAGTGAGAGGATGCGTTCACAGTGAATGCAAGACTTTAATTCTTTGATGTACGCATTATTCTCCACAAAAGGAAAGTTTTCAAGGGCAGAGAAACCAAGGCTATTGCCAAAGGCTTCACGTGGCTTTTCCTACCACTATCATGCTGTGCACAGGCAGGGAGCCCACCCCAAAAATGCCAGCTTCCCGCAGAGCTCATGGATGCACGCCCAGGTTGTGGCACTGCTGCCGCCCCTGGTCCAGCATCTTTTCTCCACCACCTTCACACAGCCCAGGCCTTGGCTGGGAGAGGGATACAGGTGCCAGGCTGAGCCTGTTAGGACAGAAGCTAGCCCAAGACCACTACCACGGTGCTGAGGGTTATGGGTGATGCTCTTGAGGAGGATTCTGCACAGCATTGATGCTCTGGCAGGAACCAGTTCATGGACAGTAATCAGAAGGGGACCTGGTAATGACACCTGCTACAAACACTGTCTGAAAAACTTGGCATCAAGAGGCCCTGATTTCCAGGTATTTGTGGCTTTCCTGAAGTATTATGTCAGCTGGCATTACCTACACCAGGTGTCAGTTCTGATCCACTAACAAGGCTCCGCATCACTTTTCTTTTTCAAGTATTTCAGAGCACAAACTCTGGTAGCACTGCTGATATTGAAGATTTCCTAGCTCTGTGTTGCTGAGAAGCTCTGGTCTGAAATACGGACTTAAATCTGGAAGAGGTAAATTTGGGAGTCTCACTAGCATCGGGAAGATTTTTTAGTTTTTATCAAGTCTACTCCCATCTACAAGCCTTGGACCCTCTCAGGTCATGGATGCTGAGAAGAGACTGGCTGGAGCCTGAGGAGCAGCTCCCTGAGACTGCACTGGTGATGCTGTACCCCCAGGCAAGGGGGCCAGCCTGAGATCGCCTTCTCCAGGCAGGCAGGAGCTGCAGCAATGGCAGGCTGAGCAGATCTGTCAGCACAGAGCCTGACTACCCCACAGGACCAGTCTTCTCCCACTATGTGGCTGGGCTGGCCTGCAGGAATCTCTTGAAGGACACAGAGATACACGCTTTGCCTTGCCCATTCCTGGGATGAAATGATGTCTCACCATCAGCTGAGGCAACCAGAGAAATTTCTGTCACATCCTCATGTGTCGAAACCTGCTCATCGAGATCCTGGAAAACTGAAAGTGGAAGGAGCTGCCTGGCCACCAGCTGGTGGTGATCTTCACTAGCACTGGGAGATAGGCACAGCCCAACAGTCTGATACATCCTGGGACATGGAGCTCAGGCTTTCTCCTTGGACACCTCCTGTATCCCTGCTGTCCTATGGAGGAAATATTGCTGGATAGTGGACTTGGAACCTCTCGTCTGCCTTCAGGCACACAGGAAAGGCAGGGACCCACACCAGCATCCAAATAACAACAGTGAGTGAATCAAGACACGACGCAGGCAGCTGAGGCGTCATCCTATTTTGACTGCTGCACACCCCTCAATTAGCAGCTGAGCAGTTTTGGTTGCAAAGTCACATTAAAAACCCTTCACAGGGAGGAATTCTTGGTTTAGCAGCTAAGTTGAGACAGTGAAGATCTGCCAAATGCTTGGGAGTTTGAAATGCAATAGGCACAACTTTGTAAAGGCAAAAGAAAGCTTTTTTCTCAACCTGTCAAAAGATACAATCTTCAAATCTTCATACGAGTCAGCTGGGATGAAATGCTTCCAACAGGCAATATTTCTTACAGCATAGTCATTCCTCCTCTGATCTCCCAGCCCTGATTCTCAAAGAAAACCTACAAAACCTTCCCTAGGTAAATCTGGGAACTGTATCTCATCTCTTTTCTGAATACTAACATTTTAGAGCACATTACCATCCTCCTCTTTTCACCATTCCCACTAATCTCTCAGTGCTCTACATTGTGCTACTATTATTCTACAAATTACCTGCCTCTCTTTTCCCCTTAGGAGATAACCACCAATATCCTCTTTATATTCCACGGGTGCTGTCAGATATCTAGCTCAGACACAGGTCTAATTAAACCCAGAACAATTGTTCCCCATGTGCAGTTAGGATTGAAATTCACTGTGTCTTTCCTGGGGTGCATGCATGCCCCAAACCTTATCTGCTTTCCCCAGCTATATTAACTGGCTTCATAAAAGCTGTTACACCTACATAAAAATCTTTATCTTTAAACCTTTGTCTCTAACAATACTGCCATGCCAAAAGGCTGCATATACTGGAAATAGGAGGGGCCCTGTGCAACTGGGTCTGGTTTATGAAAAAGAGGTGTAACACTATGACATGCTTCACAGAAGATCTTCAATTCTATTTTGCAGGACACAGTGGGGGTTAAGCACTAGTTTAAAATCAGTGTTTATTTTTGACTAGCAACATTGACCATGGCTACAAGACCCAGTGCGGTTCAGCTTTCCCTTTGCTCCTTCAGCCCCTGCCTGGAAGAAAGACCTCTTCACTTCTTTCTTCAGGAAGCTCCTGTCTGGAAGAGAAGCAAATTCTGAGCTGCCCTTTCACTGACTCTCAGTTGCCCATCTGTAGAATAAGAAGGTAATGGTCTCCCTCGGTCCTGGGAAGACAGGTTCAGGCTTACCCACTCCAGCCTGCTGTCACCCCCACTGCTTATCCATCACCGCTCCTGTTTGCTTCCGACCATGGCCAGTCTCTGCAGGGAGCCACCTGCACTGCTCTCCTCCGCACTGCTCTCCTCCAGGGCTTTGTACAGCATCTGACTGACAACCTACTGCATGAATAGGACAGTGTGTCCTACCAATACCTTCCAGGGCACCTGCATAATACCCCTATTGTGCATTGTCACAATAGGAGAGGACCTGAATCTCTTCCTTGAAGCCAGGTGTCCTCACTGGGAACTCCTGAACACGGCTTAGCCAAGGTTTGTGAAGCCCTCACATGCTACAGCAGCAGCTGGCACAGAAGATCCCATGGAGAGAGAGTATTGCTCTTGGAAGGCAGCATGCAGGGCAGAGGATGTGGGACTCCACACAGTGTGGGCTAAGCCAATGCTGTAGCATCCCCATGGGAAGCTCTGACTGCATGGGGCTGGGCTGTTGTGGTTTGAGCCCAGAGGGCAACTGAGCACCATGCAGCTGCTCGCTCACTCCTTCCCCTTCAGGGATGGAGAGGAGAAAATACAACAAAAGGCTCGGAGACTGAAACAAGGACAGGGAGAGATGACTCACTGATTACGGTCATGGGCAAAAGACAGACTCAATTAGGAAGAAAATCAATTTAATTTGAACAACACTACCACCAACATTTAATTCAGAAATCAGAGTAGGACAGTGAGAAATACAATCACATCTTAAAAACACCTTTTCCCCACCCCTACTTTCTTCCTGGGCTCAGCTTTGCTCCTGATTCTCTATCATATCCTCCCCTTCATCAGTGCAGGGAATGGGGTTGTGGTCAGTTCATCACCTGTTGTTTCTGCCGCTCCTTCCTCCTCAGAGGAAGGACTCCTCACACTCTTCCCCTACTCCACAGTGGGGTCTCTCTCATGGGAGAGAGTCTTCCACGAACTTTCTCCAACATGAGTCCTTTCCATGGGCTGCGGTTCTTCATGAACTGCTCCAGTGTGGATCCCTCCCACATGTTGCAGTTCTCCCAGCACTGAACTACAACAGCGGGGGCTTCCCACAGAGTCCCAGCCTTCTTTGGGTGCAGTCACTTGCTCTGACGTGGGGTTCTCCACAGGCTGCTGGTGGGCATCTGCTCCACCATGGACGTCCATGTCCTGGCACAGCCTGCCCTCTCACCACGGGCTGCAGGGGAGTCTGCTCTGGTGCACCTTCCCTCCTCCTGTATTCCGCTGACCTCGGTATTTTCATAGGTATCTCCCTCACAACTCTTCCTCTTCCCAGGTTCCCCTTCTTAAATATCATATCACAGAGGCACAGCCACTGTTAATTGGCTCAGCCTCGGCGGGCAGCGGGTCCAACCTGGAGCTGGGGGAGCTTTGAGAAGCTTCTCACAGGGGCCATATTTGTAGCCCCTCCTCCACTACCAAATCCCCTGCCACACACACACAAACCCAACACACTATGCAGAAGAGCTAGGAGCTCTGGACCAGCAGGTACCCAGACTGCAGGGTGACCTACTAAATGAAGGAGTATCACTGTAATATGTATTTATTCCATTTAGAAAACCAAGAGAGGAGGTAAACCTTGACTGTGGCCAAGTGTTTATAAAGCATGGAGACCAGTTGAGGCTTTTCTCATACCTGGAGTATTTTTAGCATCTCCCTGAGGTTGCTTCTCTAGGTGTCTAGTAAGGCATTGGTTAACACTGCTCTCTCTCTCTCAGTGGATCTCTAGCAGGATGTCTTTCCTCAATTGGACCTTCAATTTCCATATATTTATGGCAGTATAGTATCATTGAGATTTGGTTGAAACTGGTGGATGGTTTCAAAAACTAGGGAGGGGACAACTGTCAAGCAGACATACACCTACACAGACAGCATGACCACAGGGGCCTCCTTCCTGGAGAAAAACCAGCTAAATGCTACATAATCGTGACATTCAAGGCTCTGCTATAATGCAGAAACACAGATGTACAGAAATAATGCTGTGTGGGCAGCCTAAATTTTGGCCTCTTTTAACTTTTGGCTACTTGACTTTGCAATTTTAATGAATTTTACAAGGAAGCATTTTTACATGCAATGCGCTACCTCGTGCAATGTCACGTTAACTTTGATGGCATGTGTTTAGGTGAAGGAAGATGCCTTTTAATTTTGTGTTGATTTTCACCTTTTTTCATTCTTCCCCCACATACTCTCCCCCACTAAGAGTAGATTCACAAACACGTGCACAAATATGCAGGGGATCAGCAATGCAAATCCACATCTTTGTCCTCATGACACAAATGACAGGAAGCTGATGAGTCTGATTGTCGAGCCTTGCACGGACAATCTTGTTAAACTTGACAGCACCACTTGTGTGCAGAGAGATGACTCACTTGAGCAGAGGCTGTGGGCTCTGCCCCTAGTTGTGGAGCCGCTTTTTTTCATAGCAAATATTAGCTGTTCAAACAACACTCATGTTTCTATTTTGGGTCACTGTTTACAAGTACAGAATAACAACAGTGAAATAACGGGAATCTGCTACCAGCCAGCACTCTCCCAGCGCTCTCAAAAGCAGCTTACAGCACCTACATTTCTGGAGAGTGTCAGAATGGACAATTGGTGTAAGTACATTAAAAATATGTTATTAGCTGCCAGAGATTTCACATTTCCTAAGAGAAAGGTGAATATCTGGCAATTTCTCTAGCAGGTTAGAGGAGTAGTTATTAATGCGGAGACATAGATGCTGACTCTTATCTTTGACAGGTTGTCAATGATTTCTGAGACTAGGGAAGTATCACAATGTTTTCAAAATACAAGCAATTTTCTAGTGAAGAGCTGCACGGTTTTGGGTGCTTAACTGAAGCACCTCTGAATAGCTGTCAGAAATAATTTGCACCATCACTCAGCAGATGCAACAGATGGTTTAATATCTAGGCCTTTTGTTATGCACAGACATGTCAGATAAGTACATATCTGGTCCAAAGGAAATCACTACCTGTTCTTACATTTGCTTCTCTCTGTGTGAATTGACCTGCTACTCCAACAGCCAGTTCAAAGTCCCTCATCAAAACCATAATTATGGTTCAATAATGTTTTACAAAAGGGAAAATGCCTTGACTCACAAGTGCTCAAAATAGAGGTCATGCCAAACCTACAACTCATTGAGAAGTGAGGACATGTGCCTTGATTTTCAAAAGCTGAGTTCTACTGAGAAGTCATCTCGATGATTTTATGTTGTTCACATTTCTAATACAGCAGCAGACTCCTCTCTGTAATGGACTCTGTATGCCTAGAAAGCCCACAATGGTCTGGAAGGCACAAGGGACTTCCTATGTCTGCATTTCCAGCAGAGGAACAGTTGTATGTCACTGAGATCAGAAAAAAAGGTCAAGGAAGACAAGTCCCAAAAATTTCATCCCAGCTCTGCCACTCACCTCTCCACATGGTGAGAAAATCCTTAAATCTTTCCCATTTTTGATTTTAACCCTCTACATGTTGAAAAGTAACATTAAGCTGTTAATGTACTATAAATATTTAAGATTTAACAGTGGCAGAAAACCTGTCCAAGGGAACAGGTCAGGACTCGGAAGTCCTGTTTGAGACAAGGGAAGGACTCAAAGTCAGTCAAGCAAGAGACACAAGTGGATGAGAAATCAGACTTCCTTACTCCTAACATTGCCAGAACAATGCGTTCTCTCTTGCCCTAGAAGATCTCTACACGAACAAAGAAAGTTCAGGTAATTTGACCACCATGCTGTTAGGGAGATGTTGTTGCCTAGCATAACATGACAGCAAATGAAGATAAAGCCTACGGCCGGCTTCAAGTCATTGCTGTCTCGACTCCTGATCAAAAGTGTTAAGATCTTCAGTGGTAGCCAGGGGCCAACAGAGGTGCTGGTGATGCACAGCAGGGACACCAAGATGATCAAGAAGCTCAGCTGGGGCCAGCATTGTTCTTTGGTGCCTATTTGCAAGACGGCTGAGTCAGAGTCAGCAACAACAGCAAATCTTTAACAGCAAATCAGTAAATTAGAGGCAGAGATGTTGAAGGTGGAAGGCATGTTGTGGCTCATATCGGGGTGTTCCTAAAATGATTATGTTCCATTTGTTCTCTAAGAAATAACTAGGTAATGTGCTATGCAGGCATGAATCAGATCCGCGGGGCAAGGCAAGGCAAGGCAGGCAGAGGAGGAATACTCTTTCTCAAAGAACAGTGTAGAAAAGCAAGACGTTGCTAATTTGTTGAAGAGCTCTGAGCCCCAGACTGAGGAAGGACAGATCAGGCAAATGCTCTGCTAATAAGCATCCTGAAAGGATAATATTATCTGTGATTGACATAGCACTGGTGCTGCATTGAAGATGGGGATTTTAGGGAGGTGTATGCATAAGAATATAATGGTAATGCCTTGAAAAATCTGTAACAACCAGGAAGGTTATTTAAGTGAGGACAACTATGCATCTAAAAAGGAGTGCGATTAAGTAACATGATAAAATGAGGGCCAAGAGCTCGAATTGACAGAACGGCAATGAGAGCCACCATAAGACAGAGGGTGAGAGGAGGAAGGGTCCTGCAGGCCTTAGGGCAGGGAGAAGTTTGCAAAGCTAGTAAAAGTATTGCAGGCTCTGAAGGGAAATCTCATTGCAGTCAGAAATGGCCATTTGTTATTTATGTTTTTTTCTCATGGTAACTTTAAGAAAGAAGTTAACATTCATCTTTGTTAGATAAAGCTTCAGTGATTCATCCTTAAGAATGTATGAAACAGAGTTGAATTCCTGATCAGGTTGGGTCTCCAGAAATGACAAGCGTGTGAAACACGGTGTGACCTTCTGGAGGGAGGCAGACATATCCTGCAAGCTGCAAGTGTTGATTTCACAGAATCACAGAATCATCTAGGTTGGAAAAGACCTTGAAGATCATCCAGTCCAACCATTAACCTAACATTGACAGTTCCCAACTACACCATATCCCTCCATGCTATGTCAGCCCGACTCTTAAACACCTCCAGGGATGGGGACTCCACCACCTCCCTGGGCAGCTATTCTGCTGATTAAGGATACCAATTAAACTCAGACGCCAGAGAAAGAAAAGAGCAGGCGTATTTTACTAGTGATAACAGTGTAATACAGAAAACATGCAGTAAGAAAAAGCAGAATAGTGCACTTAAAGCAGCAAACAGGAAAAAATAGGGTAATGCATTAAATTATTACTACATGAGAGAGAGAATGGAGATTAAGAAAAATACATCACCACTTGCATATATTATCATCATCCAGACCCGCAGTGGCTGGGCAGCCCCGGTTACAGCGAGGGTCTGGGGAGCCTGTCCCATCAAGTGGGAAATCCTACGCGGTGCGTCCACCCGTAGGTGAGGCTGCCAAAGTCACTGCAAATGGACCCAGCCTTATATCCCAGAGATTGACAAGCCAGAATAGCTGGCACCTTTCTGTTTTCATTCTCCTGTTGGATTCCACCCAAAGCCTGGCCAGGGCTTGGGGGAGGAAACCAAGGGAGTTTCTAACAAGGCCAGATACTTGGGTTCTTAGCCTTGAACAAGGCTGAACAAGGGAAGTTGGATACGTTCTCTCCTCACTCCTGATTATATTTTGTCTAAGCTGCATCTTTCACTAGAGAGCTTACACACTTTGTTAATGATTACACACTAAGCAGCTTCGGCTTGGGGCCTGTTGTTCAGGCTTCAGTACTTCAATGCTTTAGCACTTTTTACATCAGTGTAAGTGCATTGTTACAACATAGTACAATACCTACTAGCACAATGACTATCAGTTATAAAATATACAGGATTCATCTATAGGTCAACTCTGGCTTGGGCCAGTTGTCCAAGCCTTAGCACTTCAGCAGTCCATTCCACACCTAACAATCTGTTCTGGAAAGAAATGCTTCCTAACATCCAGTCTAAACCTTCCCTGGCACAACTTGAGGCCATTACCTCTTGTACTGTCAGTTGTTACTTGGTTAAAGAGACTCATCCCCAGCTCTCTGCACCCTCCTTTCAGGGAGCTGTAGAGGGCGATGAGGTCTCCCCTCAGCCTCCTCTTCTCCAGACTAAACACCCCCAGTTCCCTCAGCTGCTCCCCGTACGACCTGTGCTCCAGACCCTGCACCAGCTCCGTTGCCCTTCTCTGGACACGCTCGAGTCATTCAATGTCCTTTTTGTAGTGAGGGGCCCAAAACCGAACACAGGAATCGAGGGGCGGCCTCACCAGTGCCGAGGACAGGGGTCAGATCCCTTCCCTGTCCCTGCTGGCCACGCTATTGCTGACACAAGCCAGGATGCCATTGGCCTTCTTGGCCCCCTGGGCACACTGCTGGCTCCTGTTCAGCCGGCTGTCAATCA
>NW_020799091.1:30425851-30436780 GCF_003259725.1 Athene cunicularia | reverse complement strand
GGTGTATGCATAAGAATATAATGGTAATGCCTTGAAAAATCTGTAACAACCAGGAAGGTTATTTAAGTGAGGACAACTATGCATCTAAAAAGGAGTGCGATTAAGTAACATGATAAAATGAGGGCCAAGAGCTCGAATTGACAGAACGGCAATGAGAGCCACCATAAGACAGAGGGTGAGAGGAGGAAGGGTCCTGCAGGCCTTAGGGCAGGGAGAAGTTTGCAAAGCTAGTAAAAGTATTGCAGGCTCTGAAGGGAAATCTCATTGCAGTCACCCCGGTCCCTCTCTGACTGGCAGCTCTCCAGCCACTCCTCCCCAAGCCTGTAGCGCTGCTGGGGGTTGTTGTGGCCCAAGGGCAGCCCCCGGCATTTGGCCTTATGGAAACTCCTCCAGTTGGGCTCAGCCCATGGCTCCAGCCTGTCCAGGTCTCTCTGCAGAGCCTCCCTGCCCTCGAGCAGATCCACACTCCCACCCAACTTGGGGTCACCTGCAAACTGACTGAGGGTGCACTCGATCCCCTCGTCTAGATCATCAGTAAAGATGTTAAACAGGAGTGGCCCCAACACCGAGCCCTGGGGGACACCACTCGTGACCGGCCGCCAACTGGATTTAACTCGGTTCACCACAACTCTCTGGGCCCGGCCATCCAGACAGTTTTTTACCCAGCAAAGCGTGTGCCCATCCAAGCCACGAGCAGCCAGTTTCACCAGGAGAATGCTGTGGGAAACGGTGTCAAAGGCCTTGCTAAAGTCAAGGTAAACAACATCCACAGCCTTTCCCTCACCCAATAAGCAGGTCGCCCTGTCGTAGAAGATCAGGTTTGTCAGGCAGGACCTGCCTTTCACAAACCCATGCTGACTGGGCCTGATCATCTGGTTGTCCCACATGTGTTGTGTGATGTTACTCAGGATGAGCTGCTCCATCAGCTTCCCAGGCGCCAAAGTCAAGCTGACAGGCCTGTAATTTCCTGGATCATCCTTCTGACCCGTCTTATATATGGGTGTCACATTGGCCAATTTCCAATCTGTCGGGACCTCCCCGGTCAGCCAGGACTGTTGGTAAATGATGGAAAGCAGCTTGGCGAGTACCCCAGCCAGCTCCTTCAGCACCCTCGGGTGTATCCCATGTGGTCCCATAGACTTGTGTGTGTCTGTGTGATGCAGCAGGTCACTGACTATCTCCTCCTGCAATGCAGGGGGGTCATTCTCCCAGTCTCTGTCTTCTGGCTGAGGAGGCTGGATTTCATCAATACAACTAGTCTTGTTACTAAAGACTGAGGCAAAGAAGGCATTAAGCACCTCAGCCTTTTCCTTGTCACTTGTTACCATATTTCCTCCTGCATCTAGCAGGGGATGGAGGCTCTCCCTGGTCTTACTTTTGCTGCTTACATACTTATAGAAACTTTTCTTGTTGTCCCTGATTGCTGAAGCCAGATTAATTTCCAGCTGGGCTTTAGATCTCCTGATTTCTGCCCTGCATAGTCTCACAGCATCTTTGTAATCATTGTGAGTCGCTAGCCCCTTCTTTCAAAAGTTGTAAACTCTCCTTTTCTCCCTGAGTTGCAGCCAAAGCTCCCTGTTTAGCCAGGGTGGTCTCTGTCGACAGCTTCTCTTACCACACCTGGGGACAGCCTGCTCCTGAGCCATTAACACTTTCTTCTTAAAGAGCACCCAGCTGTCCTGGACCCCTGTACCCTTCAGGATCATCTCCCAAGGGATCCTCTCAAGCAGGTGCCCAAACAAGACAAAGTCAGCCCTTTGGAAGTCCAGGATGTCAGTTCTGCTGCCCTCTCTCCTGGCCTCTCTAAGAACAGAGAGCTCTATTATTTCATGATCGCTGTGCCCTAGTCAGCCTCCAACCACCACATCCTCCACCAGTCCTGCTCTGTTCACAAAGAGGAGATCCAGCAGGGCACCTCTCTGGTCGGTTCACTCACCAGCTGTGTCAGGAAGTTATCTCCCACACATTCCAGGAATCTCTGGGACTGGTCCCGCTCTGCTGTGTTGTATTTTCAGCAGATGTCTGGGAAGTTATAGTCTCCCACAAGAACAAGGGCAAGCGATCATGAGATTTCTCCTAAATGCCTATAGAGTATTTCATCCACCTCTCTGTCCTGGGTGGGAGGCCTATAGTAGACTCCTACTACTTTGAGGGCTGCTGCTGCCAAACTCTTGGTTTCCATGAGAAAGAGTTCGTAGTGATAAGCCTGAGGTTTTCAGCGAGAAGCAGACTCATGATAAATAATCCCAGAAGCATTTTATTTCTTTCCCCCAGCCCCATGTGCCATTTGCCAGAAGAGAAAACAAAGAAACATGAGGCCATCAGGATTAGCTGCAGTCCCTGCCCCTCTCACCACCCTTTGGCATTCAGGTTCTCATTGGATCTTCTTGTCCTTGCTGGTTTTATTGACTGTTTCCCTCTGTTCCTCTCCTGCTTCTTTTCTTCCCACTGACTGAAATGTCATTTCTGTTCTTCTTTCATGTTTAACTCGTAATAATTAACTAGAAGGCAAAATTTCAGACCTTATTTAACCTCATCCACCAACAGAAATTCAATAAAATGGAAGCCACTTGTAGGTCTGTAACACTTTTTACTCATTCCAGTTTATTAATTTCAGTTTAGCAGGAAAGCCTTTCTTTGCAGCAAAGAGAATGTATTTTGCTCTGGTCTGTAGTAGCATTGTTAGCTTATGCAGTGAGGAGACAAACCACTTGCATATAATCATATTTATTAGATCATTAGCACTGTTTTAGAGAAGTGCCAACAATCTGCACTTAGAGAAAAAAGAGAGCTGGAATTATAGGCCATTAGGTGGAAAAGCTTTGGAGGGAACCTGCAGGCGGTGCTCAGCAGAAATGAAGCAGACTCTCTGATGTGTCCAGTTAATTTTCTCATCATGAGCTTGTTGGGGGGTGCTGCTGTGTCTGAGCTGCGAGCAGGTACAAGGGTGGGATATGAGGTTGGATCCAAATACTTGTGGTTTGTTTCATTTAATGATAGCACTTAAATATATGGCACAGCAGGGTACCAGAGCGATCACTTCTGAAGCAGTGGCACCCACAATCAAGATGCCTTTATTGCATTTATATATACATAGAATATCAAAATTGTATATACCTGCCTACGCTTTTAACCGTGGGCATCTGCAGGTTGTCAGCCAGTTGTATACCTGTTCAAACCCCTATACAAAAGGCTGGCTGGCTTCCTCACAGGACCAACCTGTTTTTCTTTAGTGGCCTTCTAGATTTGTTCTTCTGGTCACTAATGTTGTTTTAACTCAGCTTAGTCACATAGTCTTGTCCTAGGGTCATTGGAAAACTCCCTGTGCAAAACAGTAGCCCATCATGAGATAATTTATATATCAATAATATACCTTGGCAAATGTGCTTTCTCTATACTGACATAATTATGGTGATATCACTGGCATATAATCATGTTTGTTTAATTATAACACAAGGGAAATAAATCCATTGAAAATGTTTTTTTTTGTAGCTGAACAGAAAATGCCTTGCTCTTCACTGTCACTAGCAGAAAGCCCACAAGATGAGTGGCTGTAGGTACTGGTGACCTTTTATGCTGAGTTAGTACATCACCAGAGAAAACTCAAGGATCAGAAAAAAGATAAAGGAGTGAAGGACTGGAGAATGGGTAGCACTCAGTTCTATGTAACATGTTCTACTCATCTACGATGAGTACTTTAGAAAGCAACAACCTGCTCAGAGATTACATTACCTTTGTACTATTACTGGGTTAAAAATGATGGATGCTTAAAACTCCTTCTTGAGAGATGCTGGTGAAAAATGATAGCTAATAATTTTTTTATGTCAGAGAGAGGCAAAAGGGACCTTGAGTTAAAGTGATAACAATTTTATGGTCACTTTTTAAGAAATTATTTTAAATTATGTTCAGATCAAGTATTTCTGAAATGTTCTGACAAGTGCCTTCTTCCATTTTTTAAAAAACTTTTGCAGCTGCATCTTTCCATTCTCTCTCTTTCTTTTTTTTCATGCCTTGATATGGTGAAAATCTAAACAAGAGGCCAAGCTGCCTACAGTCAAACTCACTGCACGTTTTTAATGTGATGGAAAACATGGTATAGGTGAAACTGTGAGCACAACTGCAATTCCACTAACCTGAAAACTAGGTGTTCTACATGAATATGTATGGTGGTAAACATACAGAAAGAATTAAAAAGGATTAATTAATGAATGAAGATTGCAGTCTGAGCAGAACTGGGGGTTTGAATTGTGTTTTCAGGCAGTTCTGCCTGAGTTCTGCCATGAGCTGGAAGTTTTTTCACTGTCTGACACAGAACAGCTTGGGGTGAACAAGTCTGTTATTAATGTATTGCTCAAAGGCAATCTGAAAACACAAGGGCTTCAACACATAGTTTAGCCTTAAAGAGGCATACTGAGAATCCTTTGCTGCTGGAGGAAATAGATGGCCCATGCTCTGTTTCAGGAATAAGCTACACAGATTGCTTTTCTCTTATTCAAAAATAAATGATCATGTTCTGCCCAGAAGTTTTTTTGCCTCTCTGCAGATTATTTCCTCTCTTTTCTCCAGGTTACACAGACCATCTGCAGTGCAAGCAAGAGAATGAGGCATCACAGTTGAAGATGTCAAAGGTTTGCCATTTGCTTGCCCCAGAAGTTCAAGCATTAATGGTAGTTTTGAGATTTAATTCTTTCAAACTTGTGAAGCCATGAGTTCTCTGCTGGCTGAAAAATCAGACATTTAGGCTGTAGGAGAGACCCTTTCTGGCCAGCAGAGCTCTGGTGATGCTGTGCAGTACTTGTAACAGAGTAGGACAAGCAGCTCTGTAACAGTCTCACTCCACTAGTTTTCCAAAATGAGTGCCCTGCTCACCTTAATTTGCTAATGAGGAGGCTGTCTGACAGGAACGAATGAAGTCAGAGTATTAGCTGTTGGTGGAATAGTCTCCTTCCTGGCTCAATGCACCCAAGTGAAAGTCAGCTTCTGCAGGAGCTTCCCTTTGTGTCCGTCAGTAGACCTCAGCTCTAGCTCCAGACCCAAATGTTTTGACCCTATGGAGGCCCAGCACAGCTCTTGTGTACACAGTTGAACTCAGGGAGAATCCAGATTTGGGCAGCACTCAGCTCCTCCAGCACCCTATCCACAGAGGAGTGGTACAGCCAGGTTTCTGGAGCATCACTGATTCTAGATTCTAGCTGCATAAATCTAAGACAACACTTTGGTCTTATATACCAAAGTCTCTGGGCTGTGAGATGGCTAAGCTGCATTTAGCCACAGGAAGAAAGTTGTGGCCTCTGACTTTTAGGGCTGCCCAGCTCTCAGGCCAGCCAGGTGGCCAGCATGACCTGGGCAGCCTCGTGGCCTTTCTCAAACTCTTCCCACTCCTACATGTCCCCAGCCACATGAACATGGAGATGGGATGGGGGCTCGCTGGCTGTGCCCCAATGCCTTCCACAGGAATGGAAGACTGTGGCCCATTGGCATGGCTTGTCTTGCAGGGAGAGCCCACAGTTGGACCCTTGTGGCACATCTGGAGCGTGAGTCCCAGAGCAGCAACATCGCTGCAGCAGCTCAGGTAGGAAGGAGTTTTCACAGGACCACAACCAGGAGCTGTAGCCCCTCTCCTCCTCCGCCTGTGCCAGATACACACTTCTCATCCACCACTTGGAAAATAATAAAGACAGGGGGTCTGCAAGCTCACTGCTGGCAGAGCAGTGAAAAGGAGCCAGAGATGGCTGTGACTCTGTTTTTCTGTTACTCAAAGAAATTATCTTCTCTGGTGTCATTCACCTGGAGTAGGGAAATTTTCTTCCTCTTGTTAAAACTCCATGCACGCACTCTCCCTTGCTTATAAACTGAGACACAAGTTGGGATCCTCCTGCTTAATACAATTCAGTGCTTGCAGTTTAGTGTGATTATAGCTGATTTGTTTGATCTAGTGTATGAAAACTGTTTGTCATCTGCTACTTTACCCGATGTGGAAGGTTTGGGGACATCTGCATGAGAGCAATATGTGTTGTATTAGCTCATAATACACTAATTATCATAGCCTCTATTTTATTTCCTTTCTGCACAGCCTGCTTCACTTCCCCAGGGGTTTCTCTGCACCAGGAAAAATAAAGAAAAATGTAGTTTTCATCAAGACCTCTGATGTTTCTAAAACAACATTATCCCATTACTTTTTCCTGCCAAACAGGGAATAAGAACTATGTTGAATCATGGTGAGGCTGGGGCAAAGGAATCCTGACATCTTCAAGAGCTGTCTTGTGGGGGTTTCTCCATTTGGTGCTATTGGGGGGAGCTCAGGAAATGAAAGCAAGTGGCCTTCAGGCTCACTGGCCAGCTCTCCGCCTGTGTGCCCAGGTGTCCTTCCCTCCAGTGGGAACCAGTCACTCATGAAGCAGTGACTGACTGTGGTGGGTTGACTCCAGGTTCCCACCAAAGCTGCTCTATCGTTCCCCTCCTCAGCAGGACAGTGGAGAGAAAATATAACAAAAGGCTCATGGGTTGAGATAAGGACAGGGAGGGATCGGTCATCAATTACCATCATGGGCAAAACAGACTCAACTTGGGGAAATTAGTTTAGTTTATTACCAATCAAATCAGATAGGGTAATGAGAAATAAAACCAAATCTTAAAAACACCTTCCCCCCACCCAGGCTTAACTTTACCCCTGATTTTCTCTATGTCATCCCCCTGACCAGTGCAGGGGGCAGAGGATGTGGGTTGCAGTCAGTTCATCACCCCTTGTCTATCTTGCTCCTTTCTCCTCAGGGGGAGGACTCCTCACACTCTTCCCCTGCTCCAGTGTGGGTCCCTTCCACGGGGTCACAATTCCTGCCAGGAGCCTGCTCCAGCGTGGACTTCCCATAGGATCACAGCCTCCTTTGGGTGCATCCACCTGCTCTGGTGTGGGCTCCTCCCCGGGCTGCAGGTGGAGATCTGCTCCCCCGTTACCCTCCGTGGGCTGCAGGGGCACAGCTGCCTCACCATGGGCTGCCCCACGGGCTGGTGCCTGGAGCACCTCTTGCCACTCCTTCTTCACTGACCTTGGTGTCTGCAGAGAAGCTTCTCTCACATATTCTCAGTCCTCTTTCCAGCTGCAGTTCACAGGTTTTTCTCCCTTCTTAAATATGTTAAATATATCTTAAATATATCACCGTCGCTGATGGGCTCAGCCTTGTCCAGCAGTGGGTCCATCTTGGAGCCATCTGGCATTGGCTCTATCCACCATGGGGGAAGCTTACAGTAGCTTCTCACAGAAACCATTCCTGCAGCGATCAACACCACCAAAACCTTGCCATGCAAACCCAATATATTCCACCCCTCACTTCAGTGAAATACATATTCAAGAATTGTTATTGAATTCACATTCATCACACAATCTTTACAAACTTCACTTACATCAACAAAAAAAAATTCCCCACACCAAAATCAAAACAACATCATCACAATGCCAAACAAAACTAGACAAATTACACACAATCCAGCCTTCGTCACTTCACCACAATTACAATAACAGAAAATTCCCCACGATTATTCTCTCTAACACTGTTCAGTCCTTGTTTTACCTGTAACCTCTCCCAATTACTATCATTATCTCTAATTCCTTTGACCCCATCTTGGGTGGTCCAAAAAGGACTGTGCTGGGTTGACCTTGGCTGGATGCCAGGTGCCCTACAAGCCACTCTGTTATTCCCCTCATCAGCAGAATCAGGACAGAGGAGAGAAAATAAGATGGAAAAAAAATCCTGTGGGTCAAGATAAAGGTAGTTTAATAAAGCAAAAGAAAAGGTCATGCACAGAAGCAATTCAAAACAAAAAGATTTTATTCTTTACTTCCCATCAGCAGGTGATGTCTGGCCACTTCCCAGGAAGCAGGGCTTCAGTACACATAGGGATTAGTCTGCAAGACAAATGTCATAAATAATGAGTGCCCCCTTCCTTCTCCTTTCTCTTAGCTTTTATTGCTAAGCAGACATCCTATAGTATGGAATATGCCTTTGGTCAGTTTGGGTCAGCTGTCCTGGCTATGTCCCCTCCCAAGATCTTGCCCACCCCCAGCCTACTGGTGAGGGGGGAATGTTGGAGAGACAGACTTGTAGCCAAAACACTGGTGTGTTGTCAACACCTTTCTAGCTACCAATAAAAGCACAACACTATGAGGGCTGCCATGGGGAAAATTAACTACATCTCAGCCCGACCCAATATGCCAGCACATGCGTGAGTGCTGTCCCTGGGAGCACCCTCGGGAAGATGTGCACACTGTGTCAGGAGCTGAAGAGCCTTCCAAGGTGTCACGCTCCAGTGCTACTCAACAGTAAAGCTGGTTTTCACCACAGAGGATACAGCATGTACAATTCACTTTGCCAGCAAGTCTTTCCCCCCTAAAATCTCCATTTGAATCTTGAAAAGTGTTTTCAGTGAAACCTGTCCAATGGTGTCTATCACTGACATCAGGTCCCACTACCAGCTCCCAAGAGAACATCTCCCCTCATCCTTGTCAGACTTTGAGGGAAGCATGTGAGTTCCCGATGGCAAAACTCCTGTTAGCTCCAACAGGACAGCATCAAGCCTTTGGCATCCTCTGCTGTGCTGGTTTTCAACCAACACCATCAGGCTGCAGCCCGTTCCTAAAATCAGTGAAGAGAAACTGTGCAGCTGATGACAACACTGCAGCCTCTTCATCTCACCTAGTTGGATGGGGGGCAAAAACAAGAAATGTTGTGCAAATCTGACTTTGGCCATTTATCTCCTCAGACACATCTGCTTCCGTGTAAGCATGAAGAAAATAGGTAACTAACACACAGCTCTGCTGCTCGGCAGCTGGCCTCCGAATCCTCCTCTGTGGTGCTAAATGTGTCCCTGGCAAACAGAATGTTGATATTTTAAATAAGGAATTAATGAAAATGTGCTCTTTTCATGCTTGTTGTCCCTTTAAATTCAGTTTCCAAGGAAACAGGTCTGGAGAGGCTGCCTGGAGGGAGCCAGGAGAGATCTCTGCCTGGCCGCCTTCCCCTCCAGGTTGCCAGCTGAGCCACCCCAATTTTCACGCTTTTACAGAGGTTTTCTCTATTGTTATTTACACCTGGAATAGGAGTGATGGCTCCTCACGGATTTCTTCTCTAAGGAGACGTGAGGTGGTCAGCCATGCTGCTGTTGCCTGCAGCTGGGACACTTGTGAGTGGAGCTTCTCTCATTCCATTGCCCATCTGGTGGAGCACAGGCTCACCCGAAGCCACTGCGATGCCACCTCACTGAAAATGTCACTCCTGTTAGAAACATCCATTCCACCAGTTTTTTTCTTTTTTAAAAGTGGTGGTGGGTGTGATCTGAGCACTCAGAATGAGCTGGGAGTGGTGGCAGAGGGACAAATTTTTTGTTAATTCAATGTTTATCCTAGGGGAAAATTTGAGACACCACCTGGAGTACCATGACTAGCTCTGGTGTCCACAGCTCAAGACAGACACGGACCTGTTGCAGCATGTCCAGAGGAGGGACACAAAAATGGTCAGAGGGCTGGAATGCCTCTCCTGTAAAGAAAAGCTGAGAGAGTTGTTCAGCCTCCAGAAAAGAAGGCTTCAGGGAGACCTGATTGTGGCTGTTCAATATATAAAGAGGGCTTATGAGAAAGGTGGAGAGAGACTTTTTACCCAGGGCCTGTAGTAACAGGACAAGGGTCAGTGGTTTTAAACTGAAAGAGAGTAGGTTTAGATTGGACATAAGAAAGTTTTTTATGTTGAGGGTGGTGAGACACTGGCACAGATTGTCCAGAGAAGCTGTGGCTGCCCCCTCCCTGGCAGTGTTCAAGGCCAGGTTGGACGGGGCTTTGAGCAACCTGGGCTAGTGGAAAGTGTCCCTGCCCATGGCAGGGGGGTTGGACTAGTTAATCTTTAAGGTCACTTCCAACCCAAACCATTCTGTGATTCTAGGAAAATCATATCACTGAGCCCCTCATTACCTAGATGCTTGCCTATAATTAGAAAGATAAGACTGTCATATCTGAGGTATAATACTGAGATCGTTTTCTGCAAGCCAGATAAGCAATGTCTTGCGTATTGTACCAGAAATATTCTCTACTTGCTTCTGATGCAGTCTCAGATGGAGTATGACCTTCATTGTTGTGAAACCAGACTTCAAGGCGGATGTAAACCCATACTGGGGAGAATTCAGAGAGCAATGGGCATGACCAGCAGTCTAGAAAATATGATCTATGAGACAAAACTGAACGTTGCTTAGTGTAAGTGGAGATAAAGAAAAGGGATACATCTGAGTGGAGGGATTAAGTAAAATGGAAGAGAGGAAGGTAATAAAATGCTTAACATGTCCACAATGGATAGAAGAGAAAAAATTATCTTAAAGTGCAACAAGGGAGCCCATCTAGATGTTACGAAAACTTTCCCAGTGATAGGGACAGAGGCATAAAATAGACACCTAAGAGAAGTTATCTAAGCCCAAACCCTCCATCTCAAAGCAGAACTGTCAGCTGCTTGCTCTCTCCTGACTTAAGCCACTTTCAGTGCCAGAGACGCCATCCCATCTTCCGACAGCCTTTTCCAGTGCTTCACCGTGAGCTCCCTTTGCGGAAAGCTAAGCCTAATTCTTCAATTTTTATCCATGGTAAATGATTCAGCCGCTCTTTTTTCTCACTTCTGTGACATCTGGACACACTGTGGTGCTTTGACCCCTTTCCCCAGAGCTGCTCCCCAGGCCGCCATTTCCCCCCGCTCGGAAGGGTGCTGGCATGGCAGCGTCACCTCTCTCCAGACTGCTCCTCCAGTTTCTCTAGATCATTTTGCATGCCGCTGCAGCTCTCCAGCATGCCGGAATAACCCTTCCCGTGGAGGGAGAGAGTACCGTTCCACCTCCACCATAGCGAGGGCCCGCTCTGCCCGCAGCCGCGCCGGGGCGGGGACTCGAACCCTGGTTCCC
>NW_020799091.1:30402462-30425801 GCF_003259725.1 Athene cunicularia | reverse complement strand
CCTGGGGCTCGGGGGGAGCCGGCCCGCGTTGTGGGGCTGGGCTTGCCCGCGTCAGGCTCGCCCGGTGCCCTCGTTTCCCTTCTCTTGGGCACGGGGGCTGAGTGAGCTGCGACGCGGGGCGTCTGTCCGGATAGCTGCTGGGATGAATGAGACACCACAGGGAAAACTGGGTTACGTGAGAGCTGTCCTTGTCTCGTGCTTTATTAGGGGTAACAAACACGGTAGCCTAACTTTTACTTTCCCAAAACTATGAGAGTCGGAGAAAGTTAGAGTGTTCCCAAGTTCACATCCTGGTTAAAAAAAAAAAAAAAACAAGGAAAATAAACGCTTGTGTCCTGTCACTACAGCTCACCTTGGTGCCAGAGAAGTGCAGCTATAGTAAAGGTGCTATGAAAAGATACCGAAATCATCAAATCAAACCCAAGCACCCGTCTGGTGCAGGGCCACGCTCACGTATGTTCCTGCCAACATGGCCGCCACTGCCTACGTATCACCTCTGTTCTGTGGAGGGTCTTTCTGTCAAAATGCTTGGCTGCTTTTGCTGGCAACAGCAAGCCTTGGCTCAAGAAAGAGAAGACTCACAGCCCGTGGGGAAATATATGCCTTGGCTCCCTTCTAGTCCCCTGGGGGTGTGCCCTCATTTTTCTAGACCTCTGTTTGTTCTATCTGGGGAGAGGCAGTAGCTTCCTCTTGTTCCTTCTTTGGGGATGGAGGGATAGGCTCTTACCATCAACTTGAAAGAACCTGTAGGGACAGGGGAGTACCCAAATACTGGTCCTAGGTGGTGAGGGGGGGTGTGACACCATCATACTTAAACTACTAAAACATCTTATTGCAGCCTTAAAAAATGTTGGGGAGTTTCAGACTTGCTTTGCTGTGCAGAATTTCTGGCAGTGGGTAGGTTGCTGCATCTGGCTTCCTCTTTGATACTGACACCTGAATGTCTGGTTTCACAAAACCGTAATGAACAGTGCACAGTGCTCTAATCGTAATAGCTTATCCAGGACAGTAAAAACGAAAGCTCGCAGCAGAAAGCTGCAGAAGTCTATCCTGATACACTGAGTGACAAGGTGATAAAGTGGCAGATGAAATTCAGAGTTGAAAAATCTAATCTGACATGCATAGAGAAAAACTATCCTAATTATATGTACATGGCAATTGGGTCTCTGCTGGTTGTCATTCAGGAGGAGGTTTAGTTTTTCAGTAGATATAGATAACTCTATAAGAATGTCGTGTCAAATGAGCAGATTCAACATTGGGCATGATTACCAAAGATACAGAGAACAAAATAGAAAATATTATTGTGCCGTCATATTGCCTGTATCCTAAATACTGTGTGTAGTTCTGGTTTCATCTTCCCCATCATGGAAAGTATACAGTGGACCTAGAAATAGTACAGAGGAAAGCACCAGGGATGATCTGGGTAGCAAAGAATGCTGTCTGTGGAGGGAGCTCCTAAATACATTGTTACCTTTCAGGTTGGCATGATGATTTTGGAAGTCTTACAGAGGTTTGAAGTAATAAGTAATGTCACAGATGGGTAAAGAAGAAGTGAATAGACAAAGGGAAGAGTAAGTTTGAACACAAGAATAAGAGGTGTGTCAAAGTCAGTCATGTGGTGGGGCTCAGAGCAAACAAAGCAGGTACCATTTTGGACAATATGTAGTTAAATTTTGGAACGTTGCAATAGGAAGTTGTGAATGTCAAAACTTTGCAGAAGCTCAAAAAGCCTTTAGACAAATTCAAGTGAGAAAATCAGATTACGAGATTAAAAATAAATATGCTTCCACACCCCAAGACTGCTGAGTAGAAGATCCTAGAAATTAGAAGAACGTGCTGGGGAAATACCTTTTCTTCTTATTTTCTGCTGTTCTTCCTGTATTCTTCTATTTTCTGCTGTATCCGCTGTTGGCTGCATTTGCAGACAGGACACTGAACTTGCTTAGTCTGATACAGTTTGATGTTTCTTGAAGTAAGCCAATAATTTTAAGGCATGTCTGTGCTTATAGTTGATCCCACTCCATGAGCACAGAGTGCTGCCTGGTTTAATGAGAAAACCACACTAAAAGGAATGCTTAAATACTACTCTTCTAAGTAAGTGTTAATGTAATCCTTCATGCATGTGGTCTGAATTTATAATTTGTCTGTCTTGTATAATAATGATAATTAAATATTACAAAGTTGCTAACATTGATAGGCCATAGCAAGGGATGTGCGGGATTTTATCTTTTGAATTTCTTCATACCTGAACTTGAAAACAACCATCCTGTATTACTAGGATCTTCAACACAGTCAGAGGCATGACAGGGAGTAACACCTGCACTTTTTATCTTCACTAGGTAGGATGAGGCTGAATTTATCCTTCCTCTGAGGGGAGAGCTATCTATTCTGCTGGAATAAAAAACCTGGCTTATTTAATTTCATTTTATAATGTATTATGCTAGCACAGAAAATATTCCAGAGAGAATGCATAACAGGCAGTAAAAAATGTAGTAATGAGTATTTTAGAAAAATGAGCAGTAAGAGAAGGTACCAGAAATGGAGTGAGTTGCTTTAGTACAAACCCAGAAAGCAACTTGAATATTTTTTTCTGTGTTTTCTGTGAAAGCTAAGATAGGGAACTATTGTAAGAACTGTTGGTTATATACAAGTAAAGTGAAGCCCATTTAGTGTTAGCTGTTAGAATTGTTAAATTCTTGTTCCCTGTATGGTGATTTTTTTTTTTAATGTAATCTGCTGCATTGATCTGTATTTAGAATGGTAATAGCTCTATATAATTTCTTTCTTTTTTATATGTTCAAAGAAAAATAGAACCTGGCATCAGCCTTACTCAGTTTCTGATGCACATACTGCTATATAGAGAAAGAGCTAATAATTTAATTTCATACAGAAAATTGGAAGTAGTTTATTACAGATAGGGGCTGATAGGAAGCTGTGAATAAGCTAAAGATGTATAGAGCAGGGTCCCTCATGTCGTACAGTAGCTGCAGGGTGCCTCGTGTACTGGAGCCTGGGTGTTTGTATGACGTGAGTAGCAAGAAGAAAACAGCAGTGTGAAGGCATCTTGAAGCAATGCTACTTAGTACATCAGATTTCTTTTTGTGATTAAATTTTATGTTGTTATTGAGAGAAGAGTGTTCTTACCTACAAATCCCAGAATAAAGGTCACTTGTCTTGAAAATGTTCCACAGCCCTTCAGTATGAGAGGTACTCTGTCCACAGGTCAGTCTTTCTGTAGGTATGTATTTTTCTAAGTCCTGCTGTGGGATCTTTGAAAATTCTTTCTGCTCTGTAAAGGCAGGTCACTCTTGTTTTCTGTACGCTCTTCCAAGCTGTATTAAGAGTTTGAAAACTGACTGTTCTCCATAAGTTAAACTTTTATTATGCTAAAGGTGAAATAAAGTGGCAAATTAAGATGTGTACAGTGTGTAAGACTATTTTATCTTCCCTGTGATTGTTTACGCCATTAGCATAGAGCTACAGAATTTAGCATGTGGATTTGAGAATACCATCTGGTTTTATCTGAAGTATCTGTGTATAGCTAGAAGTAATCCTTTGATCACAGTCTTTCATAACCCTTTTCCTTTCTCTCTGTAGCCCTTGACTGCAGGTAGGGCAGCAGAAAGATGATTAATTACACTTGTTGACACTGTTTCCCATGCAGCTGAAAAAGGTATGATTGATCTGCAACCTCTTAATCAGAAGAAATTCCCTATCTGATTATATTATATAGCAAGTCCTTCACTCCTTGTCCACTCATACTGAATGTGTGTCTACCTTATTTCCTAGCAATAGAGATTAGATACAGATTAGATGTGAGCACATAATAATATTTCTGATGAGTCAGCTGGGGCACATGTCATAGCATTTCTCTTGGCTTTAGAAAGAAGGTGATATCTGATCTGGCATGAAATCCACTGCAGAAAATTACCATTTTGAAAACTGTGGAAAAAGTATATATTAATAGATAAATTCGTGGCTTTCTGTTGTTCATTTGTGGCATTTTTGACCCATTGTTAGGACTTTTTGGAAACATGGACTGGCATTTGATTTGACTTAGCAGTTGGAGGACATTTGTTTTTTCTAGCTGTTCCACAATACTTCATGGGGTGCTGTGAGACTGAAGGAAAGTACAAAGAACCATTACCAAGATGTTTTATGGGTTTTTTTGCACAGGTAAATGCAAGGTTAGTGTTAAATTCATTTGAGTTTTAGGAAGTTAGCAAGTTGCTGTTTGTCAGCAAGTTCCTGGAACAGGCTCTTTGCCTCCTCAGCTGTGTGGTGAAACTTGGCTTAGTTTTATTCTGTGCAAGGCAAAAATCAGACTACAAAGTGCCTCTTTGCTGCTTGAAAGAGAAAATGCCACAGGCATAGCCTAGTACGTTTCTCTTTCTCACTGGCTGTGTCTCACACCGTTTTTCTGTGTGGGCACAGATGTTTTCAGTAGCTGTGGACTGTGTGAGCCAGAATAAACTTTGCTGTACCAGTAAAGAACATTCCTGCAAAATTAAAGAATGTAGATTTGTCCTTATGTGTCATGAGCATATGAAGAAAAAAGGTGTAACATTCCTGTATCAGAATACTTCTTTAGTATGTGGCTTGGGAACAGCAAATGACTTTTCATTTAACAAGTCACTGTTTTTCTAGACACTGAGACTACTGTAGGTCTTTAAGATGATGTTCTCCCAGCGATTACTGCATCCTTATTAGAAAGGAAAGGGTTTATAGGAAGTAGGAGGTTCTCTTAGGCTATTTTCAATTATTTCCTTTTGAAAAAAAATGGTAATTTCCATCTCACTTGAACATCTTACAGTTAGTTTTAAATAGTGAAATGTGAGATTGTCCTTATTGCCTTAGGTCTGTATTCCACCTCTTGATGTGTCACAGTACTTCTGCATCTCATAGTTTGTATGTAGGGAGGAAATCGCTCCAATCTCAGTTTGTTGTACTAATGTGTCATGTTCAGTCTTTATAGAAACTGTCATAGAAAAGACAGTCATAATTGCAGAATGGTGGGGAAAAAACCCTGTGATCTGCAGAGCATTGCATTTATAACTGACTGTGCTGGCTTCTTGCAAGGGAAGGTGAACATGCCTAGAACTGATACCATGCAGTGGAGCAGAGAAGGTAGAGAAGTTCCTTGTTCCTCTGGGCCTAAACTGGGAAGCTTGAAGTACCTCACCAGGGCTGGATGCACGGACACGGGCTGAGCTGGGAGCTCCTCTCTGAGGCAGGGTGGTGGCAGCCACCAGTGCATGCCACCTTTTGAAGTCCTGGGGAACTGTGCATTCATACAAGTGTTCAGATTTATAGGTGTTCATCAGTGATAGCACCATATATGAAAACAAACTCTTAACCTTTTGATTTCACAGAATAAATGTTATTTGTCATCTTTAAGCTTGCTTGACCTTTAAGAAGAACTGTGGCAACTCTGCTGAGCACTAGACACATTCTTCTGGCATTACCATCTTCAGAAAAGAGTGCTGTTGCTGCTGCACGAAGTGTGCATGCATCATCACATCTGGGACACATCTGGGAGTCTGAGGAGCATGGGTGTGTGGCACAGCGGCAGCAGCAAGGTGTTGCGGCTGACCGGGGAAGTGTCAGCTGTTGGGGTCCACTTTACCTGGCTGTAGTTAGCTGGTACTTTTTTGGCCAGAGAGTGGAGAGGCAGGCTGTGATTTCAGTTAACACTACACTGATGAGAAAAGAGAAAAAATGAGTCCGCCTGTAAAGCCGGCTTCCAGCTTGTTGGTTGGTTATTGAGACACCTTTAATGTCCATCATGAACCCAGGTCATGCGATGCTGCACATACCAAAACCTTTGTAACTGAAGGAACTTGTGTGCAGGTGAGTCAGCATCACTGGAGCAACACTTATTCCTTGGATGTATTGAGTTAAGCAGGGCTGCTTGTTCCTGACCCTGCAGTGACTTCTGCTTTGTGCAGCCATTTCGGGAAATGTGTTGGGGAGCTGGTTTATTGTTCCGCCTGCTAAATACAAAATCAGCACAGCTAGAACAGAGGAAATCTCTCACACCTCCCAGCCAGATCAGTCTTCTCTTTCTATATACTGACCAGCTGCACAAAGCTAGCACCAGCTACAGTGGAGGTGTGGTAATGAGTGATGGGAGGCATATCTGCCTAGGGTAGTTCTTCTGCTGGAGAAGTGGACATCTGGTGGGAGTAGGGCTGCAGTTTGCTGCCCAGTGTGTCTGAGGTTTCCAAACTCCAAGCCTTCCCTTCACAGCACCTTTTGGTGTCTTAAGTTGTAATTGCATAACTTCTCATCATTGTGGTTGTTTTATGGTTTTTGGTTTTGTTTTGTTTTGTTTTTTTTTCCCAGAGAGATGATAATTTCTAGTGAATATTTAAAAGTATAATTTTACCTGTTAAAATGATTGAAACTCCTTAGTTTAAGAATATGATGCTGATCTTATTTTGCCTTTCATAATTGGATAATAGTATTTGAGTTTCAGAGTATTGTAAGATTTCTCCTTCATTTGGAAAATTTGGGAATCTACACCAGCCTTATTTTTGTGCTACATTACTCTTTGTTCTCCCTAACAATATATATATAAAAAACAATATATATATAAAAGAAACAATATATATAAAAGAAACAATATATATATATATATATAAGAAACAATATATATATATATATAAGAAACAACATACATATATATATATATATATATAAAAAACATCTTGAGAAGGGGGCCCATGTGAACCTTATGAGGTTCAACAAGGCCAAGTGCAATGTCCTGCATCTGAATCAGGGCAATCCCTGGTATCAATACAGGATGGGGAATGGAGGGATTAAGAGCAGCCCTATGGAGAAGGACTTGGGGGTACTTGTGGGTGAAAAGCTGGACACAAGCTGGAAATGTGCAATTGCAGCCCAGAAAGCCAACTGTATCCTGGGCTGCATCAAAAGCAGTGTGGCCAGCAGGTCAGGGAGGCAGTTTTCTCCCTCTACCCAGCTCTTGTAAGACCCCACCTGGGGTGCTGTGTCCAGCTCTGGGGCACGCAGCACAGGGTTGACATGGACCAGCTTGAGTGGGTCCAGAGGAGGGTCACAAAAATGATCAGAGAGCTGGAGCACCTCTCCTATGAGGTCAGGCTGGGAGAGTTGGGGCTGCTCAGCCTGGAGAAGGGAAGGCTCCAGGAAGACCCTATTGCAGCCTTTCAGTACTTAAAGGGGTCTTATAAGAAAGATGGGGACTTTTTAGTAGGGCCTGTAGTGATAGGACAAGAGGTAATGGCTTTAAACTAAAAGAGGGTAGACTTAGAGTAGCTATAAGGAATAAATTTGTATGTTGAGGGTGCTGAAACACTGGAATGGGTTGCCCAGAGAGGTGGTAGATGCCCCATTCCTGGAAACATTCAAGGCCAGGTTGGATGGGACTTTGAGCAGTCTGATCTAGTGGAAGATGCCCTGGCCCATGACAGAGGTATTGACTAGATGATCTCTAAAGGTCCCTTCCAACCCAAACCATTCTATGATTCTATATTATATACCATACTTTGCTCATACTGTATCCTGAAGTGGTCAGAGTAAAAGCATTTAAAGTATAAAAACTTACACAACTTTTATAGTTTTAAAATCTGCTTTTCTTGAAATCTGTCTTCTTTTCTTAGGTCCCCAAGTACTTGTCACAACAGTGGAATAAAGCTTCAGGAAGAGGTGAAGTGGGAAAACTAAGGATTGCCAAGTAAGACTTTACTGTACCTTTATTGGTTGCAATTTTTAGAAGTTACCTACAGTAAAACAGATTATGTTACACCTCTTATAATCCTGCTTATTGCAAACACTGTGCATATTTCTCTGATACCTGAATACTTGCTTGTATACTTGCTTGTATAGTGATTATGAAAATAAATTATATGAAATTACACTGGGAAGTGTCTGTATCCCATTACATGATGTTTGATTTCTTAAACCCAAGAAATATGCACATCTAGCTGGAGAATGTTAACTTACTTGTGCTATTTTGCTGCTTCTGTTCTCACCTGCTGACTTTACCCTTTATTCTTGGGCATCAGCATAACAAAAATATTGAGCAGCTCAGGAGTGAAGATGAGTAACTAATCTAGAATTTGAATTTGCTTTTTTATCAGGGAAGCTAAACTTGTGGAATTAGATTATGGAAACTAAAACATGAAATATTTTCTTTTACAGAAATCAAGGAAGAACAGAAGTAAGTAATTACTAAATACAAAGGCTGTGAACGTGTTATATTTTGAATTCTAAAAATTGTTTAGAACATGCTGGTTTCTGATGTCACATCTTTTTTGTTACACCTGTAAAGAAGCATTGTACCACAGAATCAGGAGGAGAGAATTCTGTTCATAGCTCTGCCCATGGTTTTACTGTGGCACTTTCATCAGGTCTCTTTGTTCCCCAAGTTTGTTTACTCGTCTGTAAGCAGCAATTGTAGTAGTGACCTTCTCTCCAAGCCTTTTGAGATGTATTAGTGCAAAAGACTGTCTGAGAACTAAGGAGGATGATGATAAAGCAAAAGAATTTGGAGATGGAGGGTTGTGATTTCAGAAAGTACTCTGTCTGGTATTTGGAATTTGGTCCTGTTAAATATAAAGCAACTTGAAGATTTTTCTGCAGTGCAAAGGTAACTGCTTTTATTAGCAGCCTCAGTGAATGGCAGTAACTTCCTGTATCTTTTACAGGAGATAAGGAAAGTTGCATTAGTTAGAATTACTTCAAATACCACATATGTCTGTCACTGAATTGGAAGAACTGTGGGTTGAAAAGTGGCAGGGAAGCAAGCTGCATTCGCCATTTCATAACCTGACCAGGCTCCTTTTAGAGTAAGTGGAGAGAGTTCCACTGGAGGTTTGAATGTTCACTTGGACTCTTCTAGGCAGGAATATGAAACAAACCTCCCTAATTTTGTGAGCTCCACACCAAAATCTTGATACCGATGACAGCCACAAAGCTCATTTTGCAGTCTGTGTAGACCCAAGTGGTGAGGAACTCCTGAGAAAGTATGGCTTCCAGGGGACCCTGTTGCTGCATGGCGAAATGAGGCTTAGCAGGATGGCCAGGAAAAGCACGAAGTGCGGGTCTGAAATCTCTATCTTCAGGTTTCTTGCTGTGTCCTGCAGTTAGGGATTCTGGTCACCCAGTCCCCCCAGTACCTCCTCAGCTTCTGTATTGGGTATACAATGTAAACATAGCAAAGGAGCCCTATTTTAACCTCTCCTGGGCCACATGCAGTTCAGGAGTCCCCAGGCTAATAACACTTGTAGTGGTACATTAGCACTTTTTCTGGAACTCAGCTGGCTGTGCAAAACATTTTAAAGCTTTAATAAGTAAAATCACATTGTTCTCTGACTTCAGGAGGAATTAATTGACAATTTTTTAAAAGATAAGTAATTTTATAAGTACATGAAAGCTTTGGATTCTGTATTTCAACTAGAGATCAATATAGTAAGACTCTTATTCCACTCTTTATGTTTTTGAAATAGAAATGTGCTATACTACTTGTGTTTTCTCTCTTTTTGTTTCCCCATAACTCGTAAAGCTGTGTAACTGAGTCTGTTTAGTAACACTGTGGTAATTGTGACTGTTAGGTGTCATTTACTTTGAATGAAGAGCTTGCAAGCATCAATGATATTGGAGGAAAACCTGCTTCAGTCAGTGCACCAAGGGAACATCCATTTCTTTTGCAAAGTGTGGGAGGACAGACCTTAACAGTGTTCACAGAAAGTTCAGTAGGTAAGTTAGAATTAAAGTTATTTGTTATGATTCCAGTGTACATTATTTCAATAAACTGAATGTTCTAAAGACCAGAAGATTCAGAAGTCGGATTTTGGCTCTATTTTGTTGTTACCTGCATACGTAAGACTGTTGTACTTTTTTTGAGTGTCTGTCTCTTTTCTTCCTATGATTGAGCAACTAATTTAAGTTCTCCACATGGGATTATCATGTACATTTCAGCGTGGGTCTGCTGAAGAGAATAGAGAGAGCATGGAGTGCAGCACATTTTGTATTCCCCTTTAGGGTTTTCAGTGGAAAAATGTTTTTGTGTTCCCATGTATGTTTGAGATCAACTGGTTTATTTTTTTTCTCTGCTGTGATTATAGTTTTATAAGAATGCTCATTCTTCCTTTGTCCAGTTGAACAGATCTATTTTAGCAATAAACACATCTGTTAACCACCCTTTCTTTATGTATGTATATGGTTTAAATGTATTAAAGCTTAATAAGGTCGTAATAACAGACAGTCCAGCAGTAAGGTTTTAATTTTTCTTGCTGGATTTCAGCTGTTCGGCCTGTCTTAAGTTCAGCTCAGTAGCTGTATATGTGATTAGGATATTCAAGATCATATGTCCTAAATTGCATGTTAGACTTAAGGAACATGGTAGTATGGTCATGTTCTGGATGTTAGAGAGAGAAGGAAGGTGTCTGCAGAGTGTATCTCATGTCTGCAGAAGGTATCTCAGTTTCAGGCACTTAGGTTGTCTCTAGAAGACAAATAATAGTAATATTTTTTGATACTCCTGCCTTCTGTGGGATAGAAAACTACAGTGTGACCAGCTTCCGATGTTTTGATGTTCACAGGCTTTTAAGTAATTGCTGTGATGGCAGTGTGATGTTTTATCAAATAAATAAGGGAGGGAGAATCGTAACTCACAGGACAGAGTTAGAATACTTACTAAGTTTGACCACCTCTTTTCTAAAATTAGTTTTAAAGATTTAATGACTGAACATTGAGATATTAAGGTACAGGTAGCTTGCCTGTTTAGTTGTGTTTAGAAATACAAGCTCTTATGCTACAACTCGGGCACTTTCTATTTGTTATCCCCTTCTTTGAAATGAATGTAATCATGTTATTGGTTTTTCACTTTTTAAAAAAATTGTATTTTCACGTGTGTGACTTGCAACAGTTTAAAATACTGCATTTTATAATTCATAGATTACAAATGTGGGAAGAGATAGGGAGGGAGTTTTCAAGAATGTTGCAGGCATTTTAGTAGTACCTCATCCTTTTTCGTTTCTCTGTGCCCCAACCTCAGAATGCTTGACAGAAGGGAAAGATTTCAGGTGTGAAGCTGTTTAGAGTATACATTCAGAGATTTTTGCATGTTTTCTGTGAATTGCATGGGACTTTGATTCCTAAGACACCTTTTCATACAAAATATTGCTTAAAAACCCTCTAATGGTAACTTATGCTGCAGTGAGTGCAAATGCTTAACTTGAATGTAGAGTCATCAGTTCGAATTAAAGTCTTTAGAGTGTGATAGTTAGAAGATGCCTATTTATTTCTGTTTTACCATCTGTAATACTAGTGTCTCGAAACCTTTAGGTACTTAGAAGCTGCCCAATTTTTATTTAATCAATTAAAAACTTTGCATTTCTTAGCAACTAGAAAATGTTATTCAAGGACCATGAGTAGAAGTTATTAATCAGGAGCAAAGGGTAGTTAGTGAAATGAGAAGTGTTTGGAATGAAGCACTAAATAAGCATAGACCCTGTCAAAATTGGTTTTGCTTGAGATTAGCAAGCATAACATGCAGTCAATGAGTTTTCATGAAACTCGCTTAAATGCAAAATGGCTAAAATGTGTTGCTGTTGTGTTAAAGCTGGTGTTGGCAGTGCAATCAAAAATAAACAATAATGCGCTTTTCTTGCTTGAATTTTTTTTCGTTATAAAGATGAATGTCACACAAATATTCCAAATTCCAGTCAGATTTCTTGCAGACACCATGTTCCTGCAGCCACACTTTAGTGTTTAAATGTGTATTGCCAGTATGTTTTGAGCTCCATGGCCAATTTCAACAAATTTGGTAGTGAATTATGGATAGTGTGAAAACAGATGTCTGAAGAGTGGAGTTAAACTATATGGATATCCCAACTGAAAGAAAGGCTGCTACCCTATTTGATGCCAGAAAGTCCACATGGAAAAAAACACTATAATTATATCAACCATGGGAAAAGACTCAATAAAAACGTACACGTCTTTGCACATCAGTCAGTCCTCAGTAAGAGACAGTCATAGGAACTGAAATTCATTCTTTATTATGTTCACAGACCACTACTTGTCTTCAAATTATAATTTGCACATTTTTGTCAGAAATATTGGTGATCTTGTTCCTTTTTCTTCTGCAAAGTGCACCATGTGAGAGAATCAATATGCCAGTTTGAACCATGGGCGGAAGATCAAGCTGGTGTGGAACTGCAGATGGCATTGCTAGTGTTGCATCTGGAAGGATGCATTTGAGAAATTATGCAAATGAAATACGGATAAAAAAGTGCTTCATGTGCTATTGCTCTCGGTCAGTACCCTTGTTGAGGACTGAATTTACCTAAAATGGAACAAATGGCATAAAACACTTGTGTTTGTTTCTTTTGTAAAGGGTAGGGGGTTTTGGTTGTGGGTCTGGGGATTTTTTTTTTCCATTTTTTGGAGCACATTAAAAGCTGTAACATCTATTCTGTGTGCTGACCTCTAATCCTGGGATCCTTATGTTGTAGTGACAATCTTTTTGATAGTTTTTCAGAAAATGAATTGAGGGATGACAAAGCTGTCTCTGAAATATTTTGTAGTCTTGGAGGATACTGCAGGGAGTTTACATATTCTGGATAATTCAGCACTTCATATTGACTCCTCGGGTCACTTAGAGCAAGCAAAAAAGATCAAATTTGACAAGTAATTTAATATTTTCTGCATGATGTAATTTCTAGACTTCTGAGTGGATTTTCTGTGGTTTTAGGTTTTTTTAATCTTAACTGAACTTGTTTCTAATAGCTGTTGTAGTTGGAAGAAATCCTTTAGTTCTTACACGGTAAACCTCTGGTGGTCCCATATTAGTTACTGGACAGCAGTAAGCTCTTCTGAGGTGCCATTTGTTATATTCAGAGACTAATGAATTGCAGTTTCATGGTCATCTGCAGTGTGTGTACTAGATCTGAGGTAATATAAAGCTGGATAAAGTGGATCCCATCCCAGATAATATTAAAACAGGTCTATGTTGGCTTTCACAAATGGTGCACTTTCTGTTTAGACTAACTATGGGGTTTCTTCTGTTTCTTTTCTTTTCCTATTTCTGTATTTTGAAATAGCTCTAATGGATGATACAGAGTAGCACAATGCACTCTGAAAGCAGTAGTTTGCAGGGCTGTTTGCACATGTGAGACATTGTGTTGTTTTTATTGCCGGACAAATCGCTAAGACCTGCCCTGGTATTCCTGAACATCAGTTTAACAAAGCTGGCGGGAAGCGTGGCTTCTCTGATGTCTGCAGAAGGATCCAAAGCACAGTTGTCTCTTGCTGTCTAGGTCTTGCTGTCTAGGCTGGTTTCAGTATTATTTCTGCATTAAATATGAACTACACTCTATTCCATAAACATCACCATATGTACATCAACAGTTGCTATGCAACAATGCTATTTGTGCTTCTAGTCATTTTATCTTATCTTTGTCATCAGCTATCATAGCTGTAAATTTTTTGGGCGGGAGGAAAGGAGAGCATTTTGCATATATTTCAATGTGTTGTACTGAACAAAATGAATTTTTCTTATACATGTATAGCTAAAGAACTATCTAGGGGAAAGTCATGGGTTTGATGTGTTTGGTTAAAATTGTTTTTTTTCTGAGCATCCTACTGGCAGACACCCTGGCATAAGGAAGTGCTATAATTTGACAGCTTCTTTCTTGGTTGAAGGAATGGGAACATGCTTTGTTAAACATTTAACAGCAAACTTCTCTGATTGTGATTATAAATTAATTCCCTTACTGCTTTAATTGCCTGTTGCTTAATTTTTCTCCCAGCAGGTAGTTTAGGATTGCAAGCTCTAAATATAAATAAAAAATGCAGCTATGTTATAGATAATGATAAAACTTTCTTACTACGCTAGTTCTTGAAAAAATGTTCTACTAATGTGGCTTGGGAAAACACAGACCTTGGCAGGCAATTACATCCCTAACTGTAAAGGACTGATCGATGGAGAGGAAGATGTTACACTGTAGGCACAAATAAATTATAAGATATTTTTGTAAAGTTGGGTGAGATGACTCATTTTATTGAAATCTTGAATGTATCTTCACAACTCCCCCTTCATAAGTGGGATTGCCTTAATGCTTGTTTTAGTGACTTTAAATTCCTTCATGCTTACTGAAAGTTAAAAGCGTTCAGAGAATTCCATTGACAGAATGACTACCAGACCTTTGTTTCTGGGCAGCATTCATGCATGGATTGTTTCACTGTTTCATGCTTCACAGAAGATTGTTGTCTCTTAACACTGCATTCTTCACCAGTTTTCTGAGTCTTCTTTCAGAATCTTAGTTCATGAAATTCAGGTTTTTTGTATTACTGTTCAATAATACATATAACTCTGCCTGTACACCTTAGAGCAGCTCCTTTATTCCCATATCCGTTGAATATTCTCCCCTTGTTTTGGGTTGTATTTTTTTCTTTATTCACAATCTCATATATGAAAGGACCTTTTCTGAATTTGTACATGAATCATGCCTGCTATATGACTTACAATGAGCGATTGTATTCCAGTCAAAATGAATATTCAGAGGTTTATAGTCTGTATTTTGTATATTTATTTTTTGAAATATCAGATATATCCATCCATTTAAAGAAATGTGAAGGGAAGGAACACTAATAAAAATCCTGGAAAGATGTTTCTTTAATTAAATCAGTCACTCCTATAATTACATTTAATGATTTCCAGTAAAATATATAGTGCTCAGAATCTTGATGCCTTGTGATACTACTACTAATCTTAGTACATGTATGTTTAACTTCTCAAATTTTTCATCAAACTCTTATTTAGGAAATAAACACCCACCCTCATCGTTATACCATGCTGAGGAGTTTTGACGTATACCTGTCTACTTGTAACAGTGATTTCCAGTTATCTCTCTTTGTTCAGGCTGTCCAGTCTCCAAAATGCTTTGGGTCTTAATGCTTCTTTGTTCCTTTATGTACTTCAGTCTTTTACGGACTATTAGCAGAAGAGGAAAACTTATCATCAGCCTCATGATCAAAAGAAATAGAAGCAACAGCAGCCTTTGAGATCTCTGGCATTTATGCAAATTTCCAAATATTTGTGAGGATCATAAAGATGCAACCCATGATCAGAAAAGCAGAATATGTGACTCAAGCTAGTCTAATTACAAACAGCATTTTGATGGTTCAGGATTTTGTATGTATTATTGTTATATATGGTCCATTTAGAAAACAACTGATGGCTTACATCATCTCTAAAAAATGAAAACTATGTTTACTTCATATGGGTGTTGTGAGGATTAACAAATTACTATAAAGTGAGTTCAGCTGGCTGACAGGGGTAAACTCCCAATTTTCTTTTAATTTTTGTTGTTAAAACTATAGACTGTTTATTCCTGTACAGATTTAAACAGTAGAGGATATAATGCATAAAATACATGGTATGTTTAGAAAGGGCTTGGTGTGATGGGAATAGTATTGGCTTTTGGCCTGCTTCATTGCCTTACACTTTCTTTGTTTTTTCCGGTCTCACTCATGTATGTGTATAAAAACCTACCCTACCCCCGCACCCTCCCCCCAAAAACCCAAGAACAAAAAACCCCAACCCAACCAACCCCAACCTGTTGATGTTTATCTGTGAATCTTGCATGTTGTGGAGGAGGCTGAGCAGCTGTAGTCTGCCTTGATAAAATATATCGAGTAGATACAGTACAATGTCTTTTACATTCTTTATAATATTAGTACTGAGAAGATTTTTGAAACAGACTTGTGACTGAATCATAACAACAACAAATTGTCTGATTGTGAGAAAAAACCCACCACTTCTTTGTGAGCCTTGAATTTTATCTGCTTTTTTGTCTCTGCTGTTGAGGGTAGATTCTGTTGATCCATACAAGCAAACACACACACACACTCCCTCTGTAGACATGATACACGTTTATTGTTATTTGAATCAGAGATGCTATTAACAATTTTGAAATGTGATGTCTTATGCAGTAGTTTTGGTTAGGTAGCTAGTCTTTCATTGAAACAGAGTTTAAAGAAACAGCTTTAAATCTGGCTGCTTCTTACATCTTGGTCCAGGCAGGGCTTGATAGTATGTTTGCATGTTCTTTATTATGCCCTCTTTGCTTCTTGTCTGTGTACTGAATGTTTCCTTAATTGAGTTACAACCGAGTTAGGGCATTGGTTGGTAGTAACATTATTCTGTAAATGTGCTAAATACATACAAAAAATAATGTCAATTAGAAAATACATGGGTTTTGACAAACAGGCTATCCTGCATGTATTTCTGAAAGTTGTCAAGGATCTTAACTCTCTTTGTGCATGCTCACAGGTGGGAAGAGGTCATATAATGATGTTTTCTCGTTGAAAAAGCATGTGCCTTCAGCTGCTAAGTCTAATGACAGCCACGGGTAAAGAAAAGAGGATCTGTGACATACTGCTTTTTCCATGTGCATTAGTCCTCAGGCTGTTAGCTGTCTCAATCAGAAAACAGGGCTATTGGCCATGAAAGCCAGCAAGAATCAGTTACAAGAAAAAGGTTTTGTGAAATATTTTGTGTTTTCAGTTCTGTTAATACTCAGCCTGTAAATAGCAGAAATGATCAAACTGAACTCAAAAATTACTCTTTAGTTAGAGCAGTAATTCACTCTCACCTGTGAGTAGTCTGTAATGATAACTGTGACATGTCTGAGTTGAAAGCTAAGGACAAGTATGTTTTACCATTTTTAACTGTATTTCAGATAAGTGAAAATGTTCTTTTTATTCTCTACATTAGAAGATGTGTAAAAATGAGAAATATAGGAGGAGCAGTGAAATTTCAGGTTGACAAATTTATGTAGGGGTTTAATTTCATAGGGCTTGGTAAGTGTTAGAACTCAGTTTACCAAAATACATCCGCCAGCTGCCACTTATTGAAATGTGGGGTTGGAATTTCATGCAGAAAGCTGTTTCTGAATCTGACTCTACCATTCACCCGAGTGATAATTTTTTGGCGAGTCACTTTGCAACGCTTGTGTCTAGGCTTTTCTTTCATATATACTTTGATTCTGCTCTGTGGAACAGGGGACGTTTCTGATTATGGTTTTTTTTTGTACCTAAGAAGTTGGGCTATAGTACTATTTGAAGACCAATGTTCAGAAAGGAAAAAGATTGAAGAAATAAATTCTTACATGATCTGCAGAAAAGGTAGAGAAGAGGTTAATCAGTCATGTTCAGAAATTTACCTAGTGCCAATTAAAGAGCATTCTTTTGCAGATTTTTTTTATTAAGTATACCAGTAATATTCATTTGTCCAGAGTGACCAGTGAGATAAATGGATGCTATTCATTGTTTTAGCATAATCCTACTACTGGTTTTGTATAAATGTGTAACTTCATTCTTGCAGAGCTCAATCAGAGGTGTAATGGAGTTCTCTCATTTAAATTGTGAGTTTGGGCAGTGAAGGAGGTTATTTTTTTCGTTGCTCCTGGTGGCTAATTACTCTTCAGCAAGTAAATTTATAAACATTAATCAAATCCAGTGATTGTGGATTTGTTGTCATTTATCATTCTCTGCTTTGCAACCCACTTTTTAGATGTAATTTCAAATAATCAACACAGAAACATTATATTTCCTTTTTTGTTTAATTGTTGGTTTTTGTTTTTGTTTTTGTTTTCCAGAAAGCCAACCGGAAGAAAAATCTGAAAGCAGCAATGCTGGTGAGTATGGACACTTTCCTTGAAACACTTAAGAAATTACTTATGACTGCAGCTTTTCAGTTGTAACTTTTCAAGAATTCTGTAGATTAAAAAAAAGGGGTTTTTTTATATTTCTAAGGTAGAAATAATTAAATTGAAAAATTACTTCATAAATTGATTATCTGCTGCAACCAAAAGTTAAATTATTAATATTTTTTATTTAAATGAAGTTGAATAAAATGATGAGGGAGAGCTATAGAAATGTAATGTTCTTTGGAATGTTATTTTAAATTTTTTTTATTATTTCTCAGCTCTCTTTTTTTAGATTCATTATATTTTTTAGTTTGAATTCTTCTCTCTTGATTGGAAAGTATGTAGCAAATTCCCAAATCTTTTGTTGTCAGAAAAATAGTGTGTCTAGTATTGTACTTTATTCAGTTTTTCTAGTGGAGAAAAATGTTCTGGTGAAAGTTGTATAAATTCTTTGGGAAGAGTAAAAAAGGGTTAGTTCACTGGTATTACTTATCAATTACATGTTAGTTAGTCCAACAATGTCTGAAGTACAGTTAAAAATTCTAAGGTCTCTTCTCAAACTGCATTCACCATAGTAAATGTGTTTGGGTTTTTTTACACAGTTCAGAGTATTACCCTTCGATTGATATTTTTCTGTGAGATAGGCAACGCGCTTATATCAGATAAGATATCTGCCTTAGGAATCTAAAGATTTCATTTCAGGTCTGAGCTAGTCTGTGCAGGATTCTTTTACAGTCGCTGAAGGAGACAGTTCCAGAAAGTCTTACTCTAATGTGCAAAGTGCAATTCTCCAGCAGCTGGAGCAGAGCTCTTTTGAGGCTGTGTATTCCTAGCCTGCTCCCTTCTGCTAACCCTTTGGGCTTACATTACTGAAACTCCCAGATAGTACATGACAGGATGAGAATCTTACAGTGTAAAGTAGTGTTTAATAAAAAGTCCCCTTTTTGGCTTTTATTAAAGAGATGTTTCAAAAATATCATTAACATACTAGCGCAAATAAGTGCCAGTGTTAGCAGGAGCCTGTGAACCTGGGAAACTAGACACAGCTAATATTAAATATATATAGGCAAATCTCAGTTTTGTTAGTAGAAGGATTACCTCTGATGAACACAGATTAAATAGTACTGGGACTGGGCTGGCACTCATAAATGGTAATGACAGAGATAGCAGATGGACTGGAAAGAGTCTCACGCCCATGCCTTTCTTAAAAAGCAATTCCTAAACATAAGACTAATGCTAGTGGGTTTTCAAAATGTCTTCTTGCAAGTAATTTTTTTGGACACTTTAACATGGCGATGTCTGTTTTTTCTAATGTTTGACTTTTATTTGAATTGCATTTCAGCATCAAATGTTGTCAAAAGTGTATACTTTGCATCTGGCTGGAAGTAGGGTTTGGATTTTGTTTTTTGTAGGAGGGAATTCTTTGTAATACTGAGAGGCTTTTTATTACACTGGCTTAAGCATGTCAAAAGATTAGTATTAGAAATATTACAGTCTGTAGACTTGTACTGAATCCAAGGTGGGGTTTACAGCTTGCAGTTTTTCTTAGTTGTTAAAACATGTTCACTGATTATATGTTGATTGTGGTGCGGTTTTAAAGTTATGAAGGGCTACTTTCTAGAGATTAGTATTTTATACCAGTTGAAAACTGAGACTCTCTGCTGTGGGATGTTGTGTGTAAAGCAGATCTTGAGAGTTTAACTGCTAAAATGAATCAGAATTTTGATCCTTACTTTGCATTTCTCTGATGTTCTTTAGTTGTAGGGATGCGCCCTTGGTTTTTGCTTGGCTTTTGGGGTTTTTACTCTGTTTGCCTTTGAATGATTGAATTGTTTGCTCTTCATTCTTGGTGTGTCCTCTTTGTTCTACAAATGTTGTGTAAGATGGCCACGTGTTTAGTTGTTTGTATTTTTCCTTCGATCACAAGAATGAATTGCTGTATGCTGTGGGCTTTTTGAATATACTGACAAGATGAGTGCTAAGCTCATTTGATGTAATCAAGCTGTTTGTGAATTCAGTTTCTGACTGATGGTAGTTGGTTACACTGGGGCATTTAAAGGAGGACTCTAAGCCACCTGTTGCGCTTATTTGCTTATTCACTTTCTTCCTAAAATCATTGTGGAACTCAGATGACATTTTCCAAACTACGTCTCAAGTAAATCAGGTTATTGAGTGCTTCATTTTGTGTTAAAATATTTTATCTTGGCCTACGTAAGTACTTTTGAGACAAAGATTGTGTCTTTTATGTATTTATGTAGCATTTAGTACAAGACCCTAATGACTGCTTTTGGGTATTACTGTAATAAAAATACATAAGGTTTATTGGTAGCTAGAAAGTAAATAAAGGAGATAAGTGAGATAAATAACATTCAGAAATCCTTTGATTTACATCCTTAAAAAGTTCCCCCACATTTTTACATTGGGAGGGTACTGTCTATCTTCAGAATTTCTTATGTCATAAATCATTAAAATTATGTATGACATTTTTAATAACATTTATTGTTGGGATGTCTATAAACCACTTACCAAAAGGTGAGATAGTACCAGTGTTGCTACTCGATACCATTTATACAGAGACAACGTGATACTAGGTCAGACCAGAGATCATCTAGCTGGTATCCTGTCCTCAGTGGTAGTCAGTAACAGATGCCTTGAGAGTAGTGTAAGAACGATGCAAAAGCATAGTGATACCTCCTCAGAATACTTCTTCCAGCCTTCAATGATGCACAGCTTGGAGAGATCCAGAGCCAGGGGTAATGGTGTTTTATTTAACAGGACCTTCTATGAAGTATTCCTGTTGCTTGAGCCCATGTAAACTTTTAGTATCCATAATATCTTAAATGGTGCTACAGTTACAGTCAAAATATTCAGGAATCAGGACATACGTAAACCAAGTTTATCTAAACTAAATTTGAGCTCCTTTTGCATATTATCATTTTAGGTCACTTTTTCCATACAGAAATAAATTTGATTAGTGCTTGTGATAAACAGTGGTTGGTGATTTTAGTGCCTGAAGACTGGTTTATGTTAAACATAAAAGGAATATAGCAAATTACTCACTTAGCTAGAGGAAAGGAGAAATGAGAATTGGCTTTGCTTGTTCCTGTATGATGATAAGCAAGTGATTTAAACCCAAATATGTGTAGGTAGCTCCTGTTTGCTTATGGCTTTGCTTGCACCTACCTGTAAGTGCTGTCAGTGGTGACAGAAGCTGTGAAAACCAAGCATTTGTGCCAGTTAGTGTGACCTGCTCCCCACCCCCCAATAAAAATACCCAGAAGCTGCTGTCCCAAGCTTCTGTAGTCTGCTGTGAATGATATGGTAAAAAAATGCATTCTTATGTAAGAGCAAATGTAATTAGGTACTGTCCTTGTGGAAGTGTGTTAAATGAAAGTTGCATAGACAGCAGCTGATGATACTGTTGCCTAAACTTGGAGAATGTAGTTTTGAAAGCATAGTGTTGCTTTCAGGGGCAGGAGTGGTATATCAACTCTGTATGCAAACTACAGATGCACCTTTTTCTTCAAGAATGTGTATATCAGGGAGTGTTATATGCAGTCTAGTAGTTGAAATCCCTGAACATTCTTCCAGCCAGTTGAACTCATTGTATCCAAATTTCATCTCTTAAAGTCTTTGATGTAAGTTTATAGCAAATAGTAGCCTTCAGTACTTAACATGATTGGGACAAGGTATTAGTCATCTTTTTTCCCTAAACCGGCCAGTGAGTAGTACAGATGCCTTCTAATGAAGGGAGAGGCACCATTGGGACCATTTCTGATTTGTCTTTGGTTAAAGGAATAAATTTATCAGAGCTGATACAGACAATATACTGTGAACCTGGTATTAAAATTTTGCCAGTTGTGAATGTACATGTTTGCAGACACAAATATACAACGCTTGAATTGTCTGTAGATCACACGATTCATTTTTTGCTGTCGCAGTAAAAAAAGTTGATTATACATGTGTTGGAATATCTGAAATTCAGTGTAAGCACTTAGATAAACATTGAACTGCATGTGGTAAAATCAGCAATTTTTTGCTGAAGGCACAGAGTTCTTACATTATGACACGGATTGTATAAAGCTGCTAAGTGCACATTTGATTTCACACTCTATAAGTGGTTAGTGTATATTAATTATACTTCAAAAGGGGAACTAACTGAAAAATTACCATCAGGAGGAATAAACCAGTAATTATTAATTTAAATACTAGCTTGAAACTCGGTGTTGAAGATAAGTTAGTTATAGAATCTGCCATTTGCAAGCCACAGAAAGAGTTTTTGTCTTGGAAATATAACTGGTTTTGTTAGCAGCTAAATGCAACAGTAGTTTTCCAGGAGCCACAGTCAATAATGAGACACCATTTGTAGTTGTTAAAACACACAAATAAGCACCAATTCCTGCTTTAAGGTATGTGTAGTCAAAGTCTGTCATACTAGTTATAATACATATTGTAGAAAACAGGGAAGGTGCACTGGTAGGACAGCAAAAAGGATATGGATTTAGTGTAGGTTAACACTAACTGGAGTTACATTTTTTAAGAACTTGAATAAATAGCCTTAGTGTCCTTAGGGCATGAATATCTAAAATTTTGTTTGCCTGAGCAGCACTGATGTATATTTATTGTCATGCAGTCTTTATGCTGAGAACAGAACCTGATATAAAGCAGTGGGAGTTAATGCTATGAGCCTGTTCTGTCCTTCAGTGTTATTCGTGTCCGGCTCATCAAAGTACTGCGCTAAGCAGAAACATGTTTTTGGCTTGCATCAGAGTTCTTGGTCTTCCCTTGTGACTTTTGAAAAATCCTAGGAATTCCAGTTATGCCTGGCGTCGCAGATTGTGACTCCACAAACTGTGTTTGTCTTCTGTGAGGAAATCCGCTGATTATTGCAGTTCACCCACTTACCAGCATGATCATATTTGATGGGTCCAAACCTTTGCAGTATTGCAAATTAGAGCCTTGAATGATGGATCAAAGGGGCAGAGGGAGATCAAATGCTTGCTGCCTTGGCCAGTACAAGACTGACATGTAGCAGATGTAAAGCTAGCAGGAGGCAGTTTCAGAGTAAATAAAAAGAGGTGGTTCTGCACTCAGAATGTATTTGAGCTGTTGAATTCCTTGTGAGAAGATGTGGATGTGAAGGTGGTATTTGCTAAAGGTTTACATGACCTTAGAGGAGACCAAAGAGGTATGTGAAAGAAGATGCACAGGGGGCACTAAGATGGAGAGGACATATGATTTAAGAGTCCCCAAGATACAAAAGCTTGGGAAACACTGGGATGCATAGCCAGTAGGAGAATCATACATGGATCCTCTGTCCTTAGGCTTCTTCATGGATATCTACTTTCGGCCACTTTGCTGGAGTCAACGATGCTGAGCAAAGCAGACCTTTAGTCTGATTCAGTACTGTTACTCTGAAGCTCTGCCTGTTTTTTCCCCGCTCTTTTTTTTCCCCGCTCTTTTTTTTCCCCGCTCTTTTTTTTCCCCGCTCTTTTTTTCCCCGCTCTTTTTTTCCCCGCTCTTTTTTTCCCCCGCTCTTTTTTTCCCCCGCTCTTTTTTTCCCCCGCTCTTTTTTTCCCCCGCTCTTTTTTTCCCCCGCTCTTTTTTTCCCCCGCTCTTTTTTTCCCCCGCTCTTTTTTT
>NW_020799091.1:30321460-30402412 GCF_003259725.1 Athene cunicularia | reverse complement strand
ATTTGCCCCCCCCCTCCTCTTTTTTTCCCACAATTTTTCTTTCCCCAGTTCTGTACTGTTATTACACAGCTTGCATCAGCAATAGTTGAAGTTTCATCTTTTTAATCATGGAAGTAATATTTGAGGGGGAAGGCAATGAAGGCAAAGGCAAGAGCAGCTCTTCTAAGGTTGTGTGTTACCTCTGCCTTTGCTAACTGCAGCTGCAAGAGCACTGGAGGCTGCAGCATAGTAGGTAGGACCTGAGTTTTCTGTATACTTGAGTCTGGAAATCGTCTAGCAGAGCTCATCTGGTGTTATTCCTGAGCTATAAGGCTTTTCCAGCCCCAGCATCTTGTCAACAGCTGTGGTGATACAGGAGCAGTAGCAGCATGTAGCTGTGCTACAGCACGTTGTCTCACTCATGCAGGTTGTCTTAGGGATTTCTGCACCGTACTCTCTGGGCAAACCCTAAAATCATCATCTGTGTGTGGCAGAAAAGTCTTACAGAGGTAGACTTTTATCATCATATGAGAAGGCATTAATAATAATAGCCTACATGTTAGATTTCTGCCCTGTTGGTAAGGAATATTATTTGCTGTTCATTTTAAAAAATATATTGGAAATGTCACAAGACCTGACAATGTGGCAGGCCTTAGATAAAGTTAGTATTGATAAGACTCGTAACTTGAGAGTACCAATTTTCTCTACTTAGCTGATTCTTATCAGACTGGTTTGCAGGGCCTTTAATTTGTCTCCTCTGACATTACCAGATTCAGCATTGAGAAAATGTACTGCTTTATCCCTAATACTTTCCAGAGGCTTTATTTAAGTAGTAGAGAGGCAATAAATGACAGGGATCGGTGTTACAGTTGCTTGATCTGTTTACATTTCTTGATCCTTAGCCTGTTCATTGATAGTTTGTTTGCTTAATTTTTTCTAATTGAGAGAGTCTGTACCCACCTCTGACCTGTTCTTTTTTCTCTTTTTTTCTTCATCTGTTCACTGTGGTACAAAGTCAAGAACCTCCTTTGACATGACAAGCAGCTTTCTGTGCAGTTGCAACAGTAGACATGTAGCTCAAGGCTTTCTGTTTTTTAAATTTTTTTATTTTAATTTTTTTAAAAGTGAATCTCTCCATTCCTCTGACTTCTGCAAAAAAAGAAAATTGCCTGTCTGAAACCTGACATATGAAAAGCCAAGAGATAAATTTATTTTATTTAGTAATTTCAGGATAATTAGATGTTACTCGTGTTGTACAACCTCAGTGTTGCACTGTGTTGGCATCTGTGCCTTCTCTATAAACTCAGGAACCCAAGATGACAGTCAATTACTTACCTGGAGTCCCTCAGCCCTCCTCTTCCTCTCCTGGTGCTCAGGTATTGTAGGCTCTCTTACCACACTGCTCCCTCCCCATCCTTACTGCTCAGAGTCCAGCACTACAGGTTTCCCTGAGCATCAGGCCCATGGCTCTAGCAAGCCCCTTCGATCCTCATCTTCCTGGAACATTTCCCTAGCAAGCAGCCTTGGGCTTTTAAATCTGAGTTCTCATCTCCTTGGTGTGCTCTGTGGCTAGTGAAGTGCCACCCCCTTACACAGGACTCCAAATCTCCCTTCCAGAGATGTGAGCAAGAAAACCTGCTGCCTCCTTTTGGCCAGGCTTTACATACCTGGAACAAAACAGCTGTTGAAAGCTTAGGGTGAAGTGGTGTCAAAGGCAAAAAAGATGTATCCTGGAAAAGTGTAGTGATCTAGTTTTTCAGGTATCCAAAATAACACTTAGGGTGGAACTAGTGGAATTGCCCTTTAATGTGTAGAAAGATTGTGGGTTTCATGAATTGTGTAAACTGAGGTTATGTCCCCAAATGTCCCACCACCAGTAAACAAGGTAATACTGTAGTAATTTTTAGCATTAGAAGAAATTTACAGACCTTCAGAATGGCTTGATTTTTAACAGTCTTCCAACTACTTGGTTTTGAATCCTTAACATGTTGAACTTTCATGTCATCATTCCCTAACTGGATTTTGAATGAGTAGATGCTGTTCATAGCTATAATTATTGTACCAGTTTTGTGAATGTTTTTGTTTCTGAAGCAGCAGAATGGTATTCTTTTCTGAAGCTTAAAATGAACAAACATGGTGTTAAATGATAATGGCAATGATGTTAAACTGTTACCAGCGCAGATAGAAACAGCTTTTCAGAGACTGTTGCTTTAGCTGTGTGTGGCACTCCTACCACACACATTTTTAGGAAAAGAAATCAACTGTCTAGTTCTACAGGATATTATACAATTTCTTTCAGAAAGCAAGGCAACTGTGCTTTCTTTTTCCAAGTGCTTGCTCATCCACATTCCTCAGGTGTCATTATAAATCTCCCTCCTACCTTCCCCAGTCCTTGCTGTGCTTCTCATTTTCTGTCATTTTATTGTGAATGTGATGGTGATTTATAGAGGCAGTGTTTTGAGGCAATATTCTGTGTGATATACCGGTACATAGGACTTATAGAATGTCTATTTCAAAAGTAACTAAAAAACATAATGTTAATTTTCTAATCTTAAATTTATCATGCCTTAATGATTGCTTTTGTTTCAACCTAGTGAATTATGCAAGCCTATCTCTCCAGATGAAAACATGTCTAGTTTTTTAACCAGTAGTTGCTTTCCTGGCAGTCTTAAGAGTTTCTGCCCTGTGTTGCAGCACGGGAGACAAATTTAGGGTCAGGCAATAGTCACCTAGCAAAGATTAAATAATTCTAACCTGAGAAAATAATATTTATTTTGTCATAGACCCAAGTTAACTTGTCCTCTTCATCCCCACTTGTGATTCATTAGTCAACAGAATTAGGGCAACATGACCCTTCTATGCAAATAAATTCATGGATGAGGCATGATGTTATTAAATTGTAATATTTGTTGTCTGTCCTTATTCTGCTTGTATACTAATGGGGAGAGAAGGAAGAAGATAATTTTCTTAAACTGTTTCCATCTTAGTGAATAGAAACCTTGTAATGCTTTTAAATAAGAGGTGGCATAACAGTGCAACTGATTGCTGCAAATGATGTCATTTTTTTCCCCTTTAGGATCTAAAGAAATATTAACTACTGTAGAGAAGTGACCAGTTGTCACTCACAGAGTTGTAATGGGTATAAATGCACAAACACAATTAAAAATAAGACATGAGTGTTTGAAAATGTCAATAGTGTGATTATGATGCTGTGAAACACTGATCAGTGGTGGGCAGCTACTGAAGGTGTGGAGTTGGAACTGTAATTTGACTGTTTCACAGCATCAGGGCTACCTCCAAGAAACCATGTCTAGCTCTAGAAGTCATTGGGCAGTAAGTGGCTGGAAACTGAGGGAGTACTTCAAGGGAGCATCATCCTGTATGTTTTTTTCTGGTTCTTATATCCTTTCCTGGGCATCTGCTTCTGGACACTGTCTTTACTGTTTCTCCTCTTGAGTCAGGCTGCTGCCCCCTAACAAAGCCCTACAGCTCTCCTGATGTAAGGGAGGAGTATGGTAAAAAAAAAAAAGAAAAAGAGAATTAGTTGCATGATGTGGGAGGAAGACAAGATAAGGCGAAGAATGTGAGGGTCAACAAATGAAAAATGGGGATTCTGCCAGGAGATGTGAAGGATCAGGGGATGGAAACAGTTCACAGTCACCAGGGGACACTGGACTAGATAGACCTTAGTCTGACGTAGTGTGGCCACTCTTACGTTTGGTCCATATGTAGGAGAAAAACAAATAGGTGATAACTATGTCAGTGTACTGCCAAGTGTGATAAAAGAGCCACTGGCTTCTCCACCAGTGGAAAAAGATGGGTGAACAAATGTGGGAGGAAGGAATACAATGGGTATTTTGGTCAGTTTGGCACTGCTCTGTCATGAGCAGTCATTCAGGGAAACTCACAGGGGCACATATCGTATTTTTTAGTGTATGGAGGGCAGTCCTACCTTCAGCTCACTCAGTCCCTTCTGAATTATCTGTCTGGTGGCCCTTTTTCTCACCTGAGAGGATGGGCAGGTAGGCAAGAGAAGCTGACTTGTGTGGGAGCAGGTTGAGTGCCTCCTTGGGGAAGGGGGAGAAAGTTCCTTTTTATTCCTGCTTGTGCAGTTGAAGATCATCAGAGAAATTACGGAAATTGCCATTTTTTCGTAATACTTGTAGGACTATTCTGGTTACGTTCATTGTGATCCAGCTCTTAATGAGAGAAAGATGAGTAGAAATACTTTGCATGCACATAATATTCAAAGTAATGTTGTTAGAACAGCTGTTTGTGTTTCTGAGTTAAGCACTTGATTTTGCAGCTTTCTCATTGTCATAGTAGTGTTAAATATGCAATTTTCAACCTTAAAGAAAACAAAGAAAAGGTAACTGATGCATAACTCGATACCTTTTCTGGCACAGCCTATGAGTGTGGAACGCAGGCATCTACCTGAGTGACTGAATCTATATGTATTTATGTTATATAGAATACATTTATGGATTAAAGAGGAAACATTATGCACAGTATGGATGTTTTTCACATTCATACTAAAGCAAGACACTCTCCCACCCTGGTTTGAAAAATTATTCAGGTTTATAGCTAGCTTGAGCGTAGCTGATATGGTGTGATTCAATGTAGTTATGGATTTGTTTAATGTGAACAGGAAAGAGAATGATTCTGTCACCCTCGTCTTCCTTCTGTTTCTGCTACGTGAATCAAACAGCTGAGTGAAATGCCTTTGATCAGAGATGGCATATAAAAATTTCAAACCCTGACACTTGTAGAAATGCATGAGCGTTCATAAAAATGGGAAAAGATGACAATATTGAAGTTAGCGTTACAGCAGATGATTTTACATGTATGATATAGATGTTAGTGTTATCTACATGGAAATAAAAAAAATGCAGTGAAGAGTGCTTAACGTAATGAATCATTGAGTTTAAAAAATAAACCATTTATTTTTACTAATGATTAGAGATGTACACTTTTCACTTTAAAACAAACAAAAAAGAGATTCAAGCGCTTACTTTTATACAGGTTAAGAGAGAAGTAGGTACTCTGAAACAAAGGCCTGGCAAATAAAAGCCTTCCAGTAAATCTTTTAAGAGTAGCTGTAGCCTATTCTTAGAAGATATTTCAGATGGTTTGAGTTTTACCGGTGATTATCAGCTTGTGAATAGCTTATAGTCCAAAAGCATTTTCTATAATAAATACAGAAGCATAAAATTGTCAACGGCTTTTTCATGTGTCAAGTCCTGCAATGATGAAAAACTGGTACTACTTTCTGATACTAAGGCGTTAATGTTTTCTTGATATTGAGCATCCCAAGAGCCCAATTGAAAGGCAAGCAACTCCAGTATATTTTAATTAACATGTAAGTATATTAACTGTTTGAAATAAAAACTGATTTTTGTTATTTTTCTTTTTTCAACAGCAGTAATATTTTAAATTTCAGTCAAAGATTCATTACATGTGAAGGTTATAACCAAAAGCATTTAAGTGAAAATGGATGATTTGACATTCTAGGAGCAACAGCCTCCTCCAGACGTTGTGCTTATGCAGTCTGTGTATTTGACAGCACTGAGAGTATTCTTCTTTAAAACTTGTAGATTAGTTGAGGAGCTTTTTTAGATTGTCTTGTCCCTTTTTCTTGCTCATGTAGAGAATTGTGTTCACAAAGGGCTTTTCATGTAATTGTTTTGTGCAATGGCATTTCTAGTCTTGTCCTACGAGAGCAGCGGGATTTTGGATTTCTTTTAAGGGAGCTTTCACATTTACGTTTTTGCAGAAGTCCTATTGTATCATAGATTTATAGAATGATTTGGCTTGGTAGGGACCTTAAAGATCATCTAGTTCCAACTCGCCTGCTATGGGCAGGGACACCTTCCACTAGAGCAAGTTTCTCAAAGCCCCGTCCAGCCTGGCCTTGAACACTGCCAGGGAAGGGGCAGCCACAGCTTATCTGGGCAACGTGTGCCAGTGTCTCACCACCACGAGATTAGTGGTTAATGAGAATTTTTTTTTAAGATACCTTGGGGGGGAAAGAATGACACATAGTGATGATATATGTAAAGAACTGTATTTTGCTATATATCTTTTGTTTATAGATAGTTGATGCATTTGGACACACAGAGAAGTTTTGGGGTACATGAACAGTTCTTCATCTTCTATGCCTGCAACATAGTGTGAATTGATTTTTTTAAACAGTTCAGTTTGAAAAAGTTCAACTTAGAACCACATCTTTTATGATGTCTAAGTATGTAACATGGGGACTGGATAGAGAAGTTTGTAGTTTCTAGACAGTGGGTTCATTGTCATGGAGTATTCTGTAGAGGCTGGATTTCCCCATTCAATAAAATTATATTGGAGTGTGTTTCAGTCACTGCTGCCTGGTCTGGAGATCTAGAGTCCCTCTCTTAATTAATCTCTGACGAGAGACCTAGTTAACAACACCTATTGTATGTTACAAGTGAAATAGTTTCATGTTGAAGGATAAGTGGACCTTGCATTTGCGTTCCCAGTCACTACTACTAAGAATGACTTTGTTTCCTCTAAAATCTGCAAGAGAACTGTCCTCAGCCTGCCTTGTGTTAGCTGTTCTTCTTGGTTGTCAGTTCTAGTATGGGTTGTACTGCATTTTGTTGAAATTCTTAGTGCGTTTTTTTCTGTTCATAATTGATGTTGGCATTTTGGGAAATTTGAGAAACTACTTGGTTGCTTTTTCTTTCTTTCTTTAATACCATTTTACTTGAATTTTGGGTTCATATGAGCTGTGAATGATTGGGTTCAATGATGGACAAAGCTTAAACTTAAAGAGTTAGTACAGTTTCTTTCTGCCTTTAGTGATGATTTTACAGTCCACTTTTGCGGAGTGACTGGTTTGTAGTGCTTGTGGTTAAAATAGTTACAGCTGTTTCATAGAAGCTATTAAAACTTTGTTTAACATAGGTGAAAAAATTTGATAAATAGTGGAGGTGAGGAGAAAAAAAGGCATTTATTCTCTTTCTTGGAATGATGCACCTTAAATGCCAGCAGGTGGTCTATTCAAAACTAATAGTACTACTTGCTTTTAGTAAACCATTGTGCAGAGCAAGGGCTCTGTTAATTCCCTGTCCTTATGAGCACAAATTAGTAGGAAACAGCGACCTTAGCATTGTAGGATGTCATTACTAGAAACCTGTTATGTGAAACTTTGTCAAATATTTTATTAGCCATTTGATATGTGTATGTAATTAGAAAATTTAACATTCTGTGCAGATTCAACTCATTTCCCATAATATAACTAATCCTCTCAGCATTATTTGGTTGGTTTGCATGTTTTTGGCAACTGTTACGTATTAACACAGCTATCAGTGTGGTTTTAGTTGAGTTGAGAAATCATTTATTTTAAAGTTGATTAATTTTAATCCCTCTAGCAATCTCGTTGTTTGCAAATTCAGTACAATAGATTAGCATAAACACTAATGAACATTGAAAATCATTTATTCCAGTTAAAATCCATTCTGATTTTGTTATAAGCAAAACATATTTTAAGCCTGCTTATTATATGAAAATATTGTCACTGCTGTTTAGCAGAGCAGTTAGGGGTATGCATGTTAGTCATACAGGTACACAAAAATTCAGCTAGACTCTCTGGTTGAAAGACAGCATCAAGAAAACATGTATTACAAATAGCATAGAGCATTCAATCTGTTTTACAATGTTTAGCAGATAGTTTTTATTAAATTCAGGCATAAAATTTTCATTCAACTTAAGTTAAGCCAGACATGGATGTCATTATGAGATTTACATACCATTAGCTCACAACAATTGATTAGCAGCCGAGCTCTGTGGTACAAGGCTGGTTAGATACATTATTTGTGATGCCAGGAGGCTGCAGGTCAAGGAGGTTTACTGGCTGCATGCTCATTTCCTTTGCCTTTGTGATTACTTGATAAAATGAAGTGCATCACTGTGAACAATTGATCCTTTCGAACAATCCAGACTGGTCAGCAGTCTAAATCCACATTTTAAAGCCATCATTATAGCCTCAAACTTAAGAGTTTCCAGGGTGCAGACAAAGGTATTGTCCTCCTTCAGTACCAGTCGTGTACCGTTTTCAGACTTTATGAAGTACTTGAATTGAATAATATTTGAAGATACTGAAAACTCCTCCGGAAATCCATCCAGCCTGCTTTTGGACACCAGTACAATTCTGGATTTTATTTTTGCAATGAAATCGGGAGCATTACAAAAGATTCTAAGTCCTTGTGAACGGTCGTGGCTGTCAGTTATTTCAAGGAAAGTAGTCTCTCGAGATGCTAGCTGTTCCTTCTCCCACCTTGATTTCACTGCATCTGAGAGTGCCTTAAGCTGGAAAAAATCTGCTTCTTGTGCCAAAAGTTGATTTTCTCGAAACCCTTCTGGTAGAAGAAGTTCTCCATTTCGTAGGAAGTTGAGAATGTGTCTGAAAAGGAGTCCATCTCTGTCTATGAAGTAATGACCATCTGCATCAAATGGGCACATTATTTTTCCATTTATGATCCCTTCCAGAAAAGAATCTGGATACTTGGTTAGTGTCTGTTTTTGTGTGATATACAGATAGCCACCAACATTCAGAGTAATCAGAGACGTTTTATAGTCCTTGTCTTGCTCAGAGCCTTCGGAGTTGCTGTGGTTTTCTTCACATTCCTTTTCTCTTCTGTTTATTTTTCTCTCCATTATCGAAGCTAGGACAAAAAGCCAGCTATCTTGCTTTGTTCTTGTCAGCTTGCAAAGAGGTTTGTTTTTTTTTTTTTTAAAAAAAAGCACCTTTATTCAGCTCCGGCACGATGTTGGAATGGAAATGCTGCTAGCATTGCTCCGACTGTCAGCTCGGGTTTGCAGTAGGTGGCGTATCAGCTGTGTATGCAGGGAGATATCAGGAATATGACTGTAAAGGAGAATTTGCATTTAACTGTATAAGGGAAGAAGGGTATAACAACTGTTTGTCTCTTTCTTCCCTTTAAGTCTAAGAAGTTTACATAGTTTTGGGGGTTATTCACAGAAATATATGCTGCTATTCTAAATGACACCTTGTATTTAATACTTTAAGATGTATTTGTGGTATCAGCAGTATCAGTATCAGCATGCTTAGTGCTTATGGTGTTAAACAGATAGCTTCATTTATGTTTCAAGGATTTTAATTTTCACAAAGCATCTCTTCACATTTTTTGATACTGATTACAATACCTCATGCATACAGCAGGTCAACAGTGAAAGGAAAGAAGATGTCCCTGTCTGCACAAGGGGGGTGTCATCTGTGGAGTGCGTGCACATACATATTCCTCATTTATCGAACACGTGCACAGCAATAAGATGTTTTCACAGAAAATACTCTAGAAGTGGTGCTGAGGACTTGTTGATCTGACTGCTTTAAGTTTGTGGTGAAAGCTGCCATTTGCAGTCAGTGGGAGTATGTGCACCAACACAAGAACTGCAGCCTGATTAGGTTTCACTTTTTGCCTTTCACTGTGCCGTAGATAAGACCTGTTTTAGAGAGAGGATTTGCTATTTATATTGGTGATGTTTTAAGTCACCAAGGCTATCTAGCATCAGTTTGTTCTTTCTCAATGGGAACAACTCAGCTGCCCTGCGGAACAAAGGGTTAGTGTGCCTACAGATAGCTTTGAACATCACATAACATGATAGCTTAGCAACACTTGGGTACGGGGAGGGGGAAACATCAGCAGAGCACACTTGAATCAAATGGCTGTCTTCTCTCCATGAATCTGTGCTTTGAGGCTCGCTCTTGGTTGCCTCATAGAAAAAGGTTTCCCCTTTAAACATTTTCAGCTTGGAGCAGGAAAGGGAAAGCTCTCCACACATCTCTGTATATTTCCTTGGGGAGCAGGGGGGAGCGGCAGCATGCATTCCCTAGCACTGGCCAGAGCGAACGCTTACCTTGGGCTGGACCTGAAGAGGAGGTCCCATCTTTTTCAAGATGTGTTTTTCACTTTCCAGGTAGATGTCTCCTGCTTTGCCCGATTAGCAGTCAAAAGTCAGATTATTCATCTGTTAATTATTCTGCTCTGTTTCTAAATATTCTATTCCTACTGCTCCCAGTGTCTAAGGCTGTTTATTGTTACCATAGAGTCATCACTATAATATTTTATTAATGGATAACTGAATCTAGTAGAAATAAATGCACTTTTCTGTACTCACTATTCTCCTTGCCAGGGTATCCCTAGCACTGATATGCTAAATTTTTCTGCTGCTGTATGTGATATATTAAGCAGATATTATTCATTAGATTTGATTTATCAGGTATTAGTCATGGTTTTAATTTTAACTCTTTAATGCCACTGATATGTTTAGCATAACTTCAGTCAAAGAGTTTTCAACCAGTTTCTAATTTTTAAACATTTGGACTTTTTCCAAAATTCACTCCTTTCACAATTATTAAGTGAATAATTGAGAAAATGAAAGAGCCAGTTAGTTTCAAGTATAATTTTCCTTTTTTGCCATTACAGGAGACAGCCATTCAAATTTATTTTCTTGTTAAGTGATGGAAAATTCAGTTAATGTGCTTAGATCATGCATAGCTACAGTGTTGAACCATCTTAGTGGCTGTTAAACTCTTAAGAGAATGATATCTGTTGTGTTTTCATGTTACACAGTGATCTTGAAATACTTTGAAGCTGAACTAGGAATGTCCTGGCACAAGTAAGTGGGGATTTCCAGGGAGATATGGGATTTGTAAAAGATACAAAATTTTTCATGGCCAGCTAAGCTGTCTACATTTTAAAAGATGGCAATTACGGAACAGTATCTGCTCGCTTAGTTTTTCATGTTCATATCTTCTCAGTGTTCTAACACTTGTAGTTGAAATTTTCCATTTTTGTGAACGAGTAAGTAGTCTTTGAAAGATCATGCAAAATCATTTTAGTGGTTTGTATGATAAAATATTCAAAATTGATTTGATGTGGAAAATATACTCTGTGGAGATCATGAATATTTACATTTAAACCTTTGAGACTTGAAAAATGTAGAGCTGCTGTAAAATTTTCATCACCAAAAACCCATGTAACTTTACTGTACTGCAGCTGACAGTCATCTGTAACACAAAACTAAAGCCTGGCATATCTTTCTGAAAATTTTCCACTTTCTGTGCCATACTACAATACAACTTTTCCAAAGAGCCCTTATTCTTGCTGTGCACTTGGTGATACATAAAGTATTGCAGCACATGTAGTATTAGTGGGGTGGTTTCATATAGCTCACTGTTTTCTGAAGGTGTAGCTATGCCTAGAGGAACTGGATTTCCTTTATTCCGTCCTTTTGTCCACGTACTGGAAGATCATCCAGAAGTTCATTTTGGTAAAGTTATGCAAGTATTTCTTGCAATCAAGTTAGAGACTTTGATCATTCTTGTGTTCTGAGAGTCTTTGTATTGTGCACCAGGCATGTGATAGCTGAAATGTGCCCAGTGCATCTCAGATCTTGCTTCCCACTTGGATGGAGAGAGCAACTTAGTGCTATGTGCTCTTCCATGCTGTGAGTTAATGGTCTGTCTCTGTCCTATCCAGCTGAAGTATCCTGCTTACCAATCTTGATAGCTAGCAATCGTGAAGTGACTGCTGCTTCATACATTGTTAGTGTCTCCTGTATGCTGTGATTGGCCATTCAAGTAAGGAATATTGCTGAAATCCAGCAACTGAAAGGATATTGTTTTGGTTCCAGATTAAGTCAGAAAACATTAAGAACTCTTGCACACACTTAAGAGAGTGGCTGTAGCAGTAGTACTCCATTTCTCACCCTTTAGGCTGCACCAGGAGGGCAATCCACAGAGTTTTTCACTTCCTTCTTGGTCAGGCAAGCTGTCCTGGAGACAATGAAAATGCAGTGCTGGTATCTATCAGCTACACAGGAAAACAAATCTGAGTTGGAGGGTGCTAGGCATCTCCCCCTCATTCTGTTCTACATGTTTCTTTTTGGAAAATGACCTCAATCCTCCTCAACTTCCATCCTCCTCAACCTCCTGGTCTGGAAGCTTGGGCATGCCATGGAACTGAGGATTCAGGACTGGAGCACACCACAGGAAAGTGGTGCTTTAACCAGTGGTTCAGCTCACATGTCCAAAAGGCAGCAGCTTCACTGAGAGTGCTGTCAATAAAAATGACTTGAGTTACAGAAAACAGCTACTTTTATTTATTACAGTGTAAAGGATGAGTTATCTGAGCTGTAAGAGGTAGAGGATTTTTGAAATGTATTAGGAAGTCATGCTAATCAAATCTGTTTGGGTTATCGAGGCAATTTGATAGTCATTTAATGTCATAACACTGAAAATTGGCCAGGTTGTTGGACAATTAAACCATTCAATAGCTACTATCTCACAGTGTTGATAGCATAAACGTTCTCATTCCAATAATAACTCCAGGATGTTGATTAACAGCTATTGAAGACAATCTCTACACTCTAATTAAAATTGAAGATTTTCAAATCGGCAAGTCTGAACAATTTGCATTCAAGAGTTTTGAAAGAGCCATCTTAGATACTCTATCAACAGTTGCTGTTGATATTTTTAATAATTTTTGAGCACTGCAGTTCTACAAGACTGAAAAAGCAAATGCTGTGCCAGTATTCAAAGGGTGAATTGGATGACCCAGGTATTCAAAAATGAAAAGGGACTGTATGAAAAACAATAAAACATCTGACTTGGAAGTCAATCAGTTAAAAGTTAAGGGAGAGTGATATAATACGAGTCAGTATGGGTGGAGGGAAAATGGATTGTTCCAAAATTTCTTCCCCTCCACAAAGGAGGTGATGTTTTTTTCTGTTAAATCTTTGAGTATGTCTCATTTGTCATTTTGAATTAGAATATATACTGTATTTGTTTCCCTTTCCTTCAACTATACAAAAACTATCTACAGGCTTCAAACTGACAAGTATTAAGCAGCAAATTATCACTGAAATGTTGCTGTGATTTGGTTCTCAGTTCTATTTATTTTAGTCAGTGATAAGGAGGAGATAGTTACTGATGAAGTTGGGAGGTGATAAAGACTGAGAATATAATCAATAAGGAGATACATTGCTGATGCTGAAGCATCTGGATGGTTGGCTAGGATAACGTTTTGATATGACCATTTACGAAGTTTATATGCCCAGGAATACACTGTAGACAAGGCTTGCAGTACATATGTTTGTAGGAGGATTAGGGCAGGGGTTTTGTCCTATGTATAAGGCATTATTGACAACTGAACATGAGGTCGTTGTTCTGCATGGTGGTCATTAAATCAAATGTAGTATGTATCTTTGGATGCCTAAATAAGGGAGTGCCAAGTAAGGACTGGGCAATCTTATTCTCTAGCTACGTAGCTACCAGGGATGGATGGTCTGAGAAGGGCACCAGCTTCAAAGCTGTCCTTTGAATGGAAGAAAGGTGACATAAAATGCCTCTGGTCTGGAAGAGCAGAGCTGAGGTCTAGTGTAGTAGAGGACCTCTGCTCCTTGTCCAGCCATCACATACAATAGCCTGGGAAGCTGTACAGCAGTGTAAGTGAGCAGTGAGAACTACTGGGGCTTCCAGCTTGCAGGCAGTGCCCATAGCCTGTCCTTACTGCACTTTCTTCCACTTTTTCCTGTGGCCAGGGATCCTGAGGCAGGTCTTCATCTCCTTCTTCCCTGGCACCACTCACAAAGAGCAGGAACTAGTAAACTTCAGATCCTGTCCCACATGCTGTCAAGTCTGGCTTTGAGACATGATGTCTCAGGAGAGACATTCATGAACAGAACTTTCTCAGGCCAATAAGAATGATTAAGAAGCTGAAAAATAGGATTAATGGAAGATTCAAGGAAACAATTTATTTTTATTAGGCTTGGTAAAGGTGGAGAGTATGTGAGTGTTTGGATGGGCAGAAATGCTTCCTTAGCAGGTTTAGCAGGCTCTTCCACTTAGCAGTCAGTGGTCTAACAAGACCCAGTGGCTGGAAGTTGGAGTTGGATGCAGTCAGGCTAGAAATACTAACACATTAAAATCTCCATGCCAGTCAGTCCATCCTCTCAAAAAAACCCCACAAAAACCCTAGCCCTTATCAGTCCATCTTCTGCACAATTCCAGCAAATTCAGCCAGTGCCAGTATTAAGATTGCCTTAAGAGTTTTAACCATATTCTGTTCATTTGATGGTGGTTGTTAGCAGGATTTGAAGCTGGAATTGGTGTCTCCCCAGAGATGCCAATTGGTATCTCCCTATCATCTCACTGAAAGAGTCAACAATTGAAATTCCTTTATGAATTGGCACCAGGGCATTCAGGCAGGAAGGTCAGGGTGAACATGCATTTGGCAGCTAATGGTCAAGCTATGGGTTATGTAGATCAGCCTGTCTGGAGCTGCACTCACAGTGTACTTGTACCTGCCACCCCACATAGGACAACTGAGAGTGTAAGATGTTTGGGAAAATGTTTTCTCATCACTGGTTTTAGCGAGTCTTCCAGACCTATTCATTTATCTTGTACTTTATGTTGAGGAGGTATTTTTAACAGGGAATTGCCACTTTCATGCCTTATTTATACTTTGGCTTCTAGGCTGATGTGGCTATGGAAATATCAAGGCAGACATGTAGCACTTTGGATGTCTTTTCATTGCAGATCTGGTCCTGCAAAAAGGGAAGACAGACCCAAGTCGCTGAACTTGAGTTTGACTAATTAGGCTGTGAAACCTGTGTTATCCCGCTACAGTCTTGCATCTGGATGTTTGCACGCATCTTTGCAGATTTATTCTGCTAGACTCTCTGGATGTATTAAAATCCCCAAGAGGGTCCAGGGAAATGGGACATAAACCTTGGCTTTTGGACGATGGATGAGCTTTGACAGCAGAGTAGTTTAGCTGCAAGGCGGTGTTCTTGGACATTGCGGACAGCCTGGTACTGTGAAGCAACCGGAATATTAAAAGCCAAATCTGGATCAGTGGTAATGAAAAAAGGGTATTAGCCAAGACATCAAAGATGAGATATTACTGAGGATAAGCATGTTTTATTGGCAGGTTCATTTCCTAAATAGTTGAGGGTGGGGGTGGGGCCATCTGGTTCACTAATCCTGATTCTGAAAACGTGAGAATAATTTGAAAATTGTGCAAGGTGCAGAGATTGATAGAGGCATGTTGGCATTCAGACAGCTGGTCTGGATGGCTCAGATGAGTATGGGCAAGTTAGCCTTGAACCTGTACCATAGAAACTAGGGGAAAAGTTGTTACAGAATTCAAGAGGTAGAAAAGATCAGAATTATAATGAATGCTAGTAAATACACACTTTATGTAAAGGTTTTCTGGTCAAACAAACCTAATCTTGTTTATTTTATAAATTGTGAGCTTAAAGTAACAGCATGTTTGCAGCCTGCTTAGCATTTTGTATTGCACATAATTTAGAATCTTGTGACATTCTGATTTATGTAAAAAAAAAAAAAAAAAGGAATATCAAGCATAAAACAATATTAAAAACTGGCTCACAGTTATCAGAAAGTAATTATCAGTAGGAAGCCACTCAGGTTGTGGTTTGAAGGTCTTCCTCTGGATTAGCAAGAGGGACAATAGTAAGTGAGAATTACTGCTTATAAAACATGACATGATTGACATAAATGCTGGTCAGACGGTGAGTAACTATGACAGGACTGTCATGATGTGACCCGGATCACTTAATTCACAGAATCTGTTTAAAGACAATGCATTTTAACCAAGCCAAAGGTAATTATACACCTAGAAACAGGGAATGCAGAGCACATCGGTAAAATGTGAGGCTTAGGAAAGACTCAAAATATATCTATTAGTGATACAATAGCCAGTCAGCTCCATCAACCCCCAAAGCTTGACTTTTAGAGACAAATTGATCTTAGCCCAGTTTTAGCCATTAGACAAGAAGCACAGTCATGGGACACAGATGTGCCCTGCCTCCCCTAAAAAAACCAACAAATAAGCAAAAACCAACCAAACAACAAAAAAAACCCACCTGCACGGGGCAGATCATTGAATCCCAAAAGAGATTGGACCAATTTTCTTCTGAATGTCTCCCTTCCTCCCTCTCTCAGCTGAATTCAGAGATTCTGCTGAATAACCTTGAGATGGCTAAAGTGAGGTGAGAGAAATTCCAGCTCTTGTATCTGTTATTTTACCTCTGTATATGGTTTTGGTAAGACCAGTACAATATTCCCACTTTCTGGTCTCTGTATTCTTAAAACATCGTTGCAAGTTTGAACAAGGTGCAGATAAGAGACCCAAAACTGATCTTTGTGTGCCATAAATGCCTTGTGGTGTGATAATGCAGGAGCTTGAATTACTTCACTTATTGCCAAGATGATTGAGAAGGGACTTGATTATGATGTGTAAGTACTTTCAAAGGGAGAAAACACCAGGTACTAAAAGACTCTTTAGCATAGTATAGAAAGTCATAAGAAGAACCAATTGCTAGAAGCTGAAGGCAAATTTGTGTTAGAAATTAAGCAGCAATATTAGTACCACTTTAGCCTCAAGTAAGTTACTAGGTACTGTACAGAAGAAAGAGGGTTAAATTTGTCCTGATATACAGGAGGTCAGGCAAATTTGCCAGGTTGTCTCTCCTGATCATAAACCTTAGAAATCTGTAAAGCCAGAAGTGGTTTAATGCAAGTTTTCTTTATTTCATTCAAAGCTACCTGGAAGAGTATGACATTCTTATTCCTTTCAAGGATTTAGTTTAAATCAAACCAAGAAATTTTAGATTAAATAATTTTAAAAATATCACTGTCTGCATTATTTAGGGAGAAGAGACTCAGATTTCTGGATGTAATATTTCAGTCTATAAGACAATGGAAAAATTACAGACAACTCAGAATGTCTTGTGTTACTTGGCATCAGTATGTCTAAGTATTTCTCTTCTGTGACATTGGCAGCTGAAGGTGGTGGTGACAGTGTACACCAATAGCAGGACAAAACTCTGTTGGAAGGACATTTTAAATAGTGAGAGCTAATCAAGCCATTAAAGCTCATCCTTTCTTGTTACATAAGACTGTTCCAGAGGTGTTTGTTTTACACATATTGTGCTGCCTGTGCCTAAGAGTGATGGATAAATTGCCACACAGACAGTCCACACACACACACTGTACACTAGGATATCATAGTAGAGAAGCAGGTGTTTGCCCATCATCACTTCTCTCTTCCTTTCTACATCAAGTTGCTTTTAATTTTTAGGCTTTTCTACCTTTACAGAGTAGGCTGGTACTATTGTACTGCTCTGTTAGCTGTCATTGCTTTAGGCAAAAAGTGTTCACGTTGGATTACAAAGTGTCAGTGTTACAAAGGTGAATGTACAGAGAGTAGTATTAACTGACCCTTCTTGTGTGGTCTAGATTACTAACTGCAAGTTTTTATTTCTTTTCACCAAGTGTTAGCAAATATAGTATCATTACTTTGTTGCATTGTATTCCTTTAGTGAACAATTTTTTTTTTTTTGTGCTGTAATAAGATGGAAATAGGTTACTCTCTTCTGAGGATAGAATAAAATTAGCTCTCATTTTACTATCCACTAATTTTGGATACTTTGATGTTTGGATTCTCTTTGTAGATTATTTTTTCCATGGTCACTGACTGTATTCTATGCACATTTCTAGAAAACAGTTCGTAGATAATCTGAGTGAAACAATCTAGAAAAAAGAGGAGCACGCACAGTTACTATATCTTTATTTAAAATTTGGTCACAGTGATTCACTCTTAATATGTAAAACATCTGATTGCAAAATAAGGAAGTCTAGGGGATACCAGCTGTGCAAGCATGCTTTTCCTGCTTGTTTCTTCAGTTATTTAATCTAGTTAAATAAATTAAATCTGAACTTAAATTCAGAGATTTTAGAAATTAATTTGAGATTTGATAATTTATAATTGCATTATATTTACTAAATACTTAATCAGTGAAAAATAATTCAAATGTTGACCATGTTGGTGAATCTTATTTTAATGTCCAGTTTTGCCCTTTTTTTTTTTTTTTTTTTTTTTTTTTCCATTCTAGATAAACTTTCTTTGGAAGGAATAGTGGTGCAACGTGCTGAATGCAGACCTGCAGCTAGTGAAAATTATATGAAACTGAAAAGGTAGGAGTGCTGTATAACAAATGGATATGTGATATTTGACTGATGTTTTTATTATTGCCTTACTCTGAATGGATGACTTCGTTATTATCATGACCTTACATGGGATTTATACGGGATTGGAACTGTTCTTGTCTTTGGGGTGGATTTACTTTAGGGAGGGAATCAAGGCTGACATGGGGCTTGTACATCCCTCTGGTATTGTCTGGTTGGATGAAGTAGACTTTTGTGTTCCACCATGTGCAGAGCTCTTACTAGAGCACACATTGTGCCTCTTCATACCTGAACCTATGAATGTGTGGCTATATTCAAATGTGATTGAAGCTGAATTTCCTGAGGACCTAAAAGGTGTACATTGTCTGGTCAGTGTGCTTAAGTATGGGTTTCTGTGTGGATCCTTCAGATTTAATGCCACTTAATACTGTGCCATGCTAGACAAAGAGCACCTCTGAAAAGGTGCCCAAAATAGGAAAAAGTTCATGGAGAAATGCTAGAGCTAAACTGGCACACTTGCTAGAAAAGGTAATGGCTGAAAATGTCAGAAATGGCATGGAAACCACAAGACATACATTTAACAGACTTCTGAAAATTTATTCCAACACATCTAGAATTTACCATGTGATTCTTATATTAAATGGATAATTAACTTGATGTTCTCTAGTAATAAATCAGATTTAGAATTGAATTGTGCATGATATTAAATACATATTTATATATTTTAAGGATGTGGGTTTTAATTAAATCACCCTTTTATATTGTGAGTTTATTGTAAATAGAGAAATGCAAAGCAGGACATTTCAGGAAGAGAATAATCCATGGCTAGTTCTAGAATCATTAAAAGAAATGCAGAAAAGGCAAAGTAATGTTTTTTCCCCCCAATTTGTGATATGTTTCGTATGTTATCATATACTACATTTAGAATATCTTATGTTTTATTAACTTCTGCTGTCATCTAAACTGCTCCAGTATTTCCTTACTGTGTTCATTCAATTCTGAGACTTTATGTTCTAGCTGTTGGCAAATCAGTACCATAAGTTTGCTCATGTAGAGTGAACTACTTTATTCCAGACTGAGTTCTCTGATTGCTGTCATGATTTTTATCATCAGTGTGAAATGGAGTATGAAGCAAATGTGATGTTACTAGAAAAGGACTCATTTCAATGTGTCAATTTTAAATATATACAAATATAGTCTGTGCGATGTATTTGCTTCATAATTGTTGTAATCACAGGTTGCCCGATCCAAGTGGTTTTTGCATTTTTGTACATAGTTTTCTATGAGTTGATCAAATAAGCTGCTTCTGGTAAGGCCACAGCAGGAGACCAAAACATAACTGATAGCTTTAATGACATACTACCCAAACTTTGAATTCTACTTTGTCACACATGCATGCGTGTAGCCCCTCCTGGTCTTTGATTTTGTCATGTTCTACTCCTATAGGAGCAACAAAGAAGAAAACACAAAGGTGGGTTTTGTGTTTGGAAGTACTGGCAGCTGAAAACTGATGGTACTGTTGTTTTTTCTTTCCTGTGGAAAAATTGTCAGGCTGTGTATGCCTCGTTTCTAACTTTCCATGTTGTTAAAGATTTATTTTTTTTTACCTTTTACTGAGAAGTTTTTAAAAAAATCTGGTGGGAATCAGCATGAGATTTAGCAGATCTTGCAGTCACAGCCTCAGAAGAAATTGGTTTATGTCCAAATACTGTTTCTGCTATCTGAGTAGTAGGATCTAACTTTTCATTCCCTTTACTCTCTCCCACCCTCAACATGCTGCATTTATGCTTAAAAAAAGTGACAGCATTCAAGATAAACCACATAAGTTACAGAACTGTGTTATATTAAACCATTTTTATTCGCTTTTCTATTTACTATTGTGCTTTACATGAGAGAGACTCTCCAAAGGTGGAATTGATAATATTGATAAAACAGCAAGTCTGTTGTGTAGGCTTTAAGTGCTGCAATAGTAAGTTGAGTTGGGAAGGAAATAAAATTAAAAGATAAATGCAGTTGCTTCAAACTTTAAACGTCTAGAAAATTAAGCTGCACACTCTAATAACTGTAATCATTTGTTTTCTGAGAGCTGGCAGCAACCAAAAGGGTTTATATACCTTCCTGGTATTAAATGCAGATATGGATCATCTCTATTTTACCATCTGTATCTGGGTCAAGAAAATCAGCTGATGGGTATGTAGTGTGGTGTGGCATTTGCCTTCCATGCTATGTCTAGGTCAAGGAAATCAGCTGATGGGTGCGTGGCGTAGCGTGGCATTTGATTTCCATGCTGCTCTGCAGAGTTTTAGTGAGAGGACAAAGTGATGGTCTTGTGATGGGGCTGCCAGCAGTTAGGTGGGAGATACGTGTGACGTGTGGGTTTAAGGATGCATAATGAAAGCACAGAATTTGGTGACATGCATGGGCGAAAGCGTTATCAAATGTAGCAGACGGGAGGGTATTTTCCCAAGGAGCAGCTTTTGATTTGATTACAGGAAGTTGTGTAGATGGCTGATGTTCAGAACACTGAATACAAGGCACAAATGTGTGTCTAGGGATAACGAGTCAGAAAGGTAGAACAAAGGTTGTGTGACCTTCACTGGATATTTTCCATTTTTGAAGTTTTGTTGCTGGCAGGTTTATTTTTTTCTGTTTTCCTGAACTTCACGTTCTAGAAGGGGAACACATACCATGAAACATCTGCTATCCTGTACTAGTAAAGCTTCATGCTACTGAATTTCCTAGAAATTTTTTATTAACAAGGTATTTGTTCTTTGTAACACCTTAATGATTAGTTACACATTTGCAGTTACTGCTGGTGATGCTATTGCAGCTAGTTGGAAAATAATATGTGGTTTTCAAGCACCTGTCCTAATTTCTGTCTTGTGGGAGTGGATCTCATGATCCCACTTAAAAATATTTAGACCGTGTGGTGAAAAAAATAGGCAGACTGTTCCCAATTGCAGACGGTTTTACTAGGTGGTGGTTACAGAATATTGTCCCTACACTTCCTGGTTGATACTTACCCTCTTGCCCCATCAAGCCTGTTGGATGAAGGAAGATGGTGGCATGTGAACTGTTGTAGCAGAGGGTATGTAACACAGATGGGGTTACGTGCATGGCTCACTGTACAGCACATGCTGTATTTGCACTAGTCTTGTGCCCCCACTATCCATGTCACCTTAGGTAGGCTGCCTTTCCCTTCGGCCAGGCTGCCCTAGGCGGGCACTCCGCATCCACTCCATCCAGTCCCACCAAACTATTTTCTTCATTTTACTATAGTCAGCTTTCCACCACAAGGAGGCATTATCTGTCCCTTAATTTTGTCTTTTGAAGGCTTAAGATTTTTTTTTTTTTCATTTCCTTCATTCCATGATCCCAGTGTTTAACTGCCTTGGGATTAATGACTCCCCAAAGAGAGAGGTCCTTCAAGAAGCTTGTTTGTACTGGGAAGGACAGGGCACAGGGAGAGAGGAGTCCCCCATGCATTCAGGATCCTCTCAGGCTCCAGATGACTTGAGAGGAGATGAGAATAAGATTTTTAATACTCCCAAGGGTCTTTTGCTATGCACAAAAGAGGGAAAATGGTGCACTGCCACATACCCCATCTCAGAGTCTCCCTGCCAAATTACCTGTTTCCGTCCTTGCACTGGTCCTCACATCGGTTCTGTTCATGATTCTGACCCTAGCGAACCTTCTTCTTTCCTAATTCTTCCTCGGTCCCTCTTTCCCATTTCTGTGTACTTAACGTTTCTCCATTTCATCCCAGAAAGAATTTTATTTTCAAAAACAATTTGAACACATAGGTATCATATACACTCAAATTACATTTCATTTTGAGGAAAAGTTAAGGAAAAAAAAATAACCTCTGGGAGCGACTTCTGCAAAACTAATTCAAACTGACATTGTCAAGTTGAGTAGCTACAACAAGGTCTCCAGAACTGCTCAGGTCCTCTGCAGTTGGGGTGGCTGGGCACCAGGATTGCAGTTCTCAGGGGAGATTTTGAAGGCACATGCAAAGTGCAGGTCAAACAGTTGTTGAATGCGGTGTTTGATAGCACATGTGCAACAGTAGTGGATGGCAGACAAAAACTGGGATAAAATCAGAGCCCTTGGTTCACCCTCAACTGTGCTGGTGAAATAAATACTGGTCACTTTTCAAAATGGATTTTGGGAGAGTATGATTCAACTATACATAATCTGAATTACTGATCTCTCCCAAACTGTACACCAAATTTTAAAAAAAAAAAAAAGAGTCCCAGGATTACAGAAAGCCTAGAAGAGCTGACATTTAACACTGCAGTGAGGATGGTAATCCCTATAATTCTCTTAAGTAACTTTAAAATACATCTTGAAGTATCATTAGTGAAAACGATAGTTGTTAATATGGCAGCTTGTAACAAGGCTGGAAGAATTCTGTGTATCTTCTTGCTTTATCTTTTAAGAATTTTCTACAGAGAGTGTGATAAAAGTACCTAGAACTGGAAAAAAAAGTACCTAGCTACTGGAAGGAACATGCGTGACAGGCTTTTAAGAGAAATGGATGGCAAAACATTCTAGAATAATTAATGAATTGCCACTTTTAAAAAGTCATGTTTCTTTACAGCCATATTACAGAGGCCACTAGAAGTCCAGACACTTGGTGGTCTAGGCCAAGCAAGTGAAATTAATTGGTATAGATGAGGTGCTCATCTTTTCTAAAATACTGTGAGAGTATTGACTGACTGACAGTTCAGTATATTGCTGAAAATTAGCGTTATGCCTGGGTTTTTTTCTCCCAAATACCCCCTACTAGCAAAAGAAGATGAATAATTTGACCAGCATGCCACTTCTTATATATTCTTGCAGATATGCTTAGTTGGCTATGAACTCACTTTCAAAATAAATATGTATGAATACATTTGTGCATTTTCCACAAAAGCTGTTCAGTTTTTTCGAAGTGGGAGGCCATTTTTACTCAAAGCTGAGATTGCATCTGCCTGTCAGTCAATGCAACCTTGATTTTTTTTTATGTTATCGAGGATCGATTTCTTTGTCTTGAAGTAAGATTCAGCATAATACAAAAAGACATTCTCTAGGATGTTTTGAGTAACTCATTATTAAGTTAAAAAAACATTTTTTTTTCATATGCTAAAATATTTGCAATCCCAATTTTTCCTGGAGAATAATGTACAATTTGTGGAAAATTATCTAATAACCATGTTCATAAGGGTTAAGCTGTATTGTTGAGAGATGTATTTCCCTTATGTTCCTGGACACCCACCAGTTTTAACAGATCAAGCAAATTCATTCTATTTGTGAACAATTGGACTGCAAAGTAGCAGGCACACTAGTACTTAAGTTTCTTTGTCCATTTTTGGTCCATTTTTCATATTTTTTGAATAGAGTAATAGAGAGGAGCAAGTAAGAGAAATAAGGTTAAAGTGAGATGAGTTCAACAGCACAGAAGAGTGACTGTTCCCCATTTCAGAGGTCAGGAGATTTGCTTTTGTTGGTTTCCTATGTATTTCTTTGTGGTCTTAGGCTCTTTTCTCTGTCTCTTGTCCTTTCCATTTTGTCTGTCATCTTTTACTGTTCTTACAAGTGCTGTTCTGTGGCTGGATTTTAGTATGTCTTTTATATTACCATGCTTTTTTGTTCAGTGATAAGAAAAGGTCCTAATTTTGGTTGCTGCTTCCAGCCATTATAATAATTCTATAATGTACTGTTTGTAATGCAGCATATATTTTATCATGTTTCTTTTAAACCTGCAGAAGGTTACTATATCCTTTTTACTCCACTGTTGTCTTCAGCCTCTAGTAGCCAGGTATATATGAGCTAATCTAGGGGTGGGTAGGAAAAAAAACAGAGAAGAAAAACAGAGAAGCATGAAACATTGTTATTTTTCTGCTATTTACTTTCTAGAATATGAATCATTAGTTATGGAAACTGATACTCTTAAATTTTGGGAGAGATCATTGATCTGATAAATAGATCTCAATTTCCTTCCTTTTGCAAATGCCTGGAGGGAGAGGATGAAAAAAAAAGTAGGTTTCCTTGCTGGCTGGCTTACCGTTCTCCTTTTGTTTACCTTAGAATGTCTTTCTTACAGTGTGGCATGAAATTTGCCTTCTTTCTATCTTTTAAATATGGTAGTTTCCATGTGATAGGCACAGAAAACTTGAAGTTGGAAGGGACCTCTGGAGGTCATCTGGTCCAACCCCTCTGCTCAGACAGGGACACCTAGAGCCAGTTGCCCAAGACTGTGTCCAGACATCCCTGCATTTCTCTGGAATTGACGTTGTGTGATAAGATGCTGCTGGAATGCTCTTGTGTTTCTTGACAGTGGGCATACTGTATGTATTCTGTGCCTTTCAGAAAGGCATGTTGTTGAGAGGAGCCTAGGATGAAGGTCATTTTCGGAAAGAAGAGAGATGCTTAGGGATGCATATTTTAAAAGAGTTTATGGCAAATATGGCATGGATTTTTTCGTTATACCCTGGGGAAGTAAATCAATAGTTGTAATTGGAGAGTTCTCATTGTTCTGTTTCTTTAACACAGAGTTCATGAAACAGTATTCCTCTTCTGCTTGTTAAACTGCTCCTTTTCCCCTGCTATCAGAAGCATTGCATTTAAGAACATATCTAATTTGCCTTTGTGGTAATTAGCCAAAAAGCATCCATTTCCTTTTTATCTGCTGAAGGGGGTGAGGCTAAAAATAGTCACCATGGAATATGTTCAGGCTTCAGTCATAGCCAGCTTCTTCAGGCCAAAAAAAGCCTCATTCAGTACCAGTGCTCAGTACCAGAAGTTCCGGCTACTTGTATTTCCAGTAAACCTAAATGTCAGTGGCACAGATTCCTTCTCTTGAAACTAAAGCCTTTGGTGTTATACAGTACTGGAGGTCTTTTTACCTTACTGTTACCAGGGCTGCAATAATTACAAAGATGTCTCTGCTGCTAAGGTGCTTTCCAAATTTCAGTGAGGTAGTCATTTAGTACTTAGGGACATCCTTCCTCTTCCCAGAGTAGCACCAATTCCTTCTTTTCATCTTCTTTTCCATCTGTAGTATGAAAGTCACACTATAATGGGTGAAAATCTCTGAAAGAGAGTGCAGTTTTAACTATCATGACTTATACTGTGTTACTAGATATACTAACCTTCTGTTCTTTTTGTTTACCATCATGCTTGACCCTGTCAGGGAAGGCAAGATAGCTAGCTGGTATAAAAAAGGCCATTTGTACATCACTGTCAGAGTTCAGATGTAAATACTCGTCTTCTCTGCTGCAGAGCAGAGCTCAGTGAAGCTCATGGATCTCTTCCTAGCCACCATGCCAGATACTATAGTCATGCTGAGTACTGCTGGTGTTCTGGGATCTGCAAAACTGCTTTGGCAACTACCAGGCTGACAAGCTCAAATTTACACAATATGTAGAATGTCAGCACCACAGCACATCTTCTATTTTAAGCAACTTTGTTCACATACTACTGATGATACTTGCAGTTTGTGACAGATCGGTAGACTAGTATCGTCCAACAGTTACCCTGCTGCCAAGGAGCTCCAAAAATTGTATGATATCACTGAGTACTAAAAGTTATCCCGTGCACACTCAAAGATTAGGATCTCCAGGTGGCAAACTCTTGGTGATGTGTTGATTTCCTGGCTTATTAAAATATTTTTTAAATTCATGGAACTGCAGGAAGGCACTAAAACAAATGGCCTCAAGGTTGGCAGAGTACACATGTCCATCCAGATAGCAGTTACTTGGGATGTCGCTAGGTTCAAACAAGTTCATAGATGACAAACCACCCATCCTCTGTTTCTGGATCTTTTGGGGGGAGTGTCTGTCTGTAGGGCTCCAGTGTTTCTCAAACTGGGGTTCCCTGTGATCAGTGGATGATTTAATTCCTGAAGATGGCAAAATTACAGTGGGAGCTTAATTCCAAGTGCCACAGGGCCAGCTACACCATGGGAGAAACAAATAGAGGTATCTCTTGTACTCCTCAAAGGCTCTGTGGGTGGAAAAGATCCCAGCTTTAGAAATTAATCACAACATTACGTTTTATGGGAGAATCTTTCATTCTCTAAATACCTCAGATAGATATACAAGATACTGAGGCACTGCAACCATCAGTTACTCCTCAGACACAATCCTGAAATGTTGTGCAGCCACCTGCCAATGCTCGAGTCTGGGACATTTTTAAAATGGCTTGGAGTTGAAATCAGATGAACACCATAAAATGAAAAAGAGTAGTAAGTTATTGTTGGTTTTTTTGTTTAGTTGTTTTTGTTTTGTTTTGTTTTTTAAGAGAGCAATATAATGCAAGATCCTTTGAATTTCAGTCATCTAGAATACTTAAACTCACTTTTTTTCCCCTTGAGTTATCTTGATAGAGAAAATGAGACTGCCAAGTATTGGAGGCCAACAAATTATACTTACGTTGTAAATACAGTGAAGGAACTTTAAAATCCTAGGGATTTTATTTACATTTAAAATAAAGTTAAAATCATTTTCAGTAGTATTTTTCACCAAAGCTCTTCTACAGAATGTTACTTTCCACATCTTGAAAGAAGCAGAAATGAATATAAAGGACCACTGCCTAAATGTATTTCTTATATACCTTCATGTATATGCTCAGATTTAACAGTACTATAAAAACGATGGTGTTCAAATTCTTTGTGTTCTCCATACCTGCATTTAAATACAGACACATCAGCTTATGGCCTTAAGATAAATATATGCTGCTACTTTAATTCTGTTACCATCACAAGACCAACATGACTGTGAGAGAATGAGATGGTTTCTCTTTGAAATGGTATTTTATCAACAGAATGTGACTTAAATGTCAGTGCTAGTGATGTGCAAATCATGAAAGTATTCTTTCTTTTTGAGTCTACATTGAGTTTGAAATTTGCAGCTTACTTTGTGCTTTGTAATGAAATATGTTTCATAAGTGAACCTTGTAGACAATAGTCATACAATTCCTGAGGTTTCTGGTTATGATGTTTCTGCTAAGCTTTGTTTGCAGTTAGTGGTTTTGTCTGGGATTTAATCATTGTCATTTCAGTTTCTGTGATGCTTTGCTGAAAATTTGTCATATGCTAAGCCATCAGTGGGACCTATTACAGTGTCCATGTGAAGCTCTTGTAGGGCTGATGTGCTTTACCCATACCTTAGTTTGGAGGTGACTTTCAGGTGACTGCTCTGTGTTTTCCCAGTGCTTCACAAAAGCCTGAAACATCCAGATACAAAGTTAAAATGGATAGTGAGGCACCTCAGAGTTGTCAGCTCCTCCTATTTCGGGTGCTTGCAAGCCATGAGTTTGGAAGCAAGGTATACCATATAGTGAAACTGAGAGAGAGAGATAATGTGCTGGTGTTTGAAATTAAAGTTTGCAATAGAGTGTAATTAATATAGCAAAGCCGCTAAATGGAAATGTCAATTAAAAAAAAGTGTGCTCATCTTCACCCAAGTTTCTGGCATATGTGAACATTAACAATGTTCTGCTAAATCACCAAAAATGATTCTGCACAACTGAATTAATATTGTATTGATATCCATGTATGTCATATCATTGTATATTAATTCATGTCACCCACCCTATCAAATTTTTTTTTTTTCTCTTTAGGATCCAATGTTTTTACTAAGGTGTTTTAACATAGGTGTCTAAAGCCATTTCTAGTTGGGCCATCTCTGAACAATTTAGAAACCGCTGTGTGCACACACACCAGAATTTACACCTACAAGGTGGAGGAGGGCAATAGTGAAACCTGTGGTGGCAGATGAAGTTGGGATGTTTTGGAGGACAGACTGATTTATTTATTTTTTGCAGTTGCTCACTCTGTGTTTTGTCTTTTTCATCCCCCCGCTTTTCCTTCCCTTCTCTCATCCAGTGTACTTATCTCACTCAAACTTGAAGTGTGCCATATGCTCCTGCTGTTTCCAAGCACTATTGAAGGTCTACTGATAGAAGTTTAGGGTGGCCCTTTCTGACTCAGATAAAATTCCAAATGAGTTAATCCAGGGGTCATCTGCAGCAGCAGTTTTAATAAATAAAGCAATTTAATTCCATGCTCAACTCATATAATGTATTCTATTGACAGTTTACATCTAATTTTACAAATAACTAATGCCAGAGATAGCAAACTTTCAACTTTGTTAATGTATTAGTCCGTCCTGGCAGATGTTTCACAGAATTAATTCTGCTGCAAGTCCAAAAAGACCTGCCAGAAATGAACTAGTACAGCACTGTCTTGGTCCTGAGCACACTGAAACACTAACTGAGAGACATATGAATAGACTGGGTCCTTTACCAAAATTAATGCCAATGAATTATCTACTTATGTCTTTATATACTTAACTATTTTTCAGGAATATCTGGCTAATCCCCTTTTTAATGTTAGTCACAGAATCAGGAAGAGCTGTACCCTGTGACTTGTAATACAAATTTGAATTACTGTCCTGCTGTTCCCTCAGATTGTGTGTATGTGCTTGAGCGCTGACTGAGACCTTGCCAAGGAGGAAGATAAAGAAGAAATAGTAATGTATTAGGAAAAGAAACAGCTCACCAAAGAGCTTTCCTCTGTTCCTTCTGCTCTTGGACTGTATTCAATTCTGAGGCTTTGCGCAGCACTCCTTTTAACAAGCATAGGGAAGTTTCAGATTTTACAGGGTTCAGTTCTTTGAATAACATAAGGCTCTGGCTTCGTGATTCCAGTCTGCAGACGGTGGAGACACACAGGCTTCTGATCTTCTGCAGAATTGGTTGAATTGTGTTAACTTAGGTTAGAATAAGTTAGGAATGTGACAACAGCTTTAAGATGAAGAATCTAAATGCAAAAAAAATAGGCTAACACAAGTGCTTAACTTCTCACCAACCCAGGCTCTTGTTAATCCTTAGACCATCATGACCACGACAATGCAACTGCTTCAGGTTTAAAGCAGAGGGAGGTGAAAAAAAAAATCACTTGTGAAATTGTTTTGATTAAAAAAACCCCTTTAGTTGGGGCTAGAAGCAATGAGACACCCATTCCAGGTGCTAAGTTAATTTTTAAAAGTTCCTGTGTCATACTTGAAGGAAGGAAAAGAAAGGATCCTAGCTCTCCAACAGTGTTACCTATAGCTGTTTCTAGGGTTAATGTTTCTATGCTCAAAACCTGTTGCAAGGCTGAACGTTATCTGTATCGTAGTTCATTCTGGTTTTTCTAACTGGAAAACAGAGAGGAGAAATGGGAGCATAAAAATATCCATGGCCAGATTTCTTTATGGTAAAACAAGGAAAGAAAATCCCAGTTTTCTGAAATATATTTTGAATTGAGAAGTCATCTCAAAAGAGAAATTTCAGTGTATGTGAGTGTAGGCAGGAGTATAAAAACATGTGATAAAAATAGCAAACTACATGGAAATCAACACTGATATATGGATGTACCTGGAGATGTTACATGATAATACCTGAGAGAAATATGTGTTAGGGATGTATTTATATAATACTTTTCAAAATTAAAAAAAACCCCAAAACTTACATAGTTTTCACATTATACTTAAAATAATTGCTTTATTTTGAATTCTGATTTCAACTCAGGCATTGGCTCCTGTTCTCACCTTTGAGAGCCACTTAGAAAAAACAAGATCATTTAAGTACTTTGAAGTTGGTGGCACATGTTGAAAAGGGACTTTTCAACAAAGGCCTTGAAAAGTAGGTATTCTTTCTCTGGAGTAAAATTCAGGAAATAAATACTACATCCTAAAAGTCTGAAAGTATGATCAAAACACTTAAAGCACTAAGAAATGGCTGTATTATAGAAAGTACCTTTCAGTTGACAAGGGGTTAATTGATTAAAATCATTATTTTCAAAGTGAGTGGGTGTTTTTGTAGGATCTCCTAAAGCGCAGCCATGGGTACAGCAAACTGAGAATTTTCATACACAGTCTTTTTGATATTTGAAGCAACAGATACATTTTGTAGATTGTCAAAATGTGTAACTTCATGAGGTTAATTTGTTTATGCTGTATAAAATAAACTGCCCTTCAAGTCGGTATGGTAAACCAACTGGGAAGACTGTCAATACTTTTATTCAACACTAGTGATTATTGTACCTAATGTCTTCAGAAAAACACATTTCAGATGTGCTCTTAAGTGTCAGTTGGTCTTTGTTATTATCAGCATGATGCAGGAGCAGCATCTGTCTATGGGAATGCACTTTATGATAAAATACAGCTAATTAAAAATCCCTGGAGGATTTATATTCACACATGCTGTGAAACTGAATCATACAAATATTTCCTATTAGATTGTAGCAGAACTAAAGTGTTTTAATTTCTAACCGTGTGTACCTAAACCCTTTTTCCCTGGCTTACTACCATAAATGTAAAGTAATGTGAAATACACTTTATTACTGCAATATCGACCAGGAGAGCTACTCAGGGTAACTTGGAGAGAAACACCTACAGCATAGGATATGCTGCCACATAATGGAGTAGGAGTAATGGTGTAGGTTCTCTAAATTGACACCTAAATCACTTGATCTGAGTAGATTATTAAAACTGGGTTTATTGCTATTTCTTTTTTTAACTCTTATTAGCTCTTCTTTTATTAGTAGACAAATATCCAATGTAGTATCCACTGTAGGGGGAAAATGTTTCCCAGAAACTGTACCAGTTTGTGGTACCTTGGCATGGGCAAAACTAGCAAATAGTTCTTCTAGATTTGAGCCGTATTATTACAGTCGTACACAAATACTTTTCTCCCTTCTCTATCCTGATCTCTTAGAGTTGCTTCATGTGGCACAGAAAGATTAATCACTTAATACATCCTTTTACTGTTTTTTAAAAAAAGTAACTTTGAATGTCACTTGGATATTGTACTCTGCAGAAGAACTTTATTATATAGCATTTAGCTTTCTATTTTTTTAAATTTCATTAAACTGTATATAAGTGAAATGCTAGACTAGTAAATTATATATGTTCACTGTAGTGTGCTTATGCTGATTTCTGTTCCCGAGCATGCCTAAGAACGACTGCTTGTGGAAAATGAGCTGTGGCTTTGTGTACTCAATGGAGTATATTAGCTGTTGCCTAGCCTGTGCTTGTGTAATCAAATTTGTCAGAACATAGATTGGAATATGGGAATTATTTGCTTTAATCACTTTATAGGCTCTTATAACCTAAGAAATTGCTTTCTATTACACTCTACTTTGTGTTTATAAATCCACATAGTACAATTGAAAGAGAAGTTTCACATGGCTTAATTACCTAAGCATATCATTTGTGAAAGTCTAGAAACTGGCAAAATGGAGGATAGGATTAAATTTTGGGGAAATAAATAGGATTGTGTTTTTATCTTCTATGTGTATACTGGGACTTCAGCTGTATGAAGGAAAGCAAGATTTGTGAAGACTGCTTGAAAAGCATCTGCTTGGCCAAAGCAGGGCACATTAATTCATCTAAACTGATGAGAGAAAAGCAAACAAATCATAAACTCCAACAAAAATTTCCAACTTCAGCTAAAATATCCATTTCTTTTAATATATATATATTTTAATATTTTAAAACAGTGTGTAAGGAATCACAGGTAAAATGTTACCAGCTTTAGTGAACCCAAGCTGTTCTGTTTTACCTATAGATACACAAGGTAGGAAATAAAATGGCATAACTTGTGGTTTTATTTCTCTTGAAAGGGTCAGTAAATTCAAAGGAGTTTGTATACTTCAGGGACTTCTTGGTCCCTGAACATCTGGGTGATGAGGCTGGAACAAGGCTCTTGAAAACAATATCCTCTCTTGTAGAGGAATACAACCAAATCAAATGTATGTAATTAGTGATGTGTTCCAATCTGTACATGGGCAGCTGTATGATTGGTGCTGTGTAAATATTACAGAGATAAACATGAGTAATGAAAATCAGGACGTGCCTAATTATGCATGAAGTAATTTGGAGTTACATAGATAATGGGCAGATCAATTTCAGAAACTAATGAGTGAAGCACAAGTGTCCTGTGTATCATCCAGAGAAGATGAAGAGGATTTATAAGCATATTTGCCCAAATGTCAAGTATGCCATTATTTAAACATGGAGTTCAAGTTTGGTATTTAGAAAAACTGTTTGGTATTTAGAAAAACTGTTGAGTGCAGAACTAATACTTGGTAGAGATGTCCAAAACTTGCTAGGAAGCAAGCACACAAGCTCTTACTAAGTTCAGAAACACCTATGCTGGTTTTAGAAGCAAGGGAAACATTTTGTTATATGGTCAGCTTTGATGTTTTTATAGGCTTTTTGGTGTATTTGTGTGTCTACATAAAAAGTGACTGATACACAAGACATTTATTTGGTGAAATCCAAAAGGCAAAAATTAAATTATGTTTTGAATTCATGACATGCTATACGTATAATACTTGCTTTGCCTTTTAAATGTTTTGGGTTTGGTTTTTTTTGCTTTTCTCACTGGTCTGCCTCTACTTGTGTAAGCGAAGAAGATACTGCTGTAACAGTGGGGTGTTTTTCCTGAAACAAAATGCAAAGTGGAGGACACCCATTACTGCAGCACTGTCTTCAGAATGATTAAGCATTGTTTTGTCACTCAAGTGCTCTTCAGATAACCTGGCTTCTCACACTGGCTTGACAGTTGCATCTCTTCTCTTCATTAATCTCTACAAATACAAGCAAGTGCCCTAGACTCAGTTACTATCTGAATAAAATAAATTGAACCTGGCTTTGATTTCAGTTGTGAACGTGAAAGTCCCTTGTGAAAGTAATTGTGGCTAAAAAGGATCATCTGCTCTGTGCTCTCTTGGACCAGGCAATTAGCACACACTTCTGTATTGCCTCCTATTAAGATAAATCAGTATTTTTCATTGTAAGTATATAGGCATCCTCCTTACTTTAAAAAAATATTTTGCTTTGGTTTTGTTCAAAATGTTTCTTAAGTTAAAAAAAATGTAGGTTTGGTAAGAAGTACTTCCTGTTCATTGCAATATTAATAAAGGAAAGTCAAGTTTAGGGGGTTTAGCTATATGAAAGGCAGCTGACAAAGATAATCATCTTGTTCAGACATAGCTTCTGGCTGCAGTAGATAGGAGCTTTTTGGAAACAACTCTGTCAAAGTAAATGATTCAAAACAAGCAGCTAGTAACTTATCTCCAAGGAAAATTAAGCTATAGACATTTTTTTAAAATAAACAAGATTACAAGAAAGAAATACTTGACTCCATCATTAGTTTTTGTTCCTCACTGAAATAGCCTCGAGGATGCCCTATGTTGATTTCTGGGTGGAGTTTGAAGTGCAGCAGCAGCTTCCCCATTTCCACCTACAAATGGTTGTACTTCTCATGAGAACCCCTAGTATACAAGCAAAATCCTGTCTGATGTCCCTAATCTCTGTGAAGTACAGAAAATTAATATATTATGATGGCTGTCTGTTGGCCTCTTTTCTGTTTGTTGATTATCTTTTTTCCTTCACATTGCGCCTTTCCTTCTTTTTGAAGAAATCCTCTTTTACTTATGTAGTTGTGGCTTCTTGGATATTTAAAAAACTCTTCCAAAAACCTCCCCAATTTTCTGTAACATGTTTCTGTCTACATTTTCATTCTTCATTTTCTCTAGCTTTAGGAAATGGGCTTATCAGAATGTCTATACAGATGCATAGGGTTCTGTGCTTGAGACTGTCCTCATCAGGTCATGACTATGTTGCTTTATCCTAACTAAATGTAGTAACTGCAAAGCTTTTTTTTTTTTTTTACTTCATTTTAGTTCTTTACTATCATAGGTGTAAAAACCCAGCTTTGTCATGGATGTCCATCTTGAATGAGTAATTTAATTCCTCTGCAGTTTTGTTGGCCAGCAGGAATAAAGATTTCACTTTTTTATTCTTCTGCCTGGTTTTGGTTAAAATATTTACCTTGCATGTTACTCCAAAGTGGTACCTCTGTGTTTATTCACATGTTTAGGGCATAGTCTAGGATTTGTTAATTCTCTGTGTAATATACCTCTATCCAAGGGTCATGAAAGGCATTGCATTTTAGATGGTCAATTTTATGTTGTGTTTTTAAGCAAGGAGATAGATGTACGAAGAAGCTGACCAATCCAGATTTCGAGAGTGAACTGATAGTGTTCCTCTGCATGTCCTGCCAGAAATTCTGTGGCATGGCCACTTTTGAGCTTCAGGCAAAAAACAGGTTCATCTTATTCTCCTTTGTCTATATGTGTCATATGAGATGCTGCTTCTTTCCAAGACTCTGAAATCAAAAGCCTTGATTTTGAAATAATACATACTCGACTCAGAAAGTCTTCCTTTCAATTTTTCTTCTCTTAGACTTACTTCCAACAATAGGATTGCAACAATATATGCCTTTGTGTCCTTGAATTTGATCTCATCCTTCTGTTAAAGGTACCTTTGAGCAGGAGCTAATTAAATCTTATCACACATTTGGAATGACATTAAAGTTCTTTTTTTTTTTTTTCTTTTTCTCATCTACTGTAGCTGTTTATGACATTTGATTACTGGCCCAGTAATTAACATTTCTCAGGACTGTCATTTCAAGTGAGTAAGAAGAAATCACAACAATGTCTGATATGTTTTCTCTTTCTGGATTGTCAGTTCTTTTGAGCTGGAGTGAGCATGTAGCACCTCCAAATCTTCATCTGTTTCCTACAGACCTGCATGTATCTATGCTGTAGTTACAAAGGAGAGACTCCGTGGCTGCTCATTTTTGATATGCCATGGAGGACACACCTCATGCCGTGCACTGCTCAACAGAAGGGGGGAGTGCAGTCTCTTCAGTTTTCCTGCTAAATCCAGCACATTATGCTTGTCCTGTGATACACATGAAGTTATATTTGATGCATATAACATGTTTTATGCCTTAATTTAAAACCATCTCTGCTGGGTCAGAGCAAAAACTCTCACCAAATGTCACAAAGTTACCAATAATGGGTGGCTTAGGACTTTTAGAACAGGGCAGGCACCTGCAGATACTTCCTCAGCACAGTCTCTGAGTCTTCTTAGGACAACCCATCAGTCCCTGGTGTTTAACAGCCATCAATAGAACTACTCTTTGGGAATTTATCGTCACAGAATCATTCAGGTTGGAAAAGTCCCTTGGGATCACTGAGTCCAACCATCAGCCCTCTACCTTACAAAGTTCTCCCCAACAGCACATCCCCCAACATCTCATCTAAACAATACTTAAACACATCCATGGACTCCACCACCATCCTGGGCAGCCTATTCCACTGTCTAACCACTCTTTCTGTGAATTTTTTTTTCCTAATGTCCCGTCTGAACCTCCCCTGTTGCAGTTTAAAGCCATTCCCTCTTGTTCTGTCACTAATCACCTGTGAGAAGAGACCAGCATCAACCTCTCTACAATGTCATTTCAGGTAGTTGTAGAGAGTGATGAGGTCTCCTCTTCCTCAAGCTATACGACGGTCAAGCCTTCTCTTCCTCAAACTGAACAGTCTCAGCTCCTTCAGTCGCTCCTCATAGGATTTGTTCTCCAGGCCCTTCACCAGCTTCGTTGCCCTCCTCTGCACTTGCTCCAGCACCTTGATACTGCTCTCGTATTGAAGTGCCCGAAACTGGACATAACACTCCAGGTGTGGCCTCACCAGTGCAGAGTTCAGGGGGACTATCACCTTCCTACTCCTGCTGGTCACACTGTTTCTAACACAAGCCAGGATGCCATTGACTTTCTTGGCCACCTGGGCACACTGCTGGCTCATGTTCAGCTGCTTGTCAATTAGAACCCCCAGATCCTTTCCGTCCAGACAGCTCTCCAGCCACACCTCCCCAAGTCTGTAGCGATGCATGGGGTTGTTACGGCCCAAGTGGCACTTTGCCTTGTTGAAGCTCATCCCATTAACATTGGCCCACCAATCCAGCCTATCCAGGTCTCTCTGTAGTGCCTCCCTATCTTCATGCAGCTCGACACTCGCTTTTGAACCCATAGGCTCTTTTAGCATTCATAATATCCTGAGCAAGAAGTTCCATATTTATTTACAAATTGTGTGAAGAACTGCTTTCCTGTGTTTACTTTGAATCTTCCATTATTCTGGGTTTAATGTCTGCTAGTTCTGGTACTTAAAACGTACAGTTGTTCCCTATTTGTTGTCTTCCTAGACAAAATGATTTTGTAGACCTCAGTCATATCTTCATCTCTCACTTTTTTCCAGCCTTGACGCATACTGCTCTTTGTTTTCTCTTACAACATAACTTGTTCAGTACCTCTGAATTTATACTGGGATACAATAGTGCCCCAATTTTCTTGTTTCCTTTACTGTCCTTTGAAAGAAGAGAAGACTGCCATTTTAAATGAAATACTGCTTCGTTAATTGCAATATCTTACTGGCCTGGAGAGAATCATCCTTACTACTGAGGATATGTAGAATAATGATGCTGAAATCTCACCCTGGCCTCTCAGGCATTTAGTTCAGGTTTGTTTTTGGGAAGCCGGCATATCAGATGAGCGTTTAACCAATATGTCAGCCTGACTTTTCAGGTGCTTGTAAGAAGGAGCCTTGTGTATGAGATGTCAGCATTTCTGAAGTCATCTGGCTGTCTGCCCTGATGGCGAATGGCACAGGGAGCCAGCTGGCCTGGGAGTGTGGGGCTCTGGTGTTCATGGGCAACTCATGGCTGGACAGCCCGAGATGAGGCACCATGGATGCTCTGGCAGCCCCTGAGCTTGAGTCTAAAGCAGTTTTTGTCATTTTTGTCACCGCAGCAAGCCATGGAAATGGCAATTGTGAAATGACAGGAATTGCATTAATTTCAGTCAGCAGCTGCTGAGGATACTGGGAAAGCATATTTTGTTTTGGGAACATCATGTTTGGGTTTCCAAAACAAAATTTTGAAGGATTTCTGTTCCATGAAAACTTTAAATGTTGGCTTACCTCCTGATTCAAGGTTTGGGTTTTTTTCTTGAAAACACAAAAAGCGTGTAATAAAGATTCAGATTTCCAGAAAGGTCTACTTATGCTTCAGCTGGAAGATTATTTCTCTTTTTTCCTATGTGTTATTAGTAAGAAATTTATTACATCTACACTTACTGCATTTGTGTTTCTCGCATTGCTGCAATGACTATTAGTGTCCCAGTGTACTGCTTAAATTTTCTTTTGCCTAATTAATTTCATTATTTCATTGTGCAGCCTTCAAATAACCTAACTGCTTTTTTTTGTTTACACCCTTGACATTCACAAATTATGATGCTTTTCAGTCATTCTGCAGCTAAGCTACACCTATTTGTCTTGTAGTCTTCTGATTACAAAGTAAATACGCAGCTATGGAAAATACACATTCTCTAATGTATATTAGTAGAAGCAGATGGTGCAATCTGTTCATCGATGGAATTCAGTTTCTAAATCTGATTTAATCTGGTTTGCAGCAAATGCCATTCCAGCACCGTCTGTCATGGAACATGTGCAAAGGGAGAAGTCCCATTTCAGGTTGTTTGTAATTCATTGCAGTAAGCATTTATTTCATGTGTTACCCAGGCTATTGCACACTAGAACACCTATTGTAAAGGCATGTTGTTTCAATTCACAAGACTATATTCTTTGTTATTTGGTATTTTCATATATTATTATTTTTCTTTACCCTTTTTGCATTACAAAGCTGTGTACTGCCAGTCCCTTTTGCAAACCTATTTTTCATGCAGCCATTAATAGAATTTGCACTTGAGAAGAAATGATGGTGAATTATTTTCTTAATTTGTGAACTGGAGAGGAATCTGAAATTAATCATATCAGCATTTTGCATAAGTTGGCATTTTTCCCATTGTGAAAAAGAAGTTTCCTCTTTTCTTCAGAATGGAGGCTTTTCCAAAATTATTAAGGCCAGAAAGACTGTTTGTGTTCTGTTTCTGCTAAGCCAACAGAAAAGAATACACTGTGTAGTATCTGTCATCTTCAGCTCAGATAGATCCTGTAACCCCTAAAGCAGGAATGAATTAGGCTGAAATGGTGAATTGCCATAGAAGTCTTGAGGCTCTGTGTAGCTGAAGAAACATGCTAGCAGAGACAACTTTCTTCTCCCCACTTACCACAAAATGTTTGCACCCTTAGATACCGATGGTGCAAGGAGTAAATATGAGAAAGTGATAGGTAATTTATATTCCATTTTGTTCTGCACTGAAGGATGTGGGAATCCTCCAAAATCTTGTGGAGTTAATAAAGGGTGTGGTGGAGTAGAGCAAGTAGTCTGAAAAATATTGCAGAAATAACATGATACAAAAGCGTCCATTTGGAAGAAACCTGTTAGGCTTCTTACATTTCTGAGTAATTGCTTGACTGTTCTCTGCACTTTGAGAATTAAATATTTGCTACGGCCATTTCTTTCTTTTAAGTGATTCTGTTTTGCAGTTCTTTTCTCTAGAGTGCCCTCAGCTTCTCTGGACTTAGAGCTAGAATTTAAAAATCTATCTCCCACACAATTTAAAAACTGTCCACCAGCTCCAAGCTGTCAAATGTCACAACTTTCACAAAAGATAGTTTGTTTCCCAGTCCCCCTAGAGATGCTTATAGTTTTATTTTGTACAAAGCCATTAATTAATACACAAGAAAAATTAATACATGTACTGCAAAGTGATACTATTGTGTAGAAAGAAAGGAACTTAATAGGAGATGGATGCGTGGGGAAAATAAAAACTGCCTTTTTGTAAAGTAGTAAGTATGTATGATGTACCATGATTGTTCCTAAAAATATACCATATATGCCACTGAAGAGAGGGCAGATATCCAGCAGTTCACACTGTTCTGAGCTGATCTATATTTACTGCTGCATATAGCAGATAGCAGTATGTTTATTGTTTAGTACAGAGTACTTCTCATATGGGTGTTAAATGCTTTTTAAAAAATTTACAGCTCTCAAAATCTCTAATCTCAAGGTAAATTTTAATAAAGTTACAAATTTATTAGCATTTCTAAGTGTGGTGGATTGACCTTGGCTGGCCACCAGACACCCACCCAGATGCTCTCTCACTCCCCTCTCCTCAGCAGAACAGAGGGAGAAAATAAGATGGACAGACTCATGGGTTGAGATAAAGGCAGTTTAATAAAAGAAGGCAAAGGTTGTGTGCAGAAACAAAGCAAAACCAAAAGAGATTTATTCTCTACTTCATGTCAGCAGATGATGTCCAGCCACTTTGTGGGAAGCAGAGCCCCAGTGCACATAGCGGCTGCTTCAGAAGACAAATGCCTTAGTAACAAATGCCCCCCTCCTTTTGCTTTCTCTTATGACATCGTATGGTATGGGATATTCCCTTGGTCAGCTGGGGACAGCTGTCCTGGCTGTGTCCCTCCCAATCTCATGCCCACCCCCAGCCCACTCGCGTTTGGGCGGCGTTGGAGAGAGCCTTGATGCTGTGCGGACACTGCTCAGCGGCAGCCAACACCTGGGTGGGTTATCAACACCATCCTAGCCACTTATATGAGCTGCTATGGGGAAAGTAAACCTCCTCCCAGCCAGGCTCAGTACACAGATATGTTGTTTTACATTCTGTATTTACAAGCGCTATTTGTTACATACATACACACCGAATTATAAATTGTAGAAGTTTTTTTGAAAACCATACTTTTTTCTCAGTAATAATAGTTTCACAGTATATTCTATTTCATGTTTGGATTACTGACTGACAGATTCAGTTCCATGCAGGTTTATGACAAACCAATAAAACTTGTGTGGAGCATTTCTTCTTGTGTGTATTTATTTTTGTTCATTGCATCCTTAGGTTTAATTAAGAAAAACTGTGCAGAGCAGGCTTTAAAATATAATGGTCCTGAAGCTTCTTTCAAGACTCTTTTTCAGTGGAGGACATACTCAGCCAAATTACACATTCATGGAGTCTGCTTTCACACAGATCTTATGGACAAACCCAATTATCCAGGTTCCTATTAGGGAAGCTAGACAATGTTTATGCTTCAGCCATTTACTGGTTTTGGAATTTGTCATGCCAGACAAATCTGTAATCAAATCTTTGGGGTTTTTTATTTAATAACAGAATAGGTATGGCTTCACAAAGTCTGGGTGAGTTTCTTTGTGTTCACAAATAACAGGCACTTTTCTGAAAATCTCTAATTAAGAGGAGAATACTAATGTAGCAGAACTCAGAAGTACATGAAGCTTAAGTTTATTTCATAACAAATAAGCTCACTAGGGAGTGTTCAAAATACAGTGTTCTGAGCTACCAAGCTTATGTTGTTCTTTTTTTCTCCAAAACAAAGACAAAGCTAGTTTTTAAATGCAAAATGAAATCTTACGCTTTCTGGGCTCAGTTGCCTCAAAACTTAGCCATGTCCTTGTTGTGCCTTGTGCTTATAGCTATGTTTTTAAAAGAAAGATATTTTGAAATAATTTTGAGAATTGTTGGTTTAAAGTTGTAGCAGAGCTTGAAGCTGAGTCTTGAGACACAGCCTCGAGATCGTGAAGGTTATTTTCAAAATACTGAGAGCTCTTATCAGGGGGTAACAGTGATGCACCTGTGGCTGTGATGAGCACTATACACCACGAAGTTGACACACAGAAGCCAAGTAAGGCTTTTAAAGAAAATAACACTCATGTTTGCCCTCTGCAGCAGAATTTCAAAAACCAGACCTCGAGGAAGGTGATTTGAGCTAGGCTGAATGATTCAGGGCTGGTGTAAAACCATCTGCACACAGTCTGGCAAGCAGGAGCAGAGGTCTGCGGCAGGTGGCCCAGCAGTGGCGTTTTTATCCCTATTGCCATCACCCCCCAACCGCAGAGTGACCAAGCAGCTCGCACCCCTAATCCTGCTTGCCAGGCTCCCTCCACACTTTGCTGCAGCTGTGTACCCCCATGCTCTGCTTGTGGGAGCACAGTCCCCACTCGAACAACAGCTGAGGGATATCATAGCAGTGATTTGCAGGTGGAGGTGGGTGGATATGTAATGTATTGGGAGAGGGAGCTGGGAAAGCACTTGTTTTGCAAAATAGGAGGAGGTAAAATGTAATTAAACTATTTAGACTATATATTTAAACTATACAGCAGAGCAGCAATGATGTACAGTTGGTAAAGGAAATACAGTTGGCTGAAAGAATGATGATCAAACTTTTAAAAAAAATCTGTTTTCTGCTTTAACTGGTACATACATCTTTTGGTCTGCTCTTTGGTTTGCTGTATTTCTTTTTTTCCTGCAGCTTGCAGGAGAAACTGGTAAGTTTTCTAGTTGGAAGATAAGCAAAACTGATTTTACACCTAGACTAAGAAGACAGGTTTCTTTCCCTTTCAGTTTTTGTTCTGTCGCTTATAGAGTAGGGTTCCTAGGGCTGCTGAGCCTACACAGCTTTTCTTTTTAACTTAATGCTGATTTTATTTGGATTAAGTGTGTTTTCAGAGTTCAGTTAAAACCAATTTGGTTCTCTTTGCTTGCAGGGAAGAGCATTGGATGGGTTAATTCAGCAGTTCAATGTGAGCTAATTCAGCAATTTAGTGCAAGAATATGGTTAAGCTATTTAACAGTAGTTGAACTGTGCAAATTACCTTTCAAGCTACCGAGGGCAGTATACAGTCATGAACACATGGGCATGCGCAATGCTTTCTCCTAGCAGTTTCGTTTCATTGCCCTTTGCAGCAGTCCCTTGCTGTTTTTTTCCAAGTTTATTTTAACAGAAGGGAGGTGGATGTCCTCAAAAACATGCCTTTCTTTGCCAAGAAAGGTTGGACCGGATGATCCTTGAGGTCCCTTCCAACATAGTATTCTACGATTCTGTGATAATTCTATGAAAAAGACATTCTGGCATTTTAGGTCTGCAGGCTAAGGAAGGAAGAGGCAGAGAAAAACCTCGAGGTTTTGAGCCAGCTAGGTTTTCTAGGGAAGCAATCCAAATGTTTCCCAGATTGCCACAAACTGTTAAATTGTTTACAGTAAATTGTAACTGGAATATCCCCAATGGAGCCAGATGCTGTGGCTGTTTGCAGAGCGATCGGGGGAGGGGTGAGGTATCTGGGAAGTGGAGTTTTAGAGATGGGAGCACGTAGTCGGAGGCAGAGTGTTGGCAGCTCTAACTCCCTGAAGACGTTTTACAGGAGAAGGGGAGGAGAGGTTCAGATTTAGGAGAGTTAGCTGAGATGCTGCAGGGGTTCTTTTTCACTTGAGGACTTGTAGCCAACAGTCTGCTTCTCTCGTTCCAGCTTCCCTTTAACTGTGAGCGGTTTCATTGCAGAGTGAATTGACGAGCTTGTAAATCATCCACCTTTTAACCAGTAATTCAAGACCTAGGCCTTTCAGGGTATGGTAAAGATGTAGCTTAGCTTTTTCTAACAGTCGTCTTCCTAAAATTCCCCTTTCTTGGTCCCATCCGCAAAATGTTACACAGTTTCTGTATCTGCAGACAACCACAAGAAGTGTTCGCCTTTCTGTTGCCTGGACATACAAGTCCCCATTATTTATACCATTGGTTTCAAAGCAGCAACAAGCATTGCAAATTAGTTTTGGCAGGAGAATGAAGAATATGGGATTTTGAGACAAGTCTATTTATTTTACATTTAGAAATAATTAATAGTTGAGAATTTAAAATTCTTCTAAAATCAGAAATAGTGTCTAACAAATAAATCCATTAGTTATGGAGAAATTTGGGGACTGAGGAAGATGGGATCAGGAAAGGAAACTGCATCATTGGAAATGTAAGTTGGAAAGGAGACTTTATTTTTAAACACATAAAAAGGAACAGACATACAGTGATTCTTCATAATTTTTGGTTTTTTGAATGATGACAGGATGTTTTTCTATAAATGATGTAGTGTAGCAAAATTGAAATTATATCACTGGATACTCTTCAGTCAGTAGGACACAGTAGAAAAATTTGAATTATTTCATTATTATAATAGTAATTTCTGTCTTTAAAATATACATATAAGTAACTGAAGATAACTTCATTTTTAAAGATCTGTTTTGTCTTAGTTTTTACATTAGGATGTCAGATTTTTTTTCTTCCCTCTTATCTCCTCAGGCATCCAAGTACAATATTGGTGCTAATTGGCTTACAATATCAAAGAAAATATTCAAGTTGAAGTTTTTCTTAAATGGAAAACAGCTTATAGCTGCAAGTTCCTGAGTACAGGCACAGACACTTTCAAACATGTTTTTTTCATATTGGTGGGAGAGTGAGCAACCCAGGTAGTCAGGACAGACCTAAAATATAGAACCTGGTGGTCCCCAAAGTTTGGATAGGAACAGGACTCCAAACTGCCTATTTTCAGAAGGGCGTATGTGGCATAAGGAGTGCAGAGCAGGGCTTGACTTTAAACACATCTCAATTTCCTGTTCAAAAATCTCATGGACACAGACATCATTTGTCAGCTAGATCAAAACTCAAAGTGCTCAGTGCTTGCAGGGTTTAATCCTTTCATCCATGCTGTTGTTTTTAGCAGTCTACATTTTGTCAAGGGTGTTTCAAATACTTTATTTCTGTGTTGGTTGGTTTTGTTTGTTGACAATTTAGAATAAACTTTCCTTTTAGTAAGAGGCAAGAGGTTTCCGAACATCTGGCTGCAAAGCAAGAAAAAAGTCTTAAGCCAGCAACAGGGGAGATAAAACTATTCATTGCACTTTTGCCTTCAAAATCACAAGGACACTTCTTAATATGTTTTTGCATATATTTAAGCTCACATACATTAATTAAAGGGCTGGACTACTTCTATCCTGCTTAGACTGCTAACTAGTCACTTTTCCTAGATCTCTGAACTTTGCCTTCTGTAGTACTAGTAATGGGCTTGTGAGATTCATGGTGTTTCCCCCAAAGCAAGGAACCGCTTTCACTGGTTATTCATTCCCACTAATATTTAAGATAAGAAACAAACTTTGTCAGCCACACTAATAGATGGGCTACTTACAACCTACTTTAACAGTCGCATTGCATAGAAGATACCTCTGAGTTATGAATCCTTTTTTGAGCTTAGCCTCAGATAACACACACCCTCTCCCCAGTAAGGATCAGGCACGGCTAGAACCTGGCTTCATCAGCATCAGGACACTTCTAGAGAAAGTATCCATAGGCACATGTGAGCTTGATTAAAAATATCCATGATGTCAAGTAGATCTTACAATTTTCTTCATGCTAATTGCATTAGGGCATCACTTGAAAAGTTTAAAGCTGGGCATCAAGTAATAGAGAAAGTTACTCTATCACTTGTAGAATGCTGAAGTCTGGCTTATCTTATCTTTACATTATTTATTCTTGGAACCTCAGCCCAGAAGGTTTTTAATCATTTGCAATACTAAACTCAGAAAAAATGGGAGCTTGGTGGTTTTAATCAATTATTCCCATTTTATCAAACCAGAAAATAAAATACATAAGAATTGTTAATTATTGTTGAATTGCCATTCATATCATCATGTGTTCTCTACTGGAGAAAGATATGTAGAATTGGAGTCTTCAGCTACGACTGTGGTGCCTGTCTCAATATTAGACATGAAATTATCTTATATTTGTATGATTCATTGATCAGCCTTCAACATAAATAGTTGAAGATGTCAACTTCAGAATAACCTAATAGGTTTCCTGAACATATAATAATTGCACCGCTTTTCTTGAAATGCCAGGATTTCAAGGCTTAAATTTAGTTATAAATCACAGTCTATATTAATAATCTGAAACATTTCATTATTTAATGCTGGCAAATACACTTCTTAATGCCATTTCCATTCATCTTATCCTTTTCTCTTCTTGTCTAGTCTTTTTAAATGGGGTGGACTCACTTTTCTTTGACTGGGTGTGTGTGCTGGAGTAACACTCGACATCTGAAGGAGCACAGTAGATTCTTTCATGCAACAGGCTGCAGTCATCCATCCACCTCCATTGAACATGAGACATGAAGACTTCTTACGACATGCTGAATTTGCATGTTGTTAGTTCTTATCTTTCAGAATATATGACAGAGTGTTTTGTGTATCAACAGTTTGTCATCATTATTATTAGATAATGTGTATTCTTACCAGTGTGGTCATTCTGGTAATATCCTATGTTGTTTGTGGTTAGGCACTGCCATGGGATTGTTTTGGCAGGATATGCCCCACAGAGTGCTGAGTTCCCTTAGGTCTCACAGTATTACAAAAAAGTTTCAACATCTCGTAGTTTTCATCTCTGGCCCATTGTTTGCTCACTTCTTCTATTACTAATATTCTTGGTTGGAAGAAAAGTCAGAAGAGATGTTACCTGAACCTCAGCAAGGTGAGGTAGTCCAAATGAACACAAGAGAAGTAGGTGTGAGGCTGTTGTTATATTTACTTTATTAGCTTGTTTTGGATGAGATGTTGCAGGATGTACCTACCTCTGTCATCTTTGAGGGGCTTATCAAACTAAGGAAGCAAAGAAAAAACTTTGTTGCCCATATCAAGTATCATGAAATTTCATGTAATGCAGCTATATCTGGTTCAAGTACAGAATTACTGAATGAAGGACTAAGCATTAGTCTTTGGCTTTCACTCACATAGTACTGGCCTGGGAACTTCTGAGGGGAGTCAAAAAAAAAAAAAAAAAAAAAACAAAACTGTGAGTATCTGGAGAGTTTGTGTTTCTTCCACTCCAAAGCTTGGGCAGTGGGCTTGTTCTTTTCCAGTGCATCTCTGTTGGGTGATATTTCAGAAAGAGAAATAAACAAACTTTTCCTTTTTTACAAGAGTGAGGTTGGCTCCTTACTGACTAGTGCCCTGTTTAAACACAGCCAAGCACAGAAAGGTATTAAAACTTTTCAGACCCATCCGTACAATAATTTCTTTAGAAATGTCAAGAATTCATGCCCTAGCAGTGTTTCTGATTAATACCTGCTTCTAATCTTTGAAACATTTGTTTTGTGGCAGAAGATTAATCACAGGAAATCATCTAAAGATCTTTGGTTTGGTTTTTATTGCTGGAAGATACATATATTTAAAAGCCAATGAGCATCTCCTCCTAGGAGTGTACATATTGCCTTCATCTGTCTCCCTTTATGAGCCTGCTGCATGTTGACAAGTCCTATAGAATTATTCCCAGCCTGTTTGAATGTTTTTTCCCCTTATTCAACTGTAGGCACAATGACAAATCAGAGTTGCAGTAGAAGATGTATTTTGCTGGGAAATGACCGTGGTGAATTCAATGCCTGCTGGTTACTTGCTGTATTTCAAGGCAGAAGAGCTATATTTGATCTTGGGGGTGGAAGAGAAAACCACAGTGTGCAGGCTGGTGGCTGCTCTGTCACTAATTTATTGGCAGTTTGGGGGGAAAAAGATCTGCATTCTCTTTTTATTTTTTAGGCCAGATATTAGCATGAATTATGGCACTAGCTTTTTCAACAAGACTCAAGTGGAAAATTAAACTCCTTAGAGAGTTGTATGTAGTTCTGAGCCATAACTAAGGCTTTTAACTGTCACACTCTTGCAAATCATAATAAAGAGTAATAGGTAAAAAGCCACTGCTCCTTTAAATCAGTGTCACCAGTGACTCAGAATATTGATTTTTTTTCTTTCTTTTTTCCTACCAACAGTTTCAATTAAGATTCAGCAGATCCACTCTGAGAAACCCCTGTATAAAATGCTTCATAATATTTTGGTTTAATATTGCTTTTTAAATTCTGTTTAAGAAATGAGCATTTAAAAATAATTATACCTGTAACACATTAAAACATCAATCTAAAAGGCTAGTATAATGCCCAATTCTTAGCTTTTGTTATAAATTTTTGAGTGTGTAATTACTAGAATGTATAAATATATATATTTCATCAACTTTTTTCAAACAACAGCTATACAAATTTTAAAAGTTAATTATATTCACCCAGACATACTACTTTCTGAATATGGGTGAATTATGGCATGCTTTTGAAAAAAAAAAAAAACACAACCAAAACACACCATAGCAAATAGTGTCTGTACCAACAAGTCATCTGGACAAAATGATTACAGGCTATTTGTCTTTACCCTTTGTAGTGCACTAAGCAAATTTCAGTGCTTCACCTACACATGAACCATTTGCTAATTTGGGGTTTGTAGCTCCTTTGTCAGGTCCTTTACCTGTATTTGTGCATTTTGAGGAGGCTAACTCCAGATGTACAGCAGCTGTTGTTCCACATAGGATTGTGTGACCATATTCTGCATGGAAATCCAGTGAAAGAAAGGCAACCTGAGGCTCTGTCATTCTCCAGGAAGCCTTGTAAGCTGCAGAAAAGGAAATGAGAAGGGCAGCCATTAGAGAGAAGAGCAAGATTCATGTGTAGAATAAATGTATATTAATAAAAAGGTTTGCCTCCTGAGTCACCATGCTTCCCATTTAGATTTTCATATTAGCATGTAGCAACTGCTGTAATTGCTTGCATTAAAAAGTAATACTAGGAATGTAATATATTTTTAGTTCTCACTATGGCAATTTATCCACTAGAAACAGAAAAAAGTTAACGTTGTACTGTTAGCCAGTTTTCTAAAGACCATCTGAGATCTGTGCATTGTAATTTGGAAAACTTTGACAAGAAATCTTGAAGTACAATGTGGATATATCTGGAATTTGTTACAGAGACAAATATATTTGTAGGTGATATATTTGTTGTTTGGTACATGTAGATCTTTCTGAAGTCTTCTGCCATTTCACAAACAAACTTAGATTGTCCATTTCCATTTTCACTTGGTAGGCTTCCCTTCCATTTCCTAAGCAGGCAAGAAGGTTTTGTTTGCTTTCAAGATTGTATGCTGGGGAACTTCACATGTTAGATGCCATCAACCTCTGAAGGCCTCCGAGAAGTGCATTAGCTCTGTGTTTTCTACTTGTTTTGAAATTAGCAGGTTAAAATAAACTGAAATGCCCATCCTGCATGGCAAGGAAAAAATGTTAAGAAATAAATTGCTGGTGTTCTTTTATGAAAGAAGGATTAATTTATGGAAGCTGCACTGAAATGGGGATTGAAATTTCCTGTATTGTAATTTTAAAATACCAGAACAGGAAGAGACCTTCAACACTGAATGGTGTCCGAAGTTCACAACAGGCTCTAGGCTACAGAGCTGTCAATTGTTTGCACGTTTAAATATCTAATTTATTAAGAAGCTGGAGGCAGTTTGACATCAGCATTCTAAAGCTTTTCCTTCTGAGGACAGTCTGAGGTGTTCAGTCCATATTTTCAGTGTTCTGACATTTCATCATTGAAGGGCTAATGTTCTTTGGCTGTTTTCCTGAAGAAATTGAGGATATTGTAAATTTACATTATATGTAAATGTAAATTTACATTGAATGTAAAGCCCAGTGCAAGGAGGATTTAATCATGGAGAAATGCCACTGTTCTAAGCACCGTGCTCCCTGAAAACGGGATGATGTATTTTAGTGTTGTTGTGAACCTTGTCAGTCACTTACCTGTGCTGCAGCTGTAATGAGAAGGACTTAGGAACAACATCACAAATCAGATATCTAAATCTGGTCCATGTGAAGGTGGTGCAGTGGCCTTGGAATTGAAAGGAGAGACAGGAATTCCCAGCATCTCCAAGAGCCTGTATCTCATGAATGGGAGCAATATCAGTAAAGAGGTTGAACAGGAAACCTCCTTTATGGAAAGAAAAAATGTGAGAGGGGACAAGTGAGATGGAAAAATAAGTACAATGGGGGAGAAGGAGGACTGGAAAACTGTCCAGCTTAAAACAATAGGAAAAATGGCAAAGAACTGCAAGGAATTTTTTAAAAAATATAAAATAAAGCCAAACTATTTAAAAATAAAGTCATTGAGACGAAAAAAAAAAAAAAAAAAAAAAGAAAAAAAAAGAGCAATGAAGAGAAAGATTTAGGAGAAAAGATATTGATTTAGCATTAGCCGGTGCCACTGTGAAATGGGACTTTAGAAGACCGCTGGTAACCAGATCAGCAAAATCTTTAAAATAATTTAATTTGATTGAAGGCCAAAAGATAAACTCTTGTGATAAAAACTTCTACTTTTATTTTCCAGAACAGGGGTAAAAAGAGTTCATTGCTCATTTACCTTCCAATTGATTTTCCTTCAGGCTAAGAAAAAATATGCTACATTTGGACAGAGAAGGCACTGATATACCTTCTCCTGATTTAGAAATGTAGAATACAAGATGATGGTTGCTTAAGGGTAATTAAAACTGTGTAACAAATGAAAAATCTACAGAGATTCAAGAGGAAGCAAGTTTATATCCTGAGTACCATCACACAACACATGTGGGACAACCAGATGCTCAGGCCCAGTCAGCATGGGGTTATGAAAGTCAGGTCCTGCCTGACAAACCTGATCTTCTGTGACAGGGCGACGTGCTTATTGGATGAGGGAAAGGCTCTGGATGTTGTTTACCTTGACTTTAGCAAGGCCTTTGACACCATTTCCCACAGCATTCTCCTGGTGAAACTGGCTGCTTGTGGCTTGGATGGGCACACGCTTTGCTGGGTAAAAACTGTCTGGATGGCCGGGCCCAGAGAGTTGTGGTGAACCGAGTTAAATCCAGTTGGCAGCCGGTCACGAGTGGTGACCCCAGGGCTCGGTTTTGGGGCCACTCCTGTTTAACATCTTTACTGATGATCTAGACGAGGGGATCGAGTGCACCCTCAGTCAGTTGGCAGATGACCCCAAGTTGGGTGGGAGTGTGGATCTGCTCGAGGGCAGGGAGGCTCTGCAGAGAGACCTGGACAGGCTGGAGCCATGGGCTGAGCCCAACTGGAGGAGTTTCCATAAGGGCAAATGCCGGGGGCTGCCCTTGGGCCACAACAACCCCCAGCAGCGCTACAGGCTTGGGGAGGAGTGGCTGGAGAGCTGCCAGTCAGAGAGGGACCTGGGGGTGCTGATTGACAGCCGGCTGAACAGGAGCCAGCAGTGTGCCCAGGGGGCCAAGAAGGCCAGTGGCATCCTGGCTTGTGTCAGCAATAGCGTGGCCAGCAGGGACAGGGAAGGGATCTGACCCCTGTCCTCGGCACTGGTGAGGCTGCCCCTCGATTCCTGTGTTCAGTTTTGGGCCCCTCACTACAAAAAGGACATTGAATGACTCGAGCGTGTCCAGAGAAGGGCAACGGAGCTGGTGCAGGGTCTGGAGCACAGGTCGTACGGGGAGCGGCTGAGGGAACTGGGGGTGTTTAGTCTGGAGAAGAGGAGGCTGAGGGGAGACCTCATCGCCCTCTACAGCTCCCTGAAGGGAGGTTGCAGAGAGCTGGGGATGAGCCTCTTTAACCAAATAATAAGTGACAGGACAAGAGGTAATGGCCTCAAGTTGCACCAGGGAAGGTTTAGAATGGATATTAGGAAGCATTTCTTTCCAGAAGGGGTTGTCAGGCGTTGGAATGTGCTGCCCAGGGAGGTGGTGGAGTCCCCATCCCTGGAGGTGTTTAAGAGTCAGGTTGACATAGCGCTGAGGGATCTGGTGTAGTTGGGAACGGGCAGTGTTAGGTTAACGATTGGGCTAGATGATCTTCAAGGTCCTTTGTAACCTAGATGATTCAGTGATTTTGTGATATATCTATGCATGAGACAAAACTGCCAGCAAATACTGTCCAGCCACACAAGCTGTGAATGATGATGGGCTTTATTTCCAGTTGCTAAAACTAGAGATTTTATTTCTTAACGTTTACTTCGAATGTCATTTATTTACGTTGTTCAAGTGTCAAATCAGAAGCATGCTGAATTTAAATTTAGGGGTTTGTTTGCGTGATATATTTTTACAAAAATAAATCAGTGATCTTAAACACATTTTTTTTAAATACTGTCTGTTTTATCAATTGGTGTTTTACATTAGTAAACACGTAGTTATTATTTGTATTAATGTCACCATATTAATTTTTTTGAAAGAAGCAAACATCACTGTACATATATTGGTCTAAAAATCTCATTGTGTTTAGTGAAAATGGACTCTTTCTTCCTGTAAGATACATGTTTGGAAACAAAATAACTTCACTGGAATAACATTAATCGTATGTGCTATTTTCCCTGAAGGGATGTTGCCCTGCACCTTACGTAGCTTGGTTTCTTGCATCTTCATTTCAAGTAGTCGTTCTTGAGTGCTAAACCTGAAGTAAATGGAGCACTCCTCCTACACCATCATACACATAAGCTTTAAATTGCATGGGGATGAGCTTGACAAAATGTGTTCAACCTCTGACCTCAGAGTCTTTCCCGAAGAGGACTGAAGGTCACCTATTGTTGACTGTATGGTTGAGACTTGATTGTACATTGATTTGCACCTGGGTGGATTTCTCTATCTTCCATGTTTTTAGAAGTTTTTGTAAAACAGTTATTTGTGCTCTGTTACTGTGCTTTAGTGCCAAAAGAAAGGTCACAGAAATTTATATTTTTACATTAAAATAACCAGAAGAAAGTCATGAAGTCCAATCTTTGCTGTGCTCTAGGAGTCAGCAGAGGTGAATCAAATAGCTTTTTCAGCCCTCAGCTGAGTAAACTGGGAGATTCTTGGTTAATTTGGGTTGGGTTAGACTTTTTCTAAGGGCAAGGGCTTTTCTTCCACCTGAGTGTCAAGCTTTTGGAATACAACTTTTATTTAGACATGGCTTTTAGTATCTTCCCTTTACAGTTGCTTAGTTTTCAGCATTTCAGTGTCTTCTGTAGCATATATAGTCCTAAAAATTTAGTGTCCTTGAACAAAAATAGAGTAGGAAAAACTTAATTCAGAAGAGTGCATCAGGTTTGCCTTATGATTTGTTTGCAGCTGTCTTTGATAAGGACTGGTTCATACTTGCAGGTTTTTAGAATTAATTTTGAGTGTGTGCTTGTCTGAACTTTTTATTCTCTTTTTGTTTTCTTTTGCAGATTACAGATAGAAGAGTCTTCTAAACCTGTAAGACTATCACAGCAGCTGGACAAAGCCGTAACCACAAACTATAAACCGGTGGCTAATCATCAGTATAATGTAAGTAGCTTTCAATATTTTCCCTTCTTCTTCAGGAGCAGTCTGGCTTAGGACTCCAGAACTGCTCTGCTGCTGTCTTGCAGCTCTTTTCACTCGCAGTTGGCCACTGTCTTTGGAAATGCTCTATGTTACCTGGCTTTTCCCTGATTTTATGTTCTGGGGATCTTCTTTCTGTCGCAAAAATAATATCACCCTTGGGGCTAAGGTCTGCCAGTTCTAACTCTGATGTTACTTGATGGAAGGCAAACTCCCTTTACCCAAGCATTTTCTACTGGCTTTATTACATTCTTCCTCTAGTCTGTTTTGATATGTAATTTTGAATTTCGGGGATAAAAGGCAGTTCTGGCTTTTTGCGATGAGATGTGGAAGCACTCCTTTGAGCCAAATAAAATATCATATGGAGCTGGGTTAAAGATTTGAAAAGAGTGATTGGTTTGCAGTCCTTTGCAGGAACTGACAACAAGTAGAAAAGAATAACGGCTGATAATTTTTCACAGTTTCATACCTTCGTAGTACGTGTTATTTGCATCATTGGCTTTGTCAATATTACACCCACACTGCTGTTCCAGATCAGTTGATGTACATACAAACTATAATGTCCTTTTTCGTAAAGATCCTCTTTGAGTAATTTGTCTGTATGCATATATAATCGCTGCTACTGTTGAATGTGAGAAATGTTAAGTCATACTGAAAATGAGTCACTGTGTTAGTCATTTAAACTTTTACACTTTTTATTAAGATTTTATTTACATAAAACAAATGACAATATACTGGATGATATTTAAGCATTATTCTGAAAGGCAGTCTATTTCCACAGAACCAAAAATAATCGTTTCTCTCTCATGGGACTGTTTTGTAGTAGTGACTGTTCAAAGTCTGATCTATACATAGATGATCATACCAATATAACTATTTCAGCTAAGGGAATGACATTTAACCAAAATAGTCACACTGGTATATCCTGCTATGCAAATGCAATTTTATATGAGTATATTGTTTTATGCTGTTACTGTTATTCTCTTCTTTACTTCTGGAATAAGCTACAGTGCTATATAGCTTCTCTTTATAGTGGGATTCTGTGCCATTTCCCTGACACTAGCATAGTTAAAACACTATGACTTCAACCTGGAGACAGTCTTTGAATCTTTATTCCAGTTGCAAACTGCTGTTTATCACTACAGAAATTTAAGTCTTGTGTGAGATTCAAGAGGTATAACTAGGACACAACCAGGCTTCTTAAAAGTTATGATGCTCTTGTGTCCTAATTATTTCATTTTTATTTATGCATATCTGTCCATGCTCATGGAAATCCACTGACACTGTGTTCACTTTTCATGTCTAACTTAAAGGTGTTCTGATGGGAAAAGTCTAGCAGGCCATACTTGTATTTGAGCCACTCTAAAGGGTCAGGCACAACTGCTTTCTACAACATCTTTCTTTTCATTAAATCTTTTATTAAGGTTCAGTTGAGATGTCTGAAAGGATGTACATGGGGAGAACAAGTCTATTAACTTTTTTAACTTCTTGGTTACATTTTTCTGCTGTTTTGAAGCAGCAGTTGCTTTCTTAAAACTTGCTGCATTGCTTGTAATCATGTGACAGTCCCTGTTGGGGACAATACTTTTCACACGAAACAAGAAAAAATGTACAAACTGATGCATTCAGTCATATTCTGAGGAGTTTCTGAGCAAAGAATTAGTATCTACTAACTAAGAAAGAAAGGGGTAACATTTCCTGAAGGAGGAGATGATAGAATATTAAAGTGTGCCTGCACCATATACCAATAAATGAACATAAAACAGAAAGGAGGAGAGAAATAAATTACATGTGAATGGGCAATAGCAATAGCTTGTTTGAATACCAGGATGGGGAAAGTGGTGGGGTTTTTTTGCAAGAAATTATATTAAGCCTACCTTTTTATTACAAAAAAATTGCAATTCAATTAGAGTATATGCTAGGATTGTAACTTAGCTTTTCTTCTCTGGGAAAGTGACCTTCATTTTCTGTATATCTGTAAATAGTACACGTTTACAAGGTTGCAATATTAATATTCTTGCAGCTGGAATTGTTCTGTAATACAGCAGAAAAGTTCTCTAGTGGTCCTGGTTACCCCTCCAGAGTCGTCTTTGTGGTCCCCCCTCTTCCCACTCTCCCATACTATAGAGGTTGGTACCCATGCTTCAGGGAATGGGAAGACCTTTTAAGACTTCTTTCAAACATCTTCAGATGAAACTTTAGATTTAGTCTCACTTCTTTATCACCTTTGTGTTAGCAAAGTGTAATACATCAGCTTCAGTAATAATGATACCTTCAAGAAGGCAATTTTGGCAGCTTTTCAGAAGCTTAGCAACATCCTGGGAAGGTAAACAAAGAGAAATTGATTTCTGTATGAAGTCTTGCAGGGATAAACTCGCAACTTCTATGCTCGATAGCTTGTTCTAAAATGGTCCTTCCTTGAAATCAAATCATATTTTAATGCTTTTTAAATTTAAAAACCACACAGTTTTAAAGAAATCTAATTAGTTTACAGTGTATATGCATTCTGTAATATGACTCTCAAAAAGTGCTTTAAGCCTGCTGCAGAAAACATCCTGTTTGCAAAGAAAACGTGGAGGAAAAAAAAATGAAAGGCTGCATTGTAGGTTGCTATGAGCAGTGTATTCACAAGACAAAGAGAAGAAAACAGCAACAGATACCATGCTTTTTTTTTTTTTTTTAAACAGCACCTCACAATGTGCTCTGTGTTTTTAGACAACAGTGGGAGCTGTTGCTGAAGTTAGAGGGAGATGCTAGAGTGTTGCTAATTAAAATGTGGGCAACTGGGACACCAGCTGCAAATAACTTTTCCACAAAGGGAGGAATTGATATTCAGCTTTCTGTACGAGTTGATTTTATACATTAATGGATTAAGAGTATTATTCATATTTCATTTGTATAGGGAATACAAACACTCCTCTCTGATTTACTTAAGCTCATCCAGAGAATGTAAAGTAGAAGCTCCTACTGGGGATAGTGAACCGAGGAACTAAAATAATAGGAAAAGAACAATTCTGGGCATTAGATTTACTAGGGGAAAAAAAAAAAAAAGTTGTGGTTTGGTTAGAAAGGCTACTTCATGTTATTTTGCAGGAGACTATTATTTGTATAATTCGGATTTTATACCCAGTTGTAAAATAGTCCTGTCAGAGATCTAACATCAGTGAAGATAATGTTGAGAATTTCTTTATTGTTATTTTATTCCTTTGTGTTTTATTGTTACTTTGTGTAGGAAGCATCAATTTTAAAGTAGGTAGAGGTAGGGTTTTTTTCTCCACATGCAGAGAGATGTAGCTCGTATCTAGTTGCTAGCTAAGCACATTTTGCTATTATGTCATCTGAAGAGGTACAAGCAGTACCATGGATTTTTTGTTACTGTTCTCGGATTGTCTTGAGCTCCAGTAGCTTTTCCCATTATGCCCAGGTTACTTACACATTATTCCCATAGCTCTGCTACATACAGAAAGAATAACTTCAATGCCTTGCTCTTGCTCTTTAAAAACAAAACAAAAAAGGAGATTGGTTTCTTCCACCACTTCAGCTTGACTTTCCACCTGAGGAGGTTGTAGTTTGCTTCTGGTTCTGTTTTTCTTCTTGTTCATTTTGACTTTGTTATTTGAGGAAGTAGAAAATTGCAGAAGATTTGGTAAGAACAGACATAGGAGCTGCTGCTGTGGCAGTGATGCAGCCTGTAACTGACTGTCTTTATCTTTCACACTGCATCTTTCAACTGGTGTATTTTTGAGTCAGAAAAAAGATGCTAACCTCAAAAACAAATGCATAGGTCTTTACATTGAAAAGTGACCTCAGATGTATGCAGGAACCCAGAACTCAGTCAAGCATTGCAGATGCCTTCATCTATACTACCATCTTCTGGACTTGACCTCTAAAGTGTCAGATGCTTTTCTGGCAACAAATTAAGGCTGGATAATTCATCTTTTCCTCTTTATGTTTTCATGTGCATATATTCAAAACATTTTTAATGTCCCCAGTCCTGGTGTCCCATAAGCCATTGTCTCAAACAGCACAGGGCTCTACTGAAAATCGAGTAGAGTGTTGTTTACTGGTATCAGCTGTGATCTGATCAGCAATTGCACAGAGAAACTGGGAAATTCTGAGGATCACTAAATCAAAAAAGGCTGAAAACTCAGGCTCAAGAAAGCCCACTGCAGTTGATTGCAGTGGCTAATTAGAAAACTCTGCTTCCAGAAGAATACAGTGTTGATGTCTTGATTTTTGAAGAAGACTCCATAAAGTTGTAGTCATGTTTTCCTTCCCATGTGGTACAGTGTATCCTACAGGACAGTAATTCCTGTGTTTGACCATGAACTACCAAAAGGAAAGTTTTCAAACAGGTCCAAAAATTATTTGTTGTACCCAACTAGATTATTCTATTTAATAATGTTTGGGTTGCTGTTGTTTATGCATTTTCTTCTGAAAACACAATGTAACCTGGCACTGTCTGCAACTTTGTGCATGCCAGGTATTTTCTCTACATTGGTTTCACTCCATGTAAAATGGTGATACTGGCATATTCGTGATGATCTTACTCATTCGTTTATTTGAAACACTGTCAGATTCATTACATATGCAACAGTGGATTTTCCCTTTAACTCTCTCCAGCTTACAAAGCAAAGAAACAGTTTTCAAATACAAAGGATATTACAAGATAGAAACCAAAATTGTTCTTGTGGGTGGAAATGAGACTTCTGAAATATACAGTGCAATGGGATCATAAGTGCTTTTCAACACTAGCATGGAGTATCAACTTCAGACTGAGATGTGACATACTCATGTATTTTTTTAACACCAAAGGGACAGCTTCATACTAAATTAAATTTTAAATGCATGTCTTAAACCCTGCATACTTCATTGTCCTTAGGATGCACCTGTGTCCTTGCAGCAAGTCCCTGCACCATTGTGTTGAGTTAGAACATGAATGACTGTGATGGTAGATGATTGCTCTGAAAATATGGTTTCTCTGGCAGGAAAAATATAACGTGCTCATCATATACCTTAGTAAGTTCTGACTTAAGCCAGGTGTAAATTAAAGGCATTTTTAAATGTTGCAAACTGACTGGCATCAGATCAGTTGAAGATCAGATGCAAACACCTTTTTGGCAATCGAACATTTGATATAGTGTATTGCTTATCTCGCAGGTAGCATTCTCACACATCTCATACTTCATCCTACATTTCATGCAGCAAGAGGCCAGTCCCCTCCTCCTCCCCACTCTTTGTATCATTTCTTTAGGTGCTTCATACAGAAACCCTTGCTCACGTACCAGGACATGAGTAGTGCTGCAGGTCATAGTAGACTTTCAGATGAATGGGATTTATCCAGCTTGTCCAATAGCTGTGTGACTGTGTGAACATACCCAGAGAACTGGCCAACTGCTTTGTTGGTGGAATTGCAACCAACAGAGGTAACCCCTGACTACACCCTGGCCATGCTGCTTTGCTAAAGAATTCAGCTTATGTCATATTACGGTGTCTTAATTTTCTGTTGTATTAAAGGATCCTGACTGTAATTGGAGACTGTAGTTTTAAAGTGTGTCAACTGAGTAGACTTGTTCATATGTATTTCAGTGCCATTGCAGTTCTGTTTCATGGGGTTACAACTAGATGCAGTCTACTTCCATTATACTGCATAGTGAGACTATACTAGTAGAGAAACAGAAAATTAATCTACAGCAGGGCTTCCAAAGCTTACAGTTAAAACCTGTAGGTCAACAGAGGCTGCTAATGAATTGCCTGTTGGACTTCTAGAAAAAGAAAATATTTTGACTTACTGTTGTTTATAGGAAGGCCAGTGTCCTAGATTTATGTTCCTATTCTAGTTTCTGTGGTGTAGCAGTTCTGTAGATCATGGCAACCAAGATACTGGGAAACTGTTTTACTTGATGCTACATTTTGTTATTGTTACAAAACTATTACTGTTTTGAAGATGATTTATTTTAAAATGCAGAGGCTAAAGACTTAAATAATTACAACAAAATGTATTAGTGGATAAAAATCAATTGTGTGGATTTGTGTGGAAAGGTTGTATCTTTTATAACACTAACATACAGTTGGAAAAGCAGACAAGGATTTGATTGCCCAAGCCCATCTTGGGTTTTAAGCAGAAGCAACAGATTTCAAGCTACAGGTTGGGAACAATTGCTCTACGTTCACTTTAATGATGTACATCTGTTTCAGGATTTGAAAGAGGAGTTAGCTGGCTGGAGATCTGTGAGCAATGGCAAAGGTGGTAATAGTCTTTAGCCACTTTGGGACAGGTACCAAGAGACAGGCTATTTTCACTCAGAGCGTAGAAGGGAGTCAGCTGGCAAGAAAACAGGAAAAAATAAATTGTGCCATAAAACTAATCTCTCTTCTTAAAAATAAGATTTTTAGTATCCAGTAGAACTGTGAATTTTCATTTCTAGGCTTCTTCTCTGAAGGTCTTCTTTTTAGGATCAGGTTTGAGACATCAGAGGCAGAACAACTCCCATACAGAAGAATGCTAGTGGCAGTCAGGCTTATTGGTCATATGCATCAGTTATGCTGTATGTTTTGCTGCTTTGAATTCACCCACAGGTTGCCTGAAAGCACTTGATGGTTACATGAATTGTATTGCCTTCTGGGTCACCTTTGTTGGTTCCAAGGAGCTTGATGGTTTTCTATTATCAAGAGTGGTACTGAGGGTGGATGGAGTGATGTGCTGGCAGATTTTGCGGTTGGTGCTCTGTGGTAATTGGGGTTTGTTTGGGGTGTGCTGGTCTGTGCAAATCTTGCTTGTGATGAGGAATCTGAGGAAATGCAGGAAATATTTGTGGAGGTGTCGCGGATGAAAGTATCAACAACGGTAATGATTTAGTAAGAAATCTAGATTTATTAATAACTAACAGCAATTTATCATTACAAAATAATTCAGAAATGCTGAGAGAAAGAAAAGTGACTCATTCACAGATTTTAAAATGACAAGATTCACTTTGACTTACTTAACGGTACCTTAATTTATACATATATACATGCTCATACACAAAACGGACATACAGACAGAAACAAAGGTGTTTGGATAATGTAGAATGAACACAAACCAGACAAAACACACAAAGAAACAAGGATACATACCCACACACACACACACACACCCCAATAAACAGAGAAAGAACGGGTGAAAGAGAAGCTAGCTCAAAGAAAATTTCCCTCGGGTTTAGAGCAAATACTCACAACACCTTGGCATTCCTCAACGGGCAATAATTGAGACTCGAGCGGGTGGACTTCGCCCTGGCCTTCCATCTGGAGCAGACTACACCTTAAGGGTTTTGGTACCTGAGAGGCATCCAAGCTCAGGGGAGATGCTGGTCACAGGCCCACTGCGATCCAGAAGAGCTCAAAGGGTCTCCCTGGTGGTCGCAGTTTATAGGGTACAAGATAGTTGGCTTTTGTCAAATAACTTCTGGTGCCTTCTGGCAGTTGTACAAGAATTAGATGAATGTGCAGCTCTGTTATTGTTCCCATCTGACCATACCCCAGGCACAGGTGTGCCAGGCCATCAGGAGATGATGGGCCATTATAACAGTTTCTGAGCAATCGGGAGGATTGGAATCACACCTGGCACCATGCAGCCCAACAAGGAAGGGTGGGGAGGGGTAACAATTTCACCATCACAGGAGGTGATAAAAGTTTCTGCAAAAATATATGGTCATCTTGTGTCATCCTATAATAGTTAAGTACTTTTTAATATGTCTGCTGAATTAGGATGAGGTGTGACAACAAGGGGCCTCTACTTGCTTGAAAGGGGTTTTTTTTGATTACCGTAACTTTGTGTGCGCTACCCAGGTTTCTTCTGAAGAGATACCGTCCACGTCCTCAAAGTGTGTCTTCACTTGGTGAAGATTGGTTTTATATTGACAGAGTGGTTGCCATGAGTGCTGTTTCTGAAGCAGATGAGACAGTGTCCAAGGGCCATTGGAGCATCCTTTGGTCAGGTTGTTGTTGTGATTGAGGATGTAGCCATGTTGATCTGTGGATTTTCCTGAGTATGGCAATTTGTAGGTTGTTTGATATTTGTCATTATACCTCAGAAGCTGGTATCAACAGAGGTGGAGTGAAAATACTGTCTCAGTTTGGATTCCTGTACTAATACTAATTCTCTCTCCAAGTCTGGGCACATCATGCAGGCTCTGTTTCTGAGGTTTTTTACTAGATAAAGCAGAGATACATATCAGAAAAACTTGTTGTGCTGAAGACAAAATGCTTAGTTTATGTTCATTAGAGAACATTTGAGTGCTCAAAAGAAAATTTTCCAGATGAAAAGCACTGAGTCACTGAACAGTGTTTTATTAAATAGAAGGGTTTTTTTGTGTCTTAATGTTCAGCACTGAGAATTATACAGCGTTATATATGTATGTCTTTAAAACATGTTTTGTATCTGATAGATTGAATATGAGAAGAAGAAGAAAGAAGATGGAAAACGGGCTCGAGCTGATAAACAACAAGTGTTGGACATGCTTTTTTCAGCCTTTGAGAAACATCAGTATTACAATATTAAAGACCTGGTGGACATAACCAAACAGCCAGTGGTATGTACTAGTAGTCTTGTAATATAACTTCAGTAGTTACTATTGTGTGTATTTTCCATATCCAGAAGAGTTTCATATATACTCTGTGTCTTTGAACCAGCTCTCTAAATGTTTTACAACAAGCAGAAATCATCAAGTTTTTTTAGGGCTGCGTATGATACCAAGCATTGCAGTGAGTATGCTTTTTCTTGACAGAGGTGGTTTAAGTAACCTACATAGTCTCTTATATTTAGGTTTGCTTTAATACAAGAAACCAAATTCTGTAATGCTCACGTCTCCATGCTACTTCCATCCTCACTGAAGTAACAGCCTAGTTCTGTTGCTGTTGGCAATGGAGAGCTTATGTAAGTGAGTGGTAAGCCCTTCCTTCAGCTTCTGAACTTTATCTTGGCGTAGCAACAGGGGTTATTCTTTTTCCGTGGATCTAGAAAATTGTATTTCATGGAATGTATTAAATACATGCATTGTACATGTTAGGAGCTCAGGCATCATGTCAACATCCCCCAAAACACTTGATTTCCTTTACAAATACAATAATTTCTAGACTAAGAGTTTAGGGGGTTGGTAATTGGTTGGGGGTTTTTTAAACACTGTTTTGATACACAGACAGCAAAAGCATGAGGACACGTGCTTATGTGATGCTTTTGTTATCCTGCAGTCTCTGCTAGCCCCTTCATCTACGGACCCTAACTTTCCGGTTCTTTCCATGCTTCCCCTGTTCAAGCTTTCCTTGAGCACACCACGCGGGAGTAGGGGGGAGACAATGACACATGAAGTATCTTTGGTGCTTTTGATGTTTTTCACTGCTCACTTCAATATCTATCCTCAACCCAGCTGCAGTTTTCAGAAAACTTAAAAGGACTTAATTATAAATCTAAATAGAGCAACAATTTCAAAAGTTGTTAGAGCTAAGGCAGAGGAAGGAACATTAACAGCTGGATTATGGAAAAAATTGTTCCTTTGTAAAAGAGGAGAAAAAATGGAGATGTGTACTGGTTTTTCTCTCTTCACGTTTAGAATTAAGTGGATCTGTATCAGAGGATTTGTACAAGGTGCACAGTCTGGTTAAGAAGCTGCAAGAAGATGTTACCCAATACAAATACGTGTGGGTTCATGGTTTTATAGTACCTTGGAAGAAACTAGCTGGATAATGTATTCATGTCTTCTATTCCATTCATTTATCTAATGAGTCAACTCCTTATCTGTGTGGCCAAGGAGGTGTGTGGATAATGGGAACTGAAGAGGCGGAGGAAGGAATAGAAGCAAGATATGGAGGGAGTAGCAAGATAATTGTAAGATTTTTTTTTTATTTTTTTTTTTTTTTTTTTTTTTTTTTTTTGCTAAGAGATAGATGTGGCAATCAATATCTTGATTGCTTTGATTATAAGTAGCTGCAGATTTATCCCATCTGGCATGACTTCAGCTGGAAATAGTCACCCACAAGTCCCACTTAAGCCATGGGAGAACAAAAGTTCTCTTCCTCCTGTGATGTGATTTACCTCTTGAATGTACCTGTCTGCATCAGCTAAAAGGGGCCTGGAAAAGCTGTGCTTCTGGCAAAAGTTTCTTCATTAAGCACCAAAAGCTGGGCAAGATTAATCCAATTTTTGTCTTAGTGACTGCCCTAAGGATTAAATGTATAGGGTAGTTATTAGATTAGATGCAGAAAGCAAAATACCTCATATGAATAATTCTATTACATTTATGATGAATTTCTATGCCTGTCTATATATCTCTACTGTCATCATATGTTCCTGAATATATTCTGCCTGTAGCATAGTCAATCAATGCTGTGTACTTTATTCTCAGCAAATCTAGCCTTTATTTTTTCAATTATTGTAGTAATACAGGTATGCTAAAAGGAAATTGTAGACTAATTTGACCCAACATCACGTATTATTTGTGCTATATCTTTGCATCTCTGTTTCTTGTTTGAGTATCTCTACTGATAGATAAAAGTCCCATAGGGCTCCTGAGATTAATCAAACCATTAAACCCTCTGCTCCTGAGTGGGCTGTGCATTCTCAGTTTGGAGCTGTGTGCGAGAGTTAGGGGTTTTGTGTTCATTTCCAGATAGGGTTTTGCCATAGATGTTGGCACCCATACAGCTTCCTCAAACCTGGACATCCTGAGAAAAAAAATACCAGAATTCTCTTTCTGACGCCTTTCTTCATTCACTGGGTAGCCAGTATGGTGATAAATTCAGAACTTTCAGTATGTCATCTACCCCCTCATCTAAAGCTATCCTAATTTACCATCTGGGTTCCCATTAAAAACTTCTGTAGGGAGTTGCTAACAGCATCCATTTCCATTTAAAAATACTATCCCTTGGTTCCTGCTGCTCAGACGGTGTATCTGTTCCTAATGCCCACTGTGACTTTATTGTTCACAGAGCAGCTATACCTGCTAAAAAAAAGTAAAATGCCAACAGGTGAATAGGCATGCTTTGCCTGTGCTGTACAGAGGTTGGCTTCTAATTAATCTCTGCAGCGTGTTCACTGCTTTACTTTCTGTCATACTGTCTCAGATTGACTGGGTATGTAATTTCTTTGAGTTTCTAAATGTTGAGGTTATTTTCAGACGTGAGGAAAAAAAAATGCTGCTGCTGCTGTCTCCTCAGCTCCTGTTAAAATGAAGTTCTAGGTGCTTACATCACTGGCTAATAATATTTAAAACACAGTTATCTGAGGGAATGAACATCTTGGTGAAGTAACAAATAAATAAGGGTATTTTTCTTACATTATGGTAAATGTAAATAGTAAATTAAACGCTACAGAATGTGTTCCATGTTACATGGGAAATTGCTGCCATCTTTATTTTACGATCATGAAATCACAAAGCAAGGATATTGTGAATGCAAACCAGTTATATAGGGAAACCTGGGTTTATTTCCTTTTTTTTTTAATGAAAAATAACAATATTCAGTAGTAGGCAAATCTGTTTCCACCCACCCAGATGTAAATATTGAGTGTTCCCTGGAAATACTGCAGTAATTCTAGATTTGGATTTCATGGCTGAGAACATAATATGCTTTTTATGTAAGCAATCAAATATATGTGAAGAATGGAATCAGTATGGAACCAGTGGTCTACTATGAACTGTATTTTTTTTAAATGGGATATGTTGTTTGCAGTTTTTTCCTTTTATTTCAGCTTTAAACAATGGTTATGCTAAATACGGGGATCGGGGGGTGTCTCCCCTCAAAGTTTCAGAAGGGTTGTCAGAGCTTAGAAATTAACTCCTCAGAAATGTTTGTTCCATAATTTTATAATAACATTTCACTTCTTATAGAAAAAATCATGAGGGAATGTGTAACAGAGCAGAGGATGCCTTAAATGTAGAAACAGATTACCTACATATTAGCTTCTGTGTTAGATTTATATGTATATAAATATATTGAATCCCTTTCTGAGAAGAAATTGTGGGCCTCTGATTAGCACTCCCAGGCTCTAAAAGTCAGTATTTGGCATCGCTTGAGGAAATGGGGGGTTTCTCTTAATCATATACTACCAGACTGAGCAGTATGCTTCAAGATATATAGGCCAACCTGGCACAACCAGGAGGGTCCTGGTTTCTGGAAGGAGAGTGATCTTACAGGAAAAATCAGAATGTCCCCTGAATGCATCTCATCCATCCACTTGCTCTCAAATATGGTACAGTACAGCAGGAGTAGCCCTGATTTGTAATTGTCTAAAAGCTGCAACAGTTCAGCGTTGTCTGTGCAAGCAGAGTGAATTTTTTGGGTTAACACTCTCAGCTGCCCTCCCTAAAACCACTGCTGCTTGCTTTCCCTCTGCAGCGGAGATGGCAAATAAGAATATGTTGCAAATCCTCAGTTGCCACAGTTCACAGTCTCCACTGAAGTGCTCTTAATTGTGACATGGACGTTACCTCACTGTTCAGTTTGGGTGGGTTTTGTTCGTTTTGTTACGGTGTTGAATCAAAACTCTTGGAAGCTTTGCCTAGAGAGAAGCAGAACTGCCTGTGGAATTGAGTCTGCAAACTGGTTGAAATTAAAACTAACCTTTTGTTTAACTGGGTGAGTGGTTTAGAGATGTGAGCAAGTAGTGAGAGGTGAGAACTGCCTCGTGCAAAATGGCACCCAAAGAGAGTGCCACCAAACAGGAGCCAGCCACTGGCAGCCACAGCGGTTTCATCCAGCCTGAGCCCGGCGGCATCGCCACGCCTTGTGACCTGGCTGCCCAGATGCAGACAGGGGCTCTCAGCCCAGAAACTGCATATGGATGTACTTCATGGGACTAAGTGCAATTCTGTGGGTTTTTTCCAGTACTCATTAATCTGTTCGTGTGGTCTAGAGCAGAATTTAACCTTGAATCTGAGTGTTTCTTCCACCCACTCTGCCATCTTTTGAAGTATCTGTGGGTGACACTCCTGAAAGCTATCTCGTGTGCACATACACAAGGACTGCAAACAGTGCAGTGCATACGCAGGTATACACATCTACACACACCTATGTGGAAATCACTTTTTCACCTGCTTTCATCACCTTTTAAAAAATTCATCACACAACAGCAGTGTCATCGCAACAAAAATGTTTGCGCACTAATTGCTGTTGTAGTGAGTACATTTGTCTTAGGTACCTGACTCTCAAATAATGACAGCATCTCGGCAACAGATGAGCTGTGGAAAGGTGTGCTAAGAGATGTGCACTGATCTCCTGCTGCCACCTGCTGGGATTTGCATCGTGCACCCTCGAAGACTGAAGAGCCATCCCCGCAGTGCCAAATGAACTCCCTGCTCCCCGCTCATGGCTCCTGCATGCAGCCACTCTGCTCGAAGAAACACCCGAAGAAAGTAGTTTATTTACACATTTGTTATGGGCATCTTTCCTAGTTCTTGATCAAACACCCCTCATTGCTTTGGGATAGGTTTTTAAGAGTAATTTTGCTACATGAGTCCAAATGAAGTATTGTCATTAGCATGGGATCTGGATTTTTTTTCTCTGTGGATTTTTGATGTGTACCGGGAGAGATATTAATGGTTGGTTTCTCTAAAAGAGACATTTTTTAATGACTGAAAACATGCTTTTTATTTATTTTCCATTTAGCAAAAAATGAGAAGAGTGTAAGAAAGAGACCAGGCAATTGGCCTTTCTTTTTTTCCTATGTCATCAACAAATACTTGCTTTTTTTAATGAGTTGGTATATGTTGATATTTGCACTTAGTGGAACTGTAGATAAAGAGAATACAAGGGTTCCAGTAACTCCAGTTCAATTTATGCACTCAAAGAGGATTAAATGTCTCAGACTAAAGCAATTATGAATTTTATGTGGGGGTTCTTAAACTGTGGTCTGTGGTTGCCATGGCAACCCGCTCAAGTCAGTCCTGATTAATATTTAAACAAACAAGCAGGCAAACAGCTCTTTAAAAAATGAAACAAAATACTGGTGTTTATTACAAAGAGTAGAGGAATGTGATATTAGTGAGCTGTCTTGTGTCAAAGGTTACACTACTGGTATCATAGCTTTCCTTGGATTTTCTTAATTTCTCTTCCTTGCCTTAATATTTGAAGGTATTAGAAAATTCTCTGGCACCTGCTCAGCTCTCTGCTAAAAATGAGGCCATAGTAAAATGCTTAAAGCTTTGCAAAATGGCATGAAAACCAACAGCTTGGGCCTTTGATGGGATCTGAATAAGGCAGGGAGTTTCAAAATAATTTCAGCCCAAGCAAGATGAAAAGCCAAGAGCTTTTAGCTCAGGTGCAGAAATTCCAGCAGGAGGAAGATGTCTGAGAGAACCTCAGCATCATCTTCCCAGAGTAGGCACTGGGAGCTCGTTTCGGCAGCCCGTGGAGCATCCAACTACTTGGTACCTGCCTCTTCGCAGCCAGGCACAGCTGTGCAGGGACTGCCCGGGAGCCATCACCTGTGGCTCAGGTGCTCCTGGGTGGGTGTTACACCTGGGGTGCTCTAATCCCTGTTGGTGCCTGGGGACTGAAGTCTGTCACAGACTCCCACAAGTTCGTGCCAATCAGCCAACCTTGCTGTCCATGGGTTGTTTTTATCAACCAAGTTGATGTGATTGAGCAGATCGTGAGACGATGCGTAGGAACCATAGTAATTGCCTGCCTGTATAATTTGAATTTTTGTTTCCTTTTCAGATATACTTGAAAGAAATTTTAAGAGAAATAGGCATCTACAATGTAAAGGGGACCCACAAAAACACTTGGGAGCTGAAGCCAGAATACAGACACTACCAAGGAGAAGACAAGAGTGATTAACAAAAGCTTTTACAAAGCAAGAGAGAATCAGAGTGATTGCACTGAGGGAACTGTGGTGGGTTTACAGACAGGACTGAGCACAGCGCAATTTTGCAAGGCTCAAGTTAAATTCAAGCAGTTGATCCTTTGTAATTTTATGTAGCTTCATTTTTTTTTCCCCAATAAATACTTCTTATGTGTTTCTGTAAGTGTTTTGTCTTTTGACAGGAAAAAAATATTTATAGAATAAACCTGTATTAGATTTATCTTTGTTAGAAATCTTTTGAGTTCTGATCTTACTTTTTCTTGGTAGTTTTGTGGCTTTTCCAAGCCTCCATGACTTTGAAGGAGTGTGTACTAGAGGAACCTGTAACTTTGTGGTTTTGCGTTCCAGGTTAATACCCTTGCATCTGCTGGGATCTGTCAGGGCTTCATCTGGAAGGCTGCAGAGGTACACAATGCTCTGTACAGTGTTTGGGTGGAAATTCCTTTTGGGGTTAGGCTTTAGGAAGAACTACAACCATGGTGCTCATCACAGTCCTTAGACTCCATGGGAACAAATCAACACAGTTAAAAAAAAACATAAAGCAAAGGCTGATACACAGGTCAGTGGGAAGACAAAAATCCACTCCAGGTGATTACTGAGAAAAAAAATGAAATGTCTGTCTATTATGTACATCAAGGAATAGATTTATCTTTTGATTTTTTTTATGTTACCTATGGTTTATGTTTAAGCATATCAATAAAAGTGTTATTTTAATTTGTACTATGCAATGTTCTACATTATTGAGTGAACACATGTGATTTAGATAGCGTAGGTATGAAGGTTTTTTTCAAACCATGTTTTTGTGGCTGACCACTGGGTTTCTGGGTGTTTTGGGGAAGATTGCTTAATATATCTGTGTCTCTGTTCCCCCATTTTTGAAATGCATATTGCAAGGGTTGTCTCTTCAGCATCATTTTTGGGAAGGAGATAGGACAGGACTATTTAATTACATTCTCAAAGCTTTTATCTTAAAAAAAGAGCAAAGAAAACAGTGGAAAAAAATGCATTAGTGTACTTGTAAAAGAAGCAGAAAGTGAGGTCTTATAGCACAACTTTCACATTCACTCTGGTCCTTCAGATGCGTGCATCGCTTCAGCGCACATTAATAAAATAACAGATCTGCATGAAAAGCAAACATTCCATTATTGGTCCACCTGGAAGCAATTAAAGGTCATGGGGGGATGGGGGCTGGGTGTCAAATGCCTTGGGAGGTTTGTAAAACAACTCTAACCCCTTACGCATAAGTCACACAGTTTAAGTGTGCTCGATTAATTTTTTTTCTAGAATTGTTTGTGTAGGTATCTCTGCAGATATGCTTCCTGCTGGTGCTCAGATTTCCATGTCATGAAGTGTCCAGTTCCTAGGAGGTGGACTACTGAGAACTTTTGAAAAGCAGATCACATTCCAGGGGTGTGTGTGTGTGTGTGTGTGCTTTCAGGCTCTACAAGCAGGACTCAGCTTGCTAATGGCTGCGGGCTGTACCTGAGGATGCTGAGAGGAACCCGGGAAGTCAGCTTTTGTGTCTTGCTATGGTACACCACGTGTTCCCCAGCAACAGCCAGAGCCTGCACACACTGCTGCCCTCCTCATGCTCTTCAAGTCCTCCGGAGACTTGCATTCACAATCATGTAGGATGAGGACTTGCTTTTCATGATCTGGACTCCTCTGTTGGATTTGTGTCCTGTTTGAGCAGCTAAGGTACCTAGAAGGTCTAGGTCACCTTCTCCCTTGTGTCCTTCATGTGGTCTTCTAAAGCCATGCAGGGGAATGCCATATGATTCTGATTTTGTAGTGTTGCAGTTCAGTGCTACAAGTAAAAATGTACTGTTTCAGAGGCAAAAGGTTACCTTTAGTGGAATCTCTAGCAGGATTAGCTCAGCAGAGAAGTATTTTGGATCTGCTTGTATTTTTGGTTTTATGTGAGTTTACTCATTCATAATTTGCCTTGAGACATAATCAGCACAAAATGCCAGGAGATCTAAGTAAAGTTGGGATTTTATTGATCTGCAGAGTGCCTTTGGACAGGGTAAACAGGCTCTACTTAGGAGTAATGGAAAGTGTATGGAGCGCTCCCATTTTTTTATGCGTTTCATGTTTTTTACAAAAGACCAATTTTTATGGGTGTCATTAAAAACGTGGAGAGTGCTAGAAATAAACGAGCAGTGGTTTTCAACCAACCAGCAACGGGAGGGTTGAGGGAAGCCAAAGTGTCCTGGTTTGCTTGCAGCCTTCACTGGAGTAGGACCAGTTTTCAAGGTGAAATGGGGACTGAGACAGTGAGGAAACTCCATTTCAAAAATGGAACTAGGAAACAGAACTGGGAGATGCTATGCCAGTATAAATGAAGAAAATACATGCAGTGGACAGTCCAGAAGCCAGGTGGCTCATGAAGCACTTTTTTACCTGCTTCCTGCATGATTTTGAAGGTTTTCTAGCTTTTAGGCTGCAACTGGAATTTTAGCCCTAAGAGCAGCCACAAAATCCACGTGGCCTGAGAGACTGGCACAACGAACCCACAGGGGTGCTGACCAGGAGGATGAAAGATGCTCTTCTGTGCCAGCACCAGGCCCTGTGCGGTGCATTCAAGGACTCTGCTGGCTCCTGCCTGGTGGGAGCACACGGTAAAGATGGAGGTGGAGCTGTTAAGTGCCATTGGCAGATCATCATCCAGCCTGCAGGCAAGCCGCAGGGTCTTGCAGCACATCCCACCCTGGAGACAGAAGCAGCAGGGTAGACACACTGCTATGGGCCCCACATTGTCCCTTCTGCAGTAACTCAAGGCACTGTGGGACCAGTTTAACTTCATGTGAGGCTGCAATAATGATTTAGCATTTGGGGCAACCTCATTTGGCTCCAGCACATAATAACCAGCAAGAACTCTCCAGTTCTGCTCCACTTGTTCTGCGGGAGGACTGTACACAAGTGCTGTTAGCAGGATTGCCGTCTGCCAAAAGAGAGGAGGAGGAGGCAGCTCGCAGGCATTCAAGTCTGATTCCCCAGCCCCCACATTTGGATTAATTTAAACTCTGAACTTGCGGCAGTGATGAACAATGATTCCCTGCTGGTCTTCCCATGTGCTGTTGTCTCTGCTGACTGATGAACTCTGCTCATGCAGATGTTCTTGAATAATTGTGGTCAAAACATTCATCCACGAGTGGGTCCCATAGGCATGAGTGGAAGTATCAAAGTGCTAAATGCCATTAGATGAGTGTGTCTCCCCTCTAATATTGCTTCTCCCAAATGACCAGTTCTTTGAGTCATCAGAAATTTCATACTCAGTAAGCCCAGGCGGTACCAGCATGCACCTGAGCTGATGTGAGGTGACAGCGATGCAGCTGCCCCAGTAGAGACATCTCTGCTAATGGGCGGGGAATGGGCAAGAAGGTGCCAGCCTGGAGGCTGTCACTGCTACGTGAGGAAGGGGTGGGGAGGATTTGAACCCAGCCCGGGACAGACTGGTACCAGTGCCGCCCTGCTTCCCTCCCTGCCAGCTCACAGCTCTAAACATCTGCCTGCCACCTCTGCAGCCCTCCCCAGAGGCTCCTGGTGGGACAGACAGGGCTGCATGAGGCATGGGAACAGAAAGCACCAAGTGTGAACATTAGCAACATAACTTTCTGCCAGCTCACAGCTACGAGACCTCTGCTGCTGACACCACAGCTTTGAACAGAACTCAGAGTAGGATCAGAGCTCACTAGCTGCTGTGATCCCAGTGGATGCTCCCTAAAAGTTGTCCATGCTTTGAGTCAGCGACATACTGTCTTCACCAGCTGCTTGGAGTTGGCTCCAGCTGAAGGTACCTCCTGCATGTGTCAGCTATGCCCACCCACAGTCACACGTCCCTGTCGCCAGGATGGCATTTTCATTAGTCACTGTATCTACTGACTCCTAACAAATCTTTTTTTTCTCACTAACGCAGTATCAGAGCTGAGTCGTTGCTCCAGGCTCACCTGGAAGATAGCTTTCCTTCTTGAGCTTTTCTGTGGCTGGGCACAACCTGCCTCATTGCTCATGCTGATGGCATGACTGGAGGACTCTTTTTCTCAGCTCTCCTTACCGAGACTGTGTGTGGCTACCGGGCTGCGGGGTCAACCTTTCTCAGGAAGTGTTTAATTATTCGCACAAGGATGACAAACTCCAATAGGAAAGATCAGAAAAGGCCATTTCCAGAAGAGCTCAGCACCCAGTGCTGCAGGTGTCTTAAGGGTCACATCTCTTGTCTGGCTCAAGGTCAAACTCTTCCACCTTCATTTCTCAAACTCAAAAAAAATTTGAGTTCATTGCATTTTGGAGTAAGGAATTGATATTTGGATGGGAAACAAGAGGCACCTCTAAGCCAGAGGACTCAATGAACATAGGTGCCATTGACATCACTTCAGCCAACCACACTTAGGGCTTGGATAAGTAAGATCTGAGCACCAGCAGCTAAACTTACAGCTACCCTGTTCTGCCCAGCTCAGCAAACCTCAGTGTAAGGAGCTGCTTGGTACTGGTCTTGGGAGTACCTCAGCCAAAATGCATTCCTTGAGAAGTGCAGCCATCAGAGAAAGGGCTTCCTGCTCCTGATGGCATACACAGGGGTTTGGGCTTTTGCAGCCAGTATGTTTGCAACTATAGGCAAATAGAAGGGAGAAGCTGCAGTAGTTGATTTTCCGTCTTGAAAGGAAGATCACAACTACTTCTTTTCCTCTCTACTCCATTCACTTGTTTTACCTCTGGAGCTCATTCTTGAGAGTGGGATTTCCACGGGGGCCTGAACACCTCCAAGACTTAGGGAAGGCTTTCAACAGCTGAGATGGACAACCAAGTACCAAGCGCCAGAGGAACAGGCAAGCGCAAAGGCTTGATTAAAAGCAACAGAGAAAACAACGGAGAGCCCTTCCTCAGCTGCCTGGGTCTATGCCTGCACCCATCCAGCTGTCCCCACCAGTCTGTGGTGCAACAGTTGACAGCACTAGAGGAGGAAAATGAGACCAGTGCACCCTGGGCTTCACACTTTTAATTTAAGGTCTGGTTATTTTTTTTTTTTTCCCCCCCAAGGAGGCTCACATAAAATGCAGCTTGGATTCCTGAAAAGCCTCCCTCCACCACCCAGACAAGCCCAGCCTTGGGAAGATGCTATTTATACTCGTGATGACAGGCGGCAAGCAGCAAGGGCTGCATCCATGTGGAGTCTGCCAGCCCATGCACCCCCAGCCAAAGGATTTTCCTCCTGTGTGCCCTTCCCAAAGCTGTCTGGCCCACAGTAAGCAAGGTGGCCTTGTGACTGTGAAACCCGTCTACTTCTGGGCAGCTGCTATCTTGCCCATTCAGCTTAAAAATCAGGTGGGTTTATGGGGATCATAGCACTCTTAGCTCCACCACAACAGGTAAACTGAACAGCACATGCTGCCAGGAGGTGGCCTCTGGGCCAGGGCAGCCAAAGACAATGGGTGACGGGCTGCACCAGCCCCCTCAAACACCTCTTTGTGGGCAGCCTGACCAAGCACCAGCAGCTGCAGAGTTTTATGGCTACAGCCCACAGCAACCACAGAAATCATCCCTTCCTGCCTCAACTGGGGGAGCCGAGGGTGCCCAGCCCAGGCACAGCTGTAGGTAGAGATGAACCTCAGCCAGTAGCAACAGTGGGGGTTTGCTAGCTGGGCATCCACAGTGAACAGGGAGGCAGCATCCAGCTTTACATGGCCTCTTGACTACTCTGTTATGAAGAACTTGGGAAACTAATCCTTAAATCCTTTGTGGACATTTAGTTTTCTGCACATGCCTTATAAAAGCTGCAGTTGCTTTGGCAGGGCTGCCAGCATACTCATACCTTGCTCAGTATGGGAGAAGAAATGCCATTAGTGCTTCCTCCCATTGCTGCTGGTCACAGACAGGGCGGTGAATCCCAGCTATTGGCTCCCAGGGTAACAGTAGGGCTGCAGAGAAACAATTGCTCATAATTCTCACCGTGTTCAGCTGCTGCCTCAGTGGCAAGGTTGGTATCACACATCAAAACAGTCTAAAAAGGCCTCCTAGGGTGTTTGACTCCTTTCTGCTAAAAGTGGAAGGTGATGAATGCACATCTAATGGCTCGAAACACCCAGCAGCTAAGCACATCTTCAACAACATCCTGCCACACTCCTACAGAACACAATTCCGGGGTTACCAGCATCTGCTGGCACAAAAAAATCCCAACCTCCACCAGGCCTCCAGCTCTGACCACAACCACTTGGCTGTGATCTTTGCACAACAGCTTCCAGCTGCAACTTCAACCAAAAGACAGCCAAGGCACAGGGACCATAAACCAGCACAGTTGCATTCCTGGCAATGAATTTTGGGCTGTTTATGGCAAAGACTCTCAGGCTTGGCTAGTTTGGTTTTTTTTTTCCTCCTACTGAGACGTTTATCTCTGAGCTAAATGAACACGGTGTTTAACTGCTGCTCTCCCACTGTGGGCTAGTGGCGACATGGAGATTTACTTGCTGGCTTGCACAGGGCAGAACATCCCAGTTTACAACAGCAGCTGCATCCCAGGGAAGCAACTTGCAGAGCTGAAGTGCAGCTGGAGGTCCATGGGAACGGAGGGAGGTGTCTTACCTGCTCCAAGCTAACAGCAGCATGTGAGAAAGAGGTATCTTGATGCAGATACTATTGCCGTTTAATAAAAGCATCCTCCCTAGACAGCTGTCACTGAAAACACTGCCAGGACTGCAGCAGGCTGGCCTGAGCCAGCTCAACATGCATAGCACTGGCTAAGCGAAGGAAGCAAGTTGCAATTTTTTCTATGTATATTTTAAAAAAAATCCAATTTTATTTCTCTGACAACCATGTCTTAAACTTACAGTCTCTCCTGACCTTAAGCTAAACCACATAAAAAAAAAAAAACCCACCCAAACACCAACTCTGTTCCCTACATCCACTCATTTAAAGTTTTCCCTTTGCAGGTTTTCCCTCCTTGTGCCAAAGCCGAGGGCTGCACAAGGCTCCAGGACGATCACCCACCCAGGCTCCAGCACCCACCCCCTGCCCACGCTAAGTGGACAAAGCCAAGGGACAAACATGGCCTAGCTTGGCTAAGAGGGTACCTGAGGGAATAGTGGTATCTAACTTCCCCCTGGCCCCACCAGCACCTCTCCCATCACACTAAATGCTCCCTGCGCTGCACGAACGTCCCCAAGCCTGCACCCTTTCTCCTCAAAGGAGGCAGACAAGGAGCAACAAGGTGCTGCAGCAGGGTTCAGATGCTAACAGTACAATCACTGGCCTGCAGGGGGGAGGATTTTTTTGCCAGTGCTTGGCTGAATCTCTGCACACAGGCTGTGAGCTGGAGACGCTGTGGGAAGCTTTGAGAGCAATAAGAGTGGATTTGTAGATGGGGCAAGACCCAGCTAGGGAAGTAAAATTGTGAGACAAAGATCAGGCATTGAAGGTGAATTGTGGGGTGGGAGGGAAAAAGGCCAAGGGGACTATGGGACACGTGCCCAGCACAGTAGCTGCTTCCTCTGGCCTCAAGACACCACTCCCTAACCACAAAAGTACAAAACTAAAAAGGGAGCATTTTCTTCCCCTTTACGAGCAATCACCCAGCTCATGGTGGGTGCAGGAGCAGCTTCCTGGTCCCACACCAGGCTGTGACCCAAGCTAGCAGAGGAAAGGTTTCTACCCAACTGCTTGACCCCACTCAGTTCAGGGGAAAAGCTACTTGGATCCTTCCCAGCTCCTCAGGCCTTCCAGCCACATAGTATCTTCCCAGGAATGCAAGATATAAGCCTCAAATACATTTTAAAACAAGATGGGGCTAGGTTTTTAAGCTGTCCTTCAGGCTGTGTTTAAATAGCACCTGGGTAATTTGTAATGATGGGGGATTTATGAGTTTAGTAACTCCAAAACTGCAGCATTACAGCAGCATGAAGCCTTCCCTTTTCAAATCACTTTTGGTTTTCAGCCCCAGAAAACAGCTGCTTGAAATGAACAGGGGCCAAAAGAGGAGGAATTGGATTATGAGGAAATACACTGACTTCATTTCCAACTCAAAGTTGCACCAAGGATTGTTGACAAGCACAATTGCCAGCCACGGGCCTCCCACTTCACAGCATGTAGCAGCTCCCAACGCAAGGAGCTGCATCCCAACTTTCCCCTCGCCCTGCCTCCACTGCAGGCAGCTACCACAGCAGCGGTCACTGTTTGCCACCTACACCATCCTTCCCCACCACTGAGTGTGGTTTAACCTCTCCTCCCTGGTGCCTGGCAGCCTTGACACTGCAGAAGGCAGCTTGCCCTTTTCCCTGAGAAACTGCATTTTTGGGAAGCGTGGTGCAGCCAGCAGCAAAACCACTTCTCTTGCAAGTCTCTGGAGAGATAAGCAGAATAAAATCCTGCACCTCAAGAGCATCTGAGCTGACACTTTCCTACAATAGGCTGCAGGGAGACTTCCCATCAGAGGCTCCACCATGCAGAAAAGCATACATTGATAGGAGTATGTGACCCACTAGTTAGGCATGTTTGCACACAAATTAAATATCCCAATTAGTCTGGAGCACAGACAGGATGTCACACAACTTGCCGTAAGCCATTCAACTCAACAGCAAGGCTGTGCTCATCATGGCTTTAAGCACCTGCTTTTCAAAGCAGCACTTCATCATCTGGACACAGCTGCCACACAGCCCTTTGCTCCAGACTTGTGCCCAGGGTTCCCAGCCTCAGCCTAACTAGCCCAGCAGCCAGGCAAGGGGAAGAGCTATTTTTACTTCCACATACCAGCTCCGCTCAGTTTTAAGCACTGACTCACTGGTAGTGGAAGCCAAGAGTATTAGGGGCTGCACAGCCATACAAGCACTGCCCTGCCCACACTAACCTTGCTCCACTGATAAGCAATTACATCTCAAACTAAGCAAGTGCTTACTCTCCCCTTCCTTAAGGGTTCCAAGTTTTCAACAAAGATCCAACAGGAAGGTAAGCAAACATCTTCAACTGGCCCTTTTAAACAAATCTTGTGCAAGGAAAGCAAGAGTTGGCTTACAGTGATTTTATTTAGGCTCTGAACCTGCCTCCCTGCCTTTCAGTCTCATCGCACGAAGGCAGAGGAGCATTAGTTTACATTGCTCAGATTAGACTGAAATTGTACCTCAGCCAGAAGCACAGCTGACCCAAAACCCTTCCCTGGGAAAGCCAAAAAAACATATGTAAATGAAGTTCCCATAAAACTAAATAGGGTGTGTTTAAACCAGACAGGAACCTTCAAGGTAACCAGGGCATGCTCCACTCCCACCTCCACTGCCAGTATCTCACTCCTCCCAGCCTGCTGCCACATCTATCTCACCCCTGCAGAAACCTACCTTCAGATCAGCCTGGGGCCAAAAACCAACATGCAAGACAAAGATGCCAAAACTCTGGAGGCCTGGGGCCTCACAGATCAACAGCTGCAAAGTGGATCATGCCTTCCCCTTTCAGGCACCTCCTACACCACTGCCATCACTGCAGTAAAAAATAACAGTTAATGATTTGCAGTCCAAGGCAAGACCCCATGTCAGGTACAGAGTCACACTGTCAGCAGTGACATAAAGCCCCTTGCCCCAGATGGGGCTCTGTGAAGGGATTTGTGCTCCTTTATTCAATCCAAACTGCCATGAGGTTGGACAGACAGAAAGCGCAAGGAACTGGCTACTGTTGCATCTCAGCAAGAACCAGAAGAGCAATGGCAGTTTGCTCCAGGTCTGTCAAACAGATGCATTTCCCAACAAGGAACACAGCAGGAACAGTTAAGTTATACTTAGGTAAGTCTCAAGCCCAGGCATGCACCTGCTTTGTATTAAGCCTAGGACAGGGCTAGGCCATTCCGACACTTCTCTCCCCAAGAAGTATGAAAAACCCCTGGATCTTGCCATTTGACCAATCTCTAGTTAATCTGTTCCTGAATAGCTGTCCAATACAGAAGAGCTAGTGTCAGAGTCAGGCTGTGCTAGAAAACCTACCATTTCACTCTCTCCCCAGACTGTTCCTAGCACCTGGGCTCAGAGCATGCTGCTGTTAAGACTTGCACTCCATCCATCCTACCTGGATCTTGAAGTCATACTACAACTGAGGACAGACTCAAGTATCCTTGTCTGACAATAGATGCTCAGCCAGCACTCAGCTCGAGTAGCACATATTCCATTCTGTTTTGTTTTTTTTTTAATTATTAATCCAGAGAGAAGTCTCTGTACAATCATGAAAGATGAAGGTGGTCCACTCCATTACGACGACATTTCTTGGGCTCTGCCTTATTGACCTCAGCCTGCTCTTGCACTCCAATGACACAGGTAGAAACTGCGTGAAGTCTGTCTGGAGACAGTCAAGTTGTAGCGTGCTAGGACCAGGCTATACTACCGACAGTACCAAATCCTTGGACAAACACCTTGCTGCAACCTCTCCTGCAAGGCACCCTAAGAAACACACTAGACCAAGAGGTATCACCTAGAATGGGTTTAAATGAGTTTTATTTTAGACAACCTACATGACAGATGTTTGGTTTTCTTTTTTTAAAACAATGCCTCCACTCCAAATCAGGGTCAAAATAAGTGAATAAAGCTCAAGATGACATCAGTCCAGTTATTAGACATTGCCGATTCCTGGTGTTGTGCCGATGAAGAAGAAACAGCAGCCAGCTATGAAGACAGGTGATCCAAAACCATTCTGTTTGATTTGTTACTGAAACAAGAGTAGCAAGTGTTAGCCCAAGGTCATGACAGTCACAGCAAGTTTCTACAATTTATTTGTGTATTCCCTAATTCAATCTGAGCTGCCACAGGCAGGCAGGCAGAAAGTGCAAGGAAGTTATTTTTGCATCTTAGTGCAAACCAGAGAGCAACAAGAAAAGTGCTCATGGTCTATCAGAGGATGCTGATCAGTTTTACAATACATAAAGCAACTGGCATCAGCTGCTGAGCAAGCCAGACAGGATACTCATTCACTCTTTTTGCTTGACACACCAAGTTTCAGGTTTCCTCTCAAAAAAGAGCAAGCCCTCGACCAGCACTAAAGCCTACCATGTATGTGCTGAGCTTTACCAAGAAGCTGGAAGAGTATTTTTGCCCACTGGAACACCCTGCTACTATTCCTTCGCTCCATCTTGATGCAGGAGTTAAACCCAATCATACACCCAAAAGGTCTGCTCAAGTAGTGGAGATGCACACAGGCTGCTGCTCCGAGGAGGCACCTTCCCAGTGACCACCAGTTCCAGGACCCAGGGCAGACATCACCCTTCACTCAAGCTGCAGTAAGTGGTGTGTCTGCTTCGGCCAGTAGAAGTGTTCCTTTAGTTGGGCTACTGCTCCACACTAGAAGTTGGTTCATCTTTACATGACTTGCATACCAGAAAGATTGTAAGAGGCTTTACAGATAAATTTAGCTGGCTATAAACAGACATCATATGTCCACAAAGACTGGGAAAAGCAATCAGTGATCCCATGCTGCTAGCCTGCAGTGAATTCCACAGCTCTCCAAGTAAGCCCAAAAATGCAAGTATGGGGATTCAAATATTGTTTCACTGCAACCACATTTCAAGATAGGACAGTTAAAGCAGACCACAGGAGTGGTCTGAGCTCAGGCAGCTGGGAGATCCCAGATACAATAAGGTTAAGCACTCATTCAAGTATTACCATGTTTCCAAATTGAGGGCAGTATTTAAACAGACAGCTCTTGCATAACAAAATAAGGGCATCAGATTAAGTGAGAGAGGAGGATGGAATGTGACCATGTAAGGTACTTCAGCATTAACCCCCACAAGAGGAATGCGAAGTAGAAGTGGTCCTTTTGAAAGGACACTGTCTTTAATCTAAGAGTTTAAAACCATTACCAATTACACGCATCTCACCAAGGCAATTCTTCCCGCATTTCTTAGCCATTAACTCACCATGCATCATTGCAGTGAAACTATGTCCCTCTAGTATAACTGAATAGTATACAAGGGAAGTTTCAGCCACGTAGTACAATATGAAGCAGCAATTAGGCTGTACTTAGATGAACTTTAAGTTTTTAAACTGGCAGCTACTGTTCAACTTTAACAGGGACACAAAGTGATGCATTGAAAGAGGTAATCATGTAGTTAGGCACATTCATCCAATTCAGGTCAGTACTTACACACTTCTCGATTTCTAAGCCGTCCTTAAAGAAAATCATATATGGGGTCACACCATCCTCACGGAAATCCAGGAGAGCCACCATACCATCTGGATTCATGTTCTCTCCTACAAAGAACTTCAGAGAAAAGTGTTACTGAGATATTTAATGAGCTATTAACAGGACAAAGTGCCTTTTTATACAAGAAAGCTGTAACATCTCCAAGTTCAGTTTAAAAGTCTCCCTGACTAGCTGCAGGGATTTTGCTTCCTGACACTTGTCCATTTCAGTATCACTAACCTTACCACATTGCTATGAACAGCAGAGTAAGACACAGCAGGGGCCAAAGTGATCAGTCTTTCAAGTCTTTAACACCATGGTTCCTAAATAGTGGTAACTAGATATCATTAACTACAAGCATTGCAAGCTGAGGTGAGATCTCAAACACTTGGGAGTCTTCCACTCTTTCTCCTCCCTGACTCTCAGGGCCTCTAATAGTCTTAGAGAGGAGCAAGTTACATCCCCACAACTGGAGCCCTCAAAACCTTCAATAAGCTAGTTCAGATGAATATCACTGCAATACTGCTGTAAGGAGACATAAGTTTCATTACCTGGTAGTTTTTGAAGTTAGCGAGGATGTGTTTGATTTGTTCTGCAGCCCCTGTCATGAAAGGCTTTACTCTCTCTGGCTTGTGTTCCTCAAGTCTAGCTTTGATTCTGGAAAGAAAAAAAAAAGCTTGTTCTAACTTAGTAACTTCAATGTGTAGCACCACAACACAGAGTTAACAGCAGTAACACAGAGTTAACAGCAGTCAAATCACTTGATTTCACTGTCTTTCCCCCTCAAGCCCCTGAATTTTAACTTAATTTTGCTAGTGAATTATAGCAGAATAGTGCCCACCAATTATATCAAACTCATGTTACTTCTAGGCCAGTGGTAAACAAAAATGAACAAGCCATTTCCACAGCACCTAACAGCACCTAGTACTATCAGTATCACAAAGCATGTTCATCTTTAACACTAATAACCCATTGAACCATGAGCAACAGAAATTAAATCTTGAACTAGCAAGAAGTTCCATTCACACACAATGTTTTGCGACATTTAAACTGTCAAGTTAGAAAAGCTTCATGAAGCTTTTCTTCACGCCTCACCCTCTTCCACATGAACATTTGGCATAGAGGAATCCAAAAGAAAACAGCAAGGTTACAAATAATATCCATAGCACATGATCAGGTCCTCTACCTCAGCCAAGATAAACTTAGATATTCCAGTAACAATTCTTTAGATCTCTAGTTTTGCCAAGTATTAAGACATTACTGAAATTCACAGCCAGTTTGGCACCTGTATCAGAACTAACACCTACTGGGAATAAAATCCAAGGCCGTTTTTAAAATCTCAGCACCTAAAAATTTTGCAATCTCATTTAAAGAAAATGCCTACCCACACTTACGCTTTCATGTAGTCCTTGATGTACTTCTTGTAGGATTCTTTTGTAAAGCTGGTTTCCTGAAGGTGGTGGTTTATTACTATATCAACACCAGTTATGACCGTGGCTTCTGTTCCATCTCCCTCAGGACCTTCAGCAGAGGCATTGCCACCAATTAGAGAGTCATCAATTTGACCCTCTGTCCTGGTGACCATCTAGATTTAGAGACATCAAAAAACTTAACGGCTCTGTGAAAATCTTCATGCTACCGCTCTTACACATCTATGACCTGACAGCAGGGCATGACTTCAGAGCCACAGTTAAGTGCAAGGAACCTGACTGCAGCCCGAGCACGGATTTCTGAAGCCAGGGCTCCTCTCCCGGTGCCTGACCAAAGCTTCATTACACCGCCGGCGCTGCACTCCACCTCGGGGCACACCACTTGCGGCAGCGGCCGGCCCTGCCCCGAACACAGGCACCAGGCCGTGGTGGGTCTCCCCCTCTCGGGCCCCTGCCAGGGAAGCCAGCCCGCTCTCCCCAAACCCTGCCTCCGTCACCGGCCCGGCAGGCCCGGCTCCACGCAGTGGCCGGGCCCTGAGTCACCGCAGCGAGGCCTGCCTCCCTCTCCCCCCCTCCCTCGGGGCGGGCGGGCCACTCACCTTCCCCTCCACTTCCAGGCACAGGCCGTTCGCCACCTCCCGGATCTTGTAGATGTCCGAGAACATCTCGTCCTCTGCGGGGGCACAGAC
>NW_020799091.1:30302176-30321410 GCF_003259725.1 Athene cunicularia | reverse complement strand
TTTTTAACCCCCCCCCCCCCCCAAACCAGTATCTTTTGAAGAGAACCTTAGTGTTCCTCACCTGCTTCCTGTGCAGGCAGCCCCTTCAAGCACCTCTTGCATCCAGACAGGGTTAATACATTACAGAGTAGCAGATTAAAAAGGTTGTCCCTCTGCAACAGGGTCTTTTTAGGTGCCAACTGACATCTAAAATAATATGACAGCTTTTCCCCACAGCGTGCTTTATCTTTGGAGATGTGTAAATCCCCAAGGTCTGATGGAAGTCCTGTGCTTCTATAGATGAGGCTTTTAATATAATTTGAGGAGGATTTTCTAGGTCGGTGTCTGCAGGGTCTCGCCAGATGCCTTTCTCATGGAAGATACAGCTAATCGTGAATTAATGGCAGTGTTACTCCCATCAAATATTAGCATCTGGATATGACTGTGCTCAGCTAATTGTGTCTTGGATTAAAATGGCAAATGATAGCTGATACTTCACCATTCTCTAAGTAAACAGTACATTTTCAGCTCATTGTGGCAATTCGCACTGAGCTGTATGAAAAGGGAGGAGATCCTGCCTGCAGCTAAATCTGCTGCCAGGTGCAGTCAGTGGAAATAAATGAGAGGTGAGGCTGGGCTGTGACGTAAGGAACAGCACCAGTGCGTTCTTCTAACCTTTGTTAAAGGCTGTGAAGGTCACATAGTAGTGGTGATATTTTATATCATTTGCTGGATGTGGGGGAGAGGGTCCTAAATGTGTGTATATATATATATCTATCTATATCTCCTTCTAGAGTGAAACTGGAAAATTAAAGACTAAACAACTGAGCAAGACCTGGCACTGCAGAGAGGCTTGGCAGGGCAATCTGTACCCGGTGTCCTCTACCCCCCCAGGGCGTCTCCTGGCACTACAGCTCTTGCACTGGGAGAGAGGATGCATGGCAACTCCACGATCAGCTTGTGTCTTCACAAATCTGGCTGGAATTTAGGACTGAAACAGCTGGGACTTTACAGCCCCTCATTCCACCCACCCAGATGGAAACTGTAGGTCTAACTGGTTTTGTTCAAGTTTTTCCCCGGGGAGTTTCAGGGCAATAAAGATTTGATCTCTAGGTGCTAAACCTTTTTATTAATTGGGAATTGACCTCAGAAAACCAACCCATCAGTTTGACTCTTTCAGGTGTGTTTAGGTTATGCAATACAGCCAGCCTTTCGGGCCCTGGTGTGCTGGGGTTTTGGTAGTGGAGGAAAGGGCTACAGCTGTGGCCCCTGTGAGAAGCTTCTCAAAGCTCCCCCGGCTCCAAAGCAACAGTGGCTGCACCTCTGCGATAACATATGTAAGAAGGGAACATGAGAGGGAGTTGGGAGTTGGGAGGAGGAGTTATGAGAAGGGCAATATGTGGACACTGAGGCTAGTAGAAGAAAGGTGGAGGAAGCAGGGGAGGTGTGTCGGAGCAGAGACTTACCCTGTATGTGGTGAGACAGTAGGGCTCCCCCCTGCCACCCATGGAGGTCACCAGTGGAGCAGAGGTTTGCCTGCAGCCTCTGGAGGACCCCACACTGGAGCAGGCGGCTGTGCCCGAAGGAGGTCGGGACTCTGTGGCAAGAAGAGGCCCCCAACTGTTGTAGCTTGGTGCAGGAGGACTGCAACATGCAGAGATGACCTACACCGGAGTAGCACGGGAATGTCTGCGGCCCATGGGAAGAACTCAAGCCGGAGAAAGTTCATGGAGGACTGTCTCCCACGAAAGGGATGCCACCTGAAGCAGGGGGAAGAGTGCTTTTCCCCCCCCTCTTGGAGAAAGAGTGGTGGACTGACTGCACTCCCTATCCCCCTCCCCTTGTGCTGCTGGAGGGGAGAGGTAGAGATATAGGGAACAAAACTGAGCCTGGGAAGAAGGGAGGGGTGGGGGAAGGTGTTTTTAAGATATGGTAGTACTTCTCATTGTCTCATTCTGTCTGTTAAGTGGTTTTAGTGTTTTGAATTAAAGTGATGTCCTTTTTCTTCCCCTAAGTTTGTCTTTTGCCCATGACCTCAACAGGTGAGCCACCTTTCCCTGTCTTTATCATGATTCCCGAGCCTTTTGCTTAAATTTTCTCCTTCCCAGCCCTGGGGGGAAGGGGTGAGTGAAGGGCTTCGTGGTGCTCAGTTGCCCTCTGGGCTCAAACCATGACACCTGGCTATCCTTGGAGCCAGGTGTCAAGCCATAATTCATAATTTAGATTGATGATGGCAGTGTACTAAGCCAGAATCCCACATCCCAAGATTGGTACTTGGAAGAGTTGAGCTTTGGTCATCAGTGTAGTTTATCAGGTCCGATCTATTCACAAACAATAGGGTATGTCAGACTGGATTAGATCGATTAAGATATCCCAGACAAAAGCATCACTTTTTAGAAAACAAGAAAGGTCTTCGGTTCAGCAACAGCCCCTCCTTGCACTCAGAAGTAATATTGGTATTGTTACCCTGACGTTTACAGCATTTGCAATCCTTCCTGTTGCAGCTGGGTCCCTGAAAATCATCTGCATCTTCTCTGGCTGTACACCCACAGCTGTTTTGCTTGATGGCTGTCTGCACTTCTTCAAACAGACAGAGAGGTCACTGCACAGCAACAAAAACCCTTTTATCAGTGACATTACATGCACCAGTTCAGTTTACCTAAAACCTTGCCAGTGGGGATGTAAGCGGGTGTCAGGCTGCACTGCAACTAGTGTGTTTTCAGGAAAAACAGGACTGGAATTGCCAAGATAAGAACTTTAAAGCAAAGTGCTGCCCAAATCTGCAGCCACATTTTAAATTTAGTAACCATTTAAACATCCATGTGACTAAAAGAACTGTGGTAGAAAGGTCTGCTCCTTTCTTGGGTCTGCTACCACTCAGTGTTTCACTAATGTGCTGAATGCTGGAATAGAGGGTGTATTCATTAAAGTGGAAGACAGCATCAGGTTGGGAAGAATCACAAGTGTATTTGAGATTGAGGTTAGAATTAAAAAATTTATCTTGACACAATGGATAAATGGCCTGAATTGTTCTTCGTGGAAATCACATGTGTGCAGAAAGAGAGGCATTCAGGTTCTGCAGTGCCCAGAGCTTTAACCCTGTTACCTTTAGTCCTACCTAAATACAATTTGGTACAGTCCCAGATTAGAGATTACAGACTCAGATTAGAGGCTACAAAAAGGCCTGCATGACAAATTCAAGGGAAAGGTGAGCAGGGACTTAACTACTTGTGCTTGACAGGACTCTGCTTCATCTGTAAGCAGTAAGCCTGTATCTCTCCACAGAGAGATCTGCTCTTACAGCGGAGTGGAAGATTCAGAGTGTCATCCAAAAAAAAAAAAAAAAAGAAATCGGTGCACACCTGGCTCGTTCAATCGCTTTGCAAAGAATGAGAGTGGAATTCATCCTATTTAACCTCCACAGTAGAGATGGCTCACCACTAGATCCCTTTGTTAAGTGAGCTGAATCTGATTTACAGAGCCGCAGGGCCAGCTACGTAGGGGAAGGGGAGCTGGGAGTGCGGGCAGTGGCGAGGCAGGCAGGGACTGTGTCCTCCCCAGCAAGGGCTCAGTATCACAGTGCTCCAGTGAGGCCAGTGGAGTGGGACCAAGGTCCGAAATCAAGCCAAGGCTGGAATGAGCTGGATATGGGGCCAGGCACAACATGGCCACAGCCTAAGGCAGACGTGGAGCCAGGGAAGGGCCTGAGCGCAAACACAGCTGCTGAGCCGTGGGGGGAGAGAGCCCCAGGGAGGCTGCTCATAGCTTCATCTCACACTGCAGCTGGTTTTACTGCAATTTGAACCAAGATTATGACTTCTATCTACAGACACCCCTCTAAAGTTGAACAGGTTTTTTCTAAGGCCAGCTAACCTCTCTGCCTAATTTTTCTGTCTGAAGCCATTGAGATGAACTGTATCCTCAGTTAACTTAGCGATCCCCATAGAGAAGACTCAAAGAAGATTTCCCCGCCCCCCGCTAGATCTCTGTATTTCCCCTTCAGATGTAAGATTTTCTAATTTATGTGCCTGTGACATACCGAGACACCCCACTAGATGGCGGGACGGGAGCCGGTGGATGGCAAGCAGGACTCTACTCCTCTTGGGAAGCCAGAGCTTTTTCCACTGGTGTTGTGTCATTCTCGTATCACCTGGAATGCCCCTGGACCACTGCAAGAAAAATTCGATCTTGGACCTGTAACTGATACAACCTCTCTGGGCTCCTAGCCAGTTGGATGCTGCACAAAAATACCATTCCCTCCAGATAATTAGCATCTTCATGTGCTGAACTTGAGTCTATAGAGCTTTTAACCATTAGAGAGGCTAATCCTGCTGTGCTAAACTCACTCAATTGTCATTTTTCAAAATGGCATTTGCTTTACAAATGTTTTGAAGCCTGAAATTGAGTTCTGCCATTTTAATCTATCGCTGTGTACTTTTTAGTTCATTGTTATGCAGTGTGAGCTCTCGGTGTTGTCGAGAAATAATCATCAGAGCATGCAGCACGTTAATGGTGTTATTCCTAAAATTCTGGCAATGGATTTGCCAGCAGGTAATAAATAAGGCACACACTCAGTTATGTTTATAAAGCAAATCTTGCTGCAGATGTTCCAGGAAATGGCAGGAATAAAGGTGGCATTGTAAGGAAATGGGTAGATCAATGTTTTGGTCTCCCAGTTGTGCAAAGCATCACTTTAAAATACTGTAGGGGAAAGCAGATATCAGGACCAAAAGACTGCATTTTGGAAAACAGGTTCCTAAATGGCAATCCAGTAACGTGAGTTCATAACACTTGACAGAGGCAAATACAAACCTGCTATTATTTTCAAAGATCCCAAGACAGATTTATTATTCATTATTTTCTGTTAAGGATTTTTTGTCTACTTGATTCCCTTCTGTGAAAAACAGGAAGGGACCTGAGCAACAAAGGATATGTCAGAGTGTTAGGGGGTATCACCCAGCTTCTGAGTGATTTTCAGTTGCTCTGGTTTATATTTTTCAGAAAGGTATGGTAGTACTGTAGGAGCCATTATGAAATGGAGAATCTTAACAGTAGGATGGTAGAAGAAGCTCTTTGCAAATTGTTCCCCACAGATATGCTCTGAGAAAATAAGGGCTGATCTCTTTATCTATCTGTGAGGTGGCTGATAACCTTAGGCACTTTAAGATTAGGGTAGGAAAGGACCTTGAGTAGTCAATCAGCTAGTGTTCTTGCATCAGGGGGATTAGTTAAGACATGCACCACTCTGGGAAGATGTTTGTCTACCTTGTTTTTCAGATGTCCTCATGATGGAGATTTCCATCCTCCTCTGCAGAACAAACATTTACTGAAAAAGGGGCTGGGGGCTGGGTCCTTCCACTCCCCTGTGAGTGTTGTAAATATAGGATGGATCATAACCCACATTAAAGTGCATGTAATTTCTGTGTTATTTTGTCATTACTTTCACATAGGATGAAGCAGGATGTTCCTTGCTGTTTGGTTCCTTCACTGGGCCAGTGGGCACATGGCAGTCTGCAGGACCGTGACACTGTAGGCAGAGAGGAGAAATGGAGGAACCAGCCCATCTCATGGATTTCTGCCAAGAAGCTTTTCATATAAAAAGAAGTTTAGCTAATGAATACAATTCAGGACAGAGTTGCCTACTTCTGTGAAAACGTAAGAGCAGTTCTCAGTGCTGATCAGAAGACTAAACTGTTAATGAAATTTTAAGAAAGAAATAGAAAATAAAACCAGAAACATCCCTGCTGTACATATGTTTGTACACACACACACACACACACACACACACACACACAGAGTAAACATACACACATACACACACACACACACACACACACATTTTGTTTATAACTGCTGTATGCCCAAATGGCAAGTGCTGTGTGCAGTTCTGGCCTCCCATTGTCAAAAGGGTATGATAAAAGTAGTAACAGTACCAGGAAGAGAGGCCAGAAGCAAAATAATAAACTGGAATAGGACACACCAGCTTTAAAAAGAGATATCTGGGGTGGTGGGTATGACAGCAGTCTTTGAAATTAACAGTGGCACTGAGAAAGTTAAAAAAGGGCAATTATTCACTGCCTGTCAGCAGACGGGAACTATAGGAACATCAAGAAAATGATGAGGTACAGATTCAGAAGAGACAAAAGAAGGCTCCTTTTTATACCCTGTGCATAGTTATATTGTGGAACCTGCTGCTCGAGGATTCTGTGGATGCCAAAAGTTCAGATTATTGCAAGAGCAATTAGAAAGAGCCATGAAAAAAATTGCAGAAAGGCTATTAAGCACTTCTGGCTCAAGACCTTCAGCCAAGGACTGCTGGAGGCCAGGAAATTTAACACTGAAATGTTACCTTCCTCCGCATAGATTTGTAGGTTTTGTGGGATAAAGGGTTTGGAAGAGATCTCCTGTATCCTTGAATCCCCTTTATTAACTTATCAATCATGTGTAGCCTCATGGAGGGACATGTCCAGGAAGGAAGAGGGAGCAAGAAGGTCACAAGGAGGCTGGGGAATCATCTCTGGCTGTTCCTCTGGCCTGAAATGACCCTTGGTGAGCTGTGGGGCCATGCTGAGGTGAGGGAGGACTGCTGCCCGCTCTGCCTCACCAGCTCCCAGCTATGCTTCTTGCATTAGCTGCTGCCCTGGTCTAATTTTGCTGTTTCATAGTTCTGACCTGGTTTTGACATTTGAAACAGCAAGTAAAACCCTCACATGTGGCAGGTGGTTTAGCTGCCATCAGCTTCCTTACTGTTTAATGACTGTGCCCAAATGCCCAGCCAAGGCGGTGTTGGATATCCCTGGGTAAGCGAAGGATTACGGAGGTGCTACGAGGTCAGGCTGCTTTGTTTCAGCCATGCCAAGAAAGCACGTCCACCCTCCGCAGTCTTTTGGGCAGCCACAGGCCTTGTCTGTCTGTCTTACTTTTGAGTTGTTCTGCAATGTAGTCTAGTCCTGTATTCCTCTACCTGTGGCTCACTAGGCATGAAATGACAGCAAATTCCCATCCAGGAGATCCTGACATACGTGTACACCTCTACCCACAAACATTTATATGTGTGCAAGCAAGCAAAGGGCATTGGGAGATAGAAGAGACATATACACACATGCAATGTTGAGCATTCATATTTTCCTGTTGTAAATGAAAGCCACTGTGGCCAACGATATGCACAGCGCCTGTTAGGTTTGGCTTTGTTATTTTTTTCCTAAATGGTTATTGCGTCCTTCAGTTTTGAAAAACTCAATGGTGTGGGTGGGAGCACAGTACACACCCGGGAGGCAATAAAGAAATTCCTGTGTGCCAGAACTGGTGTTTACAGCCTCTCTTCTCTGTGACGGCAGTTGGTGCATAACCCTCCTGTCTCAGACTCTCCATGCATGAAATGAGGCTAGTAATGTTTATCCACCTACTGTGAGGGTTGATAGAACAAATCATTATTACTCCATGGGGACAGGAAACCAGGAAGAAATCCCATTGAAATAATTAATTTATACAAGAGCAAATGAATGCAGAGAAAAGAAAGAGGCTCAGGGGCGTATGCTCTTATAGCACAACGCAAATGATTCTCCACTGAGAACAGCATGAATTATGGAAACCATGCAACAGATGCACTATGCTGAACATCAAATGTATGTAAATTATTCTGCTTGTCTTTTTGGTGCATTTCCTCACCATTCACGGATGGTTTTGTGCTGAACATCCAAGAGAGAAGCTGAGGAGTTCATTGTGGTTACAGTGGGTGTTGCAGACACACGGTGAGAGTGTGCAGGGTATGGTGTGCTGGCGCTGCCCAAAGCCAGGGTTGGCTGCTGAACAGCAGGATAGAAATTGGCCTCTGTTTTAAAACTCCTCTGCAGCAAGACAGAGGGGGTGAGCCCCAGCCAGGCACCTAAGAGCAGTGCCATGGAAAGGAGGACAGTCTGTCTTTCTTTTTTTTTCTTTCTTCTTTCTTTTCTTTCTTTCTTTCTTTCTTTCTTTCTTTCTTTCTTTCTTTCTTTCTTTCTTTCTTTCTTTCTTTCTTTCTTTCTTTCTTTTCTTTTCTTTCTTTTCTTTCTTTCCTTCCTCCTTTTTTTTTACCCACTCCTTTGGTTTTCTGCTGGCTGCCTGTGCTATTTGAAGACTTGGCTTTTATCCAAAACCCACACTCACGTGCTTCATAAAAGAAATACAGACAGGAAAAAAAGGGAAATTCTCCATTAGTTCATTGAACAGTTCTGCTGCTGCTGAACATAAAAGGCACCATTTCAGTTTCTGCCTGCAGTTCTGACTTATAAGCAAGCTGCTTATCTGAGGGTCAGCTTTGCCAGAGGAACAACCTGAACCACTTATAAGTACAGTGTGCCTATACTACTTAAGAGTTTCACCAAGGCAGACAGAGGGTTGGGACAGTAATTTTTACTTGCCTTTTTTTTTTTTTTTTTTTTTTTACATGAAAAGTGCAAACACGAAGGCTGGATCTTCTGATTGTTGTGGCCCATTGAAAATTAAGGGCCATGAAAATTCTTCTTCATAAAATTCCTTGACTCCTGATGATATTCTCCATTCTTGAAAACAACCATGATGGTAGATATATTGACCAAATGTGTTTATTAATTCATAGCTTTTCTTTTGATTTAAGGCAGTTGTGACAAATTATTAGATATTTCCATAGACAGGGAAACAAAACTATGGAGATCATGGATATTCAAGAAGGAGAGTAAGAACCCAAGATCTTGCCATAATAAAATATTTCAGTGATCCTGATGCATGAGTTTGGTCTTCAGAAAGCTACAGGGTTTGCTGTGAGAGTGTGGCATTTGGCCTTGCATCCCCAAGTTATAAAATTATAACCCTAAAAGAGAAGTATGAAAAAGGACTGAGTTTTGGACTGACACCTGGAAAGTCCCATGTCCCAGCCCTGCTGGAGCAGTGCCACTTTCTAGGGTGTTCAGGGCTAAGCTTGTAAATCTGTATTTAGGAATCAAAGTGATTTTCTTCTGATTCTCAGAGGAGGTAGGAGTTTCCTGTGATGCTCAGGTCTTGTTCTTGACACTCAATTTTGGCTTCCATCTTTTGGTTTCAGTCCCTTTATTCATAGATGTATTTCTGGGCAGTAAATCTGACCACAGAGGAGTACCCCAAAGACATTACTGACAGCTCAGAAGTGCAGTATACAGGATGAGATCCTTTTAAAACCTCAAGGAAGAAAGCTGAGTATTACAAAGCTTGTAAGAATTGCACCCCCTTGCTCAAGCCCAGTTGTGGAGATATGAACAGCAGCAGACAGTTCTCCAGCCTCTTTTCACTATGTGACATTTCAGTTGTATTCAGGATTTTGAAGCCCGTTATTTGCCCTTTTATACCATTAAATGAAGGACCTGATAGCTTAAAAACTGTAACTAGGAATAGCTGTGGATTTACCAAGAGGCACAAAGTGAAGCAGACTTGTGCTATCCCCCCAGTATTTCAACAATACTATTATCATCCATCTATCTATCTATCTATCTATCTATCTATCTATCTATCTATCTATCTATCTATCTATCTATCTATCTCAAAGAATTAAAAATTATATTAACATGCATACAGTGTTAACTACTGTTAGCTAATAAGTAATTTTTTATATTAAAAATATGAAAGCTACAGACTGCATATACTGCACACATGGACTTGCATACAAAACTCATGGAGAACATATTGGTGATTGGATTACTTTAGTCTTTAAATGCAAATGTCCAGTAGAAATGTGAGAGGTAAAGACTGTTGAAAATATGTGTTCAGGTTTTGTCTGGTGTGTGGTACAGTAGTGATATTAAGATGACTGCCGTTGTTACATTTTTTAATCATGTAGTTTGCAAGACAAGAGCTGTGATTCACAATGCAACGTTTTATTCTCCATGCTCTGACAAGTGACACCATGGCTTTGTTTTGACTTAGTTCAAACACAAATTCATATGTTAATAGTGTATAGTAAGAGAAAATGAAGCCAAACAATGAAGATTTGTAAAATTTTAGGTACAATGGTTTTATGATTTCCCACTTCTTTTTCAATGCTTGCTCTACAAGGAAGTGCATTTGAGCATTTTTAAACTAAGAAAAAGGATGGTCTGAATTATTATTATGTATGAACACAGTTGGCATATTTTAGCTGATGTATCATCATTATTGCCACTGTTATTATTAATTAACATGCTGAATGTCATGAATGTATTAAAGCATACTGTTTGTATTCCATAGACAAGGCAAATGTTTGTGATTAATTTACAGTTGATATAAAATACAGAACTATATTTCCAAAAGTCATGATGCATTTACTTACACGTTCCCTATAAATACACAGCTTTAATTTGCAATACTCTTCCTAGTTTCTTGTGATCGCACATTTATTTTGTAAGTGCATGCTGTGTTTTCTTTCTCTTTGTATTGCTTGCATTAATTCAGACATGAATCTGTTAATGCAATTACAGAAGTGTAAAGCAGAAAGCAAAATACTTACTTTTTAATACACCAGTGCAGAGTGACCCCACAGTAAGGTCACACTGCTTGCATTGGCTCCTGTCTGTGGTCAGGAGAGGTCTCTGGGAGCTGGTTTTGGAAGCTGGCACAAACTCACTCTGTCATGTGCTACTCGGGGAAAAGTTCAGACATTCAAATCTGGGCTCAAAACACAGACAGCAAGAGCTGAGATGCAGTTCTGAGAGAGGAGATTTATTATGTATTTTTGCCTGTCCTACAGTGCTCCTGACTGCCCTTTTGACTGTACCTTTTAAAGTTCATGTCTGCAAGCACCTCTTTAAGTATGAAGTATAGTATAAGGTTGGAGAGTATCTGTATCTGGGTATGTGGCATTCAGTGATGGCAAACTTTTCCGTCTGTGCCTGAAAAGATTTAAAAATTGAGACGTACTGGAGCTGAGATGGATCAATGTGTTAATAAAACCAGTCAGTCTCCACCACCAAAAATTCAAAGTGACTACTATTATGACTTGCCACCTATGCTCCTTACCCCAATGGCCACAATCAACCAGAATCAATAGAGCAAAGCCTATATGAGCACAGGGCAATATTTGAACATACATGTCTATATTTACACTTAATGTTGGTATCACGGCACATCTTTAGGTTTAATGTACCTTTTGTGGCAGCACCTGAAGCGTTAGTGCACGTGAAGTATTTTAACACTACTGTGTCTAGCCTAATATTTGAAGATGTGAGATTACACTCCTGGTTTAGGGTGAGCAGTTGTCAGCATCCTGACAAAAATCTGAGGGACATATTTTGCTCTTGATTTTCATTCAAGACTTTTTTTTTCTCATTTTTGCCTTGAGAACTTTACAAAATAATAATTGGCCTCCCACCACTGCCCTCTGAAATCCAGCCTCTGGCTTTCTAAGCATTTTCACAGTATCCTCACAAAGCCGGGAGAGATCAGCTAAAACTTGGAAGCAAACCTAAGTTCCTTGAACAAGCCTATCATTCAGTAACAATTACATTGTCAGTTGTGTCAATGCATTTGAAGTAAGTAAAACAGGCAAAGTTAGGGAGAAAGAAGTGAATGTCAGTAAGAACCTCTAGGGCCAGATGCCATTGCCACTACTCAGCGAATGCACTCCAGGGTTGTTGAAACTGTTGGAAGAGATAGCACCGGATGGGAGGAAAACTGTTGTGGCCTATCTGAACAATTGTTTTCTGGAGAACTGATATATTTTGCAGTGGATTCAGAAGCAGGAATTAAAAAGCTGTTCAGCTGATCTTTCTGGGTAAACTGATTTTGACCAAAAATGTTATTTATAAATACACAAAAATGCTCTCGTGGTTTCTAATGCAAACCAGCAAAATAAAAAACCTGTGGCACAGGTAGAGCAGCTTTGATCTTAAGAGTCTTCATTCTGATTTTTCCTGCTATGAGAAGTGTTGCACTTGTGACAGTGTGCCAAGTACTCTGTTCCTAACGCTGTCTCTCTGCGACATGTAAAGGAAGTTTGGAAGGTCTCACTGCTGCGGCAGCTCTGTCTTATATCCCTGTTGGTGGGGAATCACAGCAGAGCACAGAGCTGCTGCAGAGGCTACATGGGTTTAAGTAAACTCTTAGAACCATTTCTGGGCAGGTATCCGGAAGCTAGTGTCTGGCAGCTTAGAAGGCTTTTCAAACACAACTAATCTGATACTTGACACCCTTGAATTTAGGTGTGCTAACATGTAAATCAAAAAGACTGACACAGAGCTATGTGTTAACATGGTCAGATGGGAGGGCAGCTCAGTTTGGAAGCTATATCCTTCTGCAGTGGTGACGCAGGCAGTGGTTAAACTAAGATCTTTTTTGCTGATTAGAGACTTGCTGAGCTAATTGAATGAGCTCTGTTCAGATAAACCAGATGGAGCTGCAGGTCTCTGCACACCACTGTGATTTTTTCCCACCTAGTCTTTAACCACACCATTTAAATGCCTCTACAATGTGCCAGATAGCATAAAGTAAAATAATTTATATTGTACACTTCATTGTTCACTCTTTGCACCTCCCCCACTCCTTTCAGATGCTGCACACTTATTGATCAAAAGCCATCTTCTGGGGTTCCTCTGCTTCTGGAACTGTTTCTGTACTCCAAGGTTTTAGAAATACAGAGCATCCTGTTTCTAGTTTCCAAAATTCAGTGTTACAGTGGAGTCTGCAGTGAAAATCAACACCAGAAAAAGTGCTGTCATCTCCATATTACTGAGAAGCATTTGAAAAAAGTTTTGTAGCCTCTATAGTTACCACATTTTCATACACATACAATTGCATCTATTATAGAAGCCTCTCGGGTAGGAACTGTAGTTTAAGGTATAAAAATAATAAAAACAGTGGACATACATCTTTTGGAACCATATAAAATCCAGGATGTGTCAGAACTACAAGATCTGGGATAGTTTCCCATAAAATTTACAGATATTACAAACCCGCAAAGTTTAACTCCATCCAGGGGGAAATATATAATCTATTGCTGAGTCCTGCTCTCCAAGCAGCCTGAAGTATGGCCACGCTGGGTCTCCTGAGCTGTGACTACATAGTGCTGTGGCCTTCCAAGGTCCCTCCAGGAAATTCAACTCAATCATTCCTTGGAACATTTTGGCTCTCAGACTGCTGAAGGTGTCAGAAGTCTTTCAACAGTAGCATTTTTCTCTGGAACAAGTTACCTAAATGCCTTAATCCTCACGTCAGCTATTGCAGAACTGGCAGACCATCTGTTTTCAAAAGATCACTTATTCTTTTCACTTACAAAAACCCCCTCTTGTCATTTCAGACAGTCTAGCACCAGTAAAAGCTTCTTCACAATTTATACATGCCTGTTATGCTCATGTCTCTTGTCACAGCCTTCATTTGCACTATCTTCTCTTGTTCATCTGTCACTCTTAATTGCTTTTTTGTCTCTCTTCTCCCTGTCTTCTTGTTGGCATCGCATTTGAAATGAAAAGCAATGAAATTTGTAGACTGGTACTTTGATTATACAGGACTGGATTCTCCATGGCCTTAGAGCTGAAACAAGGCCAACCTATCTCCTGCATGAATAGACTGCATTTTCAGCTGTACTGCAGAAGTCCATCCAAAGTCCTTTGATGAGGTTTTACTCATGGTCCAGCTGACAGCCTTGCAGTCTGCAAGGTGGCTTTGCCTTGTTTGCGGTCTCTGCTCTCCAACCTTGAAGAAGGTCAGAAAAAGTTGTTGGTACACTGGGTGAAGTCTGGTGGTTAATGCCACCTCCTGCTCACACTGCAAGTCAGACAGAGGTATTAGGATGTGGCATTAAAAGCAGGATGCATACTACAACCCCTCAAATGTTTTTGCTGTGCCAGATACTTGTGGCTAAGTCCTGTGAGATGGTGAGTCATTCTCATAGTTTGATACTTCCAAAAAGGCTGAACCCACTGCAAGTCATCCGCTCCTGCTGCTTCTGCTACAGTGGTGCTGGTGCCAGTGTGAAGACAATTCAGTTCCATCAGCTGGCAAAAGCCTAGATTTTGATGGGCACATTCTGTAAACTGAGTTGAACCTGCTCATAAGTCAGACAAGAGCTATCACCAGCATGAACAAAGAGCCAGAACTGTGTCTGGGAATGGGGGGAGTGATGTGGGAAGTTAAGGGAGCATCCTCCTTTCTGGCAGTGAGCTGCTACCTTAGTGCTGCCATGTTGCAGAATACCCTTGTTGCAGCTGCTAGGCACATTGCTGTGCTCACTGGTGCTGCCATTGAAGGTGTGAGTGAGTCCCAAAGCTGGCATCCACTGAGCCCTGTGTAGGGAAGGATGACTATGGAAAGTGGAGAGAGGTGTCTGAACACATCAGCTGTCAGGTTCCCCCAGAAGCCCAGGGTGTCACCACAGTCTGTGCCTGTTCAGCCCCTGGAAGACCACAGCTTTCCCACTCTGTCAGGATTTGTCATTGGAAGCAAGTGGAGATGTGAGTTCCTACCTGTGGCTGCTGCTTTGCAGCATTGGCAAGGAATCCCACTGCACACTAAAGCTTCTGAGTGACTCATCTGAGATGTGTTTTCCATGACAGATGACTACCATAAGGACAAAATCCTACAGTTGTTTTTCCCTGCTGTGCAGAATAACCCATCTTGCTCAAGGTTATCAGCAGTCAGCTCATCTTGGCCAAACACAGTGTTAGTTCTGGGACCCTGGTGTTGTCATGTTGTGAATCAGCAGGCCTGGAAAGCAAGAAAGTGCTTTTTCAGAAAGCATCTTATCTTTTCAAAACCTTTTAATTTCAAAAAAAATTTGTGATGTTCCTTAAATGCTTCATTTTACAAAATTTTGTAAAGTACATTCTTAAATTTAAAAAGAAGGAGATGGTATTCAAACACTGATAGGAAAAGCTGGGTTACCCACAGCCAGACAAAAGAAAAACTGGATTATCTGGGTAATTATTTAATGCAAAATATTCTATAGACACTATGTGAAAATGAACAAAACTTGGAAATTGGGAAAGAGAATAGCAAGGCTCCTTTAAAAAGCAACAGCACTGAAAGTTTGAAATTTTCCTACATTGGCATTTCTGTGTTTTGATCAGCCTAAACCCTCTACTGTGAAGGACAGGGCTTGGGGTCACTTGGTGCCACAGCTCACTGGCCATTGTCTTGTATAAGTCACATTTCTGTTACTGTAGAACTACTTCATCTGCATCTCTGGTTTCACAGGATAGTCAAGTGCAAATATGTATTTCCCCCCGCAGATGCTTCCTAGTATCCCTGGATATTGACTACTGTCAAGTAAGGGGTGTACTTAAAGTTGTAGAAAACGTACCATATATACCATGTTTTGGTGTTGTGCTGACCTCTCTGTCCTTTGTTCAACATTGAATCTCCTCTTGTGGAAATGGTTAGGCCATATACCACACCACCTGCTGTCTGGCTTTTAGTAGGGCATAGAAACATGTTTGCTTTTCTTTGTGTTGCATCTACTAGCATTCAAATTGGCATCGTTTAACTTCAGTGCTATGTTAGACAAAAGCATCTGTGAAGCAATTGTGACTGATCTTTATTTGGCAAGTGGTCAGAGGACAACAGCCGACTTCTCAGATTGCCTGTTGAGGTTGGAAAGGACTGTATAGTAGTGAAAAGCCTTCTGTAGCGCCTTCCTATCAGAGACCCTTTAACAGCTTTTTATTGCTCATGCAAATAACATAAAATCCAACACTGTGACATATATAGGAATTATTATCTCTGTAGGGAGTCTCAGAAATGAGGAGAAATCAGTTTCCTGGACCTGCTGAAAGATTGCACCACTTCCAGAAAATTTTGTCTGGATTACATGTTTACATTTACTCAAATTGCCTTGCTGGGAACTCATGCTGTATGACTCTCTCATCCACTCAAAGCCTGGGACTATCCTCAGTTCCTTCACCCTCAAAGCCTGGAAATGTCCTCCATTCCTTTACCCTTTACACATTAAAAACAAATAACATGAAAACTTCTGGCTCTCCCCAATGATAGAACCCAAATCACATTCTCAAAAAATATCTATTGACAAAAGCTTACAAAATAACATTTACTGTTATGCCTGCTTTCACTTTCTTTTCTCCCTGAACTCTGCACAGCAGAGACTGCTAGTAAATTAGAAATTCTAAGATGTGTCGTCTTTGTATGCCTATATGACATATACTAGAAGCATAAGCAGGAAATGAATAATTACAGAAAAAAAGTGTTGGAAAGATCCTCGAGAGCCCACCCCAATGCTTGGACTGGATCATCCAGTCTGAAACTACTTCTGAGAAACAGCTGCTTAACAGTGTTTAAAAGCTTGTGATGATGAAGGCACTGAAAGCCCCCCAGTCAGTCTCATCTAGCACTGTCCAAACCTCTAGAAAGTCAGTTCTAATAAGTGGTGGAGAACAGATAAGTCCTTTCCTCTGTACGGCCACCTTTCAGTCTTAAAGATTACATTATCCTCAATCTTTTTTTTTTTAAAAATAAACAAGTCTCTTTCAATCTTTCCTTGCAGATCGTGTTTTGTATCCCTAGCCTTATTTTCCCAACTCCTCTCTACAGCCTTCCTGAAACATGTCACACATAGCTGGACATGGTGCTCCTGCTGAGGTTTGCCTTGGCAAACATGATGGAAGGATTGTTTAATATGTCTTAGATTTTTACACATGCCAATAGCATGTTGAGTGTTTATTTTTTAAAAAATAGTCATCTGCTGTATGACCGAGGGTCAGATTAACTCCTTCTGAGACAGAAAGTGCAAACACCGAGGACAAGAAGGCTGTGCCAGGGCAGGGAGAGGTTGACTCCCATGTGCCAGACTCACTTTCATCATGCAGCCAATGGGACATGAACAAAGCAAATGAATTATGTGATAACTAATGATGAGTTTCCAAGGGACAAAACATCAAGGCAGTTTGAGTAATGCCCATAGACATCTGGGTCACATAACTAACCCTTCATTTAAGCAATAGGGCAACAGGCAAAACTGTCTTCATGACTGCAAAGACCAGAAGAGAAATGATTTTCCTCTGTAAGAAACAGGGGAACCAGTGAAACAAGAATCAATGCACAAAAAGCAGAGGGCTTTGGTAGAATTGTTTGGGGGTGGCCCTCTTTTGTTTAAGAAAGAAACACAGGAGCAGTAAGGTTAGGGGTCTAAGAACTAGTTAACTGAACTTTACCTCTACACAGCCCAGCAGGAAAGAACTGCCTTTTGGACAAAACTGTTGTAAGACTGTGTAACCAGTAACACACCAGTAGCACATGGATTGTTCAGAGACATGTGAAAAGGTGCTGAGCACCAAAGTCAACTGCTGATATGGCATTGATGTCAGGCTCAAGGCAGCTTGCCAAAAATAATCTGTTGGCTGTTGATAAAAGCGTTCTGTATCAATCGGGTTGGAAATACAAGAAAAGAGGTTATTCAGAGGACCCATCCTAAAGTCACTAGAAGTAGCAAAAGTTAGCCTGAATTCCTCGTTATTCAGAAGTACACAGTTGAGTACTAACAGGTACTTAGAAATGCGATCAGGTGCAAGCTGTAATGTGTAAGCAGCAACTGGTTTGCATCAGAGATAATAAAACCCGGCTGCCTGTGGAAGGAGCTGGCCAAGCTCCAGGAACAACTTAAGGTCAAACTGGAATGAAAGTCTGTCTTAAAAGCAGACAGAAATTTGGGAAGTTGGAAAACAAAAGTGGCTGTCTTGCAAAATCACTTAGCATTAGAATCAGCCCAAATGATCTCTGTGCAAAAAGAAAGGAGCCATTTAAAGTTTACCTCAAATGAGATCCTCCTTGCTATAGATCTAAAACCTGGACAGTACTAGACAGTTACTAGGAGTTTCAGAAAGGGGTTCTGAGCACAATCACCAATTCTGGGGTGTAAGTTTGTACCTCCATTCTGAGAGTGCCATCTTGCAAAGACAACTTTGCAACACTATGATTGGAGTATGAGCTCTGTGGGCTGCCCGTGTTACAATAACTGAAATGTAAAAATTCGGGCAGGTCTGTGATGGAGTTGGGTGGTTGTAGAGAACTATTTTCAGTGTTATGAAGCATTTACAACACACTGTGACCCAAATTTTGAATTCCTAATGTTTTACTGACAGATTCATGTAAGGCTACAGCCAGCTGCTGAATGAGCATTATGCCCTTCATCCACCAGACGGTAAGCTTAAATAAACTTTCTCAGTTGCTAGCTTTGCCCTCAGATTAGTGAGGGAAGCAATACTGCAGGACGTTTTGACCGTTCAGGGATAAGGCATGCATGCCATCCACTTGAGAGGCAGCGGAGTGACAGTGGCAGCAGGGCTGCACCACGGGGGTAAATCCTACCAGACATCTGGCAGCTCTTCAACCAGAACAGGAAAGTGCTGAGTTGCCAGACCAGGCTGCCTTTAGGGGAAGAGAAAGAGCTAATTTCAACTATTTCACAGGGAGTCTTGAGATCTGAACCAAGGGAACAGACTAGTTCTGGTTCTTGTCCAGTCCTCGTGGACTGGTCCCTGCCACTCACACAGTGGCCGAGACCTGCCCTTTTGGGTAGCCCCCGTGTTCCTCCTGTGGCCAGAGCCAAAGTCCCGTACAGCACACTGCGATCCTTCTGGAGGGGCGCTGGATATACATTTACAATGCAACGTAAAGCTTATATAGCAAGTGCATAATTTCAGCGTTGGTAATGCAAAGAAGCATAGAACCGCACAAAGCTGCATAATAATAACAAAGTCACCTGTGGAACTCTTTTGTCAAAAAATATTTAACAGGGTATTTTAAAGCAGCTATTTAAACTCACCCTGCCCCTTTCTGTTCTCCACAGAGCAGATACCGAAGGTTCCTGTACCGGTTTAAGGAAGCTTAACCAGATACTGCTGTCCTGTCGCTAGGCAGCACAGGCGGCTGCACAACTGTAAACCGAGGGGCAAAATCAATGTCGTTATAGTTAATGATGAGGAGAAACCCTGAGGGGTGAGTGACCTGTTGAGTAACCAAGGAGCACTGAAATACCCACTATACCTGTTCCAGTCTCCTGATGAGGGATTGCTAGTGGAAAATACCACCCTGCTCCGCCAGCCAAGTGTCCCGGGGCCAGCTGCAACGGCAGGCTTCTGACTGGAAGGGCAGGGCGGTTAATTTTTTCCCAGGTTTATTACAAGCCGGCTCAGCATCCCCCTCAGCCCAAACGTCCCCTCACAGTCCCCTTCCCTTCCCTTCCCTTCCCTTCCCTTTCCCTTTCCCTTCCCTTTCCCCTTTCCTTTCCCTTTCCCTTTCCCTTTCCCTTTCCCTTTCCCTTTCCCTTTCACTTTCCCTTTCCCTTTCC
>NW_020799091.1:30289026-30302126 GCF_003259725.1 Athene cunicularia | reverse complement strand
GCCTGGCGGCGGGCACGGCACGGCACGGCGGGGCGTGGAGGAGGCCTCGGCGGTGAGCGGGGAGGCGGCAGCTGCTGGTCCCTCAGGTCGGTCGGTCGGTCGGTCGGTCGGGGGTGGGGGGGTCGCCTCTCGCCTCGCCGGCAGGTGCAGATGTTTCTCCGTGAGCTTCACCGAGTGCGAGCTCTGAGGAGGGCGGGGGGTCGCTGAGCTTTGCTTGGCGCTCTCCAGAGCCCTCCACTCCCGAGCCGGGACGCGCCCCTTCCTTCTCTTCATAGTCTTTTTCCTCCTGATGCCCTTCGTCTCAAGGAGGGAGCCGTGTTTCGTTTTGTCGCTGAAAGGGAGCTGGTCGGTGCAGGTTGTTGCCTCCTTTCGCCCCTTCACAGGTGCTGCTGTGTCCTTGCTCCGGCTGCTGAGGCAGGCTAGCAGTGCCGCTCAGGGAGCTGCAGGAACCCCTGCAGCTGCGGAGGGGGCTCTCACTGGCTTCCTGCTTGAAAAGCAACTGGTATTTTCCAAGAACTTGCCACGAAGCTTGTTAGCTTTAGCTCTGTTTTTTTTTGTTGTTGTTTTTTTTTTTTTACTTTATGATGTTGCTTCACTTCTTGAATAGACAGCCTGAGCTGTGTGTCTGCAGTATCCATGTAGTTAGAAGGTATTGCTTAGATAACTATCTTACACGTGCATGCTTATATTACAGGGAATAACTTTCCAGGGCTAGTAACTAATTTAGTATAAGCCTTCTGTAACATTCAAGGGTCAAATCCATTTTAAACAGTGAAGCCTACTGTAAACTGGAGTGTACTGTGTGCTTAGTATACTAGCAATATTATTAACCAATACAAAATTCGTTATGGACTTGCTCAGGTGGGTCCAGAGGAGGCCATGAAGGTGATCAGGGGCTGGAGCATCTCCCTTATGAGGACAGGCTGAGAGAGTTGGGGTTGTTCAGCCTGGAGAAGAGAAGGCTCCAGGGAGACCTTATAGCTGCCTTCCAGTACTTACAGGGGGCTACAGGAAAGGTGACGGGGGACTCTCGGGGAGTGTAGTGATAGGATGAGGGGTAATGGTTTTAAACTGAAAGGGGGTAGGTTAAGATTAGATATTGGGAAGAAGCTCTTTACAGTGAGGGCAGTGAGACATTGGTATAAAATGCCCAGAGAAGCTGTGGCTGCCCCCTCCCTGGCAGTGTTCAAGGCCAGGTTGGACGGGGCTTTGAGCAACCTGGGCTAGTGGAAGGTGTCCCTGCCCATGGCAGGGGGGTTGGAACTGGATGATCTGTAAGGTCCCTTCCAACCCAAACTGTTCTATGATTCTTTTAAAGTCTGTTCTCTAACGGGGAAATATCTAAATATTTGTTTCAAGTGACACATTATTTCAGTCACGCTGCCAATTAAAAGCAATTACACTGGCTTCTGACTCTTGCAAAGAGTGTGTGAATTAATGGCTGTATTAACCTCACCTAGTGTCCTTTAGGGGTAGTATCACCTCTGTCACCTTACTGATATTCAGGGAACGACAATGTACATTTGGTAAGGATGGTTTGTTTCTAGTAAAATTGGAGACTTCTATTTTATAATGAGGGCTGAACTTAGTTTTTAAGTAGTTTCTCAATTGCCAATGGGATGCTTCTAAGGAGATGCTTACTGGTTTTTATCAGTGTAGGGAAGAACCAAGTAAGAAGCAGAACAAGAATTCAGAAAATGATACAGCTGAGGTGAAGGGGCAGAGTTGCTTGATGGTGGTTTTTTAATATTTTTTTTTTTTTTTTTGAGATAACTCTGTCACTCTGCTTTAATTTCTTCCTGTAATTATGGAAAGCTAGAAGGAAGGATACAAGGTAGAAATAAGTGGAAAGACTCAGATGATTAGATTGGTGTAAACAGCAGGAGAGGAGACTAGTAAGCCTTTCAGAGGTACAAACATTGCCAGTGCAATGTAAGGCCTTCACCTTGGGATATGTCAAAGGAAGTGTGTTATAAAATATCTGCATTAGGGTAATTCTGTACATAAAACTTCAGCTAATAGTAGTAAATTTTTATTTGATTTACTGAAGTAGTTACTTTAGTAAACAGACTTTAGCAGACTGAAGTAAAGTCTGAGGACTTTATTTGGCTGTGCTTGCATACTTCTTGTGTCAGTGCCCCAGAATTACACAGAAAAACTGAGTAGCCTTCATTCCCTAAGCAGAGTGAAATACAAACCAAACTACAGTTATATTTTAATTTTTTCAGTGTTGTGGTATTTGTGATAGGTGAAAATTTGTTTTAATGTGTTGAGTAGAAAAAAGTTAACTGTATATTCAGTTTTGGTAAGTTTCTTAAAAGCAAAGGTTGTGTGTGGATGATAGTTGGGAAACTGAGCTTGGCTATGTCTCCATTAATTAAATTATCTGCCATTAATCATGACAGGACAGGAATAGAACTTGGAGCTGCAAGTGTCCTGCTTCTGGCACAGTGTTATTACCCATGTTGCTCTGCTGCTTTCATATTGAAAAATTGTCATGGTCCATGGCCATGGCTCCTATCTTTGTACTGCACTGTTTTCGGCAATATAGTGGGTGCCCTTACTTGCCTTTTCTTTGTGTTTTTTTACATCAGTGGTGTTGTGTGCAGTGGCCTAAAGAGTAAGATGGATTTCTGTGGGTTTGGTTGTTGAGTATTTGAAAGTGTGTGCTTTGAGCTCCTATGTTTGGGGTTTTTAAAATTGTATTGAGTGTCAGAAGTCTGAAGACCTGGGTAATTCCTTGTGAAGTAAAGATGACAAAAGGAAAACTAGGGCTGCAGTAACTATTAAGGCATTATCAGTGTCTGCAATTTCTCTTAACTTCACTTGGACACTGAGTTATTGACACTTCTAGAGGAAGTGACCAAAGAAGGTTCATCTTTGGTGGTGCTTAAGTAACTGGTGTATTTGCAATTATTTTCCATCTGAAGAGTACAGGTGAACAAACAAGGTAACAGGGAATGGAAGTGCCAAGGGAAATTATTTCAAGTAAAATTATTCCACACAGTTAACTGGCAAAAATATAACTGTAGAATCCAGTGTTTAGGAGGATATTGCAGAAAATGGGGAATGGAAGGTACTTATGAGGAAGAGGAATGATAAGCTGTGAAGAGATCTACTTGGTTTTGGGAAGGGCAGTCTTGTATGGGCTGGAGTGGTCTGGTTTTGAGGTTCTTATTTCTTTTTGAAGATTTTTGGATTACTTTAGCATTTTGCAAAGCATATGTCATAGTTAATCATGATTTGTGGTCACTTTGTAAAATTCACTCAAGTGGCTTCTGAGTTAGAGCAGCCCTTTTTTACTGTAAAAGGCCTAATGCACGCAATTTACACTATTTTTGTATAACATTTACCAGAATTAATATTGTGAAGACTGGTAGCAGAAATAGGCCTTAATGGAGGCAAATGTTGTATGTGCCTTTATATTCTGTCAAAGTGTATTGGCTCATGTAATGTTGATACCAGGAGGAAAAAAAAGGGAGAAGTTTGGTAATGACTGTCTTAATGTTCCATTTAATTACAGGATGTAGTGAAACTAATTCAGCTTGATAAGAGTCATTGGAGGTTATTCACTTCAGTGCTCCTTAAGGTCATGCCTGGGAGACAAACTACTTTTATTTTTTCATGGTGAGGACAGTGGTGGCCAAAATGCATAGTAGAGACGTTGATTTGAACCTGGGTGGCTTTGTGCAGTATCACTGACTTCTAATTGTCAAAGGTATTAAATGTTTTTACCCTTAGTATGCTTGGAAGGTCCATCTTAAATGGACAAGGAACAGTTTTATTAAATGTCAGCATATATATTTATACAACAGATGTACTTACAGAAGCATTAAATCATTGTCTCATTTTACAGAAAGAAGAATCAATAATGTCAGCACTAAACTGGAAGCCCTTTATTTATGGAGGTTTAGCATCAATCACTGCAGAATGTGGTAAGTTTTTCCTTTAGCTGTTTACATGATTTATTTTGATCAGATAGTCCCTTTTAAAACAAGCTGCCTTCTATGCCATCAGTGACAAAGTAGTATATATAGTCTAATATATATAATATATATAGTCTACAGCATAGTTTTTTTCTTTAAGGCTGACTGAAGAGTTGCTCAGAATTTTGTTATAATGTCAGAACACTTCTGTCTTAAATTCATATCCCATGTGAGTCTTCTTCATATACAAACATTGCCTTTGGATTCTGTTACCTGGTGTTTGTTGATCTGTTCCTAGACAGTGGTTGTAAGTATGCACAGCTCTTGTTTTGCTAGAGTAGACAAGCTCTTAACTTGTAAAATTTTTGGTTTAGCTTTTCTGAGTAGCTGTGTTGCAGTTTAAATTCCCTTTTCTTGAATGTGAGTGGCTATTCAGATTTGAACGCTTAAATTCAGTTAATGTCCAACACAGAGTAAGTGCTAGAGTGAGCCAGTGCATCTGATGTTTTAGTGCCTACTCTAAAGAAAAACCTAAAATAACATCCTTTTAAAGTCTTACCTGAAATGCATGTACATGAAGATAAAGGAGAAATCTGGGTTTTTTTTGCAGTAGCAGAACATAGTCTGTCATGTGTTTGGCATGCATCTGTCTAATAAAGTAGATGTAGTATAAAATTACACTTAAAATTACTCTTTTGTTTTCCTTTTTGACCTTCTCCAATGAATCCTGTTCAAACTTTAGTTTGAAACCTTGCTTACTCAACTGAATGTGGCCAATAATGCTAAAAGCTTTGTGAGGAAGACAAGCAATTCATAAAAGCCTTGCTTTTCTAGTAAAGCTTGTTAAACAGATGTAGCTAATCCTGACTCCTATTAGTGTTTAGGTGAGTATTGAATATTGAGGTGGTCCCTTTCCTAAAGATAAGCTCTGGAGGAATATGCTTTCTAAACCCTTTCATAAAGGGAGGATGGAGATTGTGAACTTGACATAGCAGTAGGCTGCAGGAAAGCAGTAACAGCAGTGGGTACTACTGCTATTGCTCTTTCAGGTTCTAGGCTAGAATCTGTATAGCTTGTCCTATGGAATTTGTATTTCTTTGCCTTCAGTGAAATGCTTTTCAAAGATGTTGGTAAAATACACATGCAAACTCTGTACTTGAGTGTGATTGCACAATCCTCTTCAGTGTGGCTGTTTACAACCAGACATTCCATGTTTCCTGAAAACATAGTGAATATAAAATGTAAACATAGGAAGAAGTAGGTATGACCTCTGACAAGCTTTAGAAGAAACAAGGTGACATAAAATGAATCAGTTGCTTAAAGTCTTGGTAAGAGAGATTTCTTTTCCTCTGGGAGTATTTTTATATATTATAAAGGCTGCTGTTTTTTCTATCTTGTCCTTTGTTAGCTAAGTACTTGATAGATTTTTCTCTCTGATTTTTCTTTAAGGTACTTTCCCCATTGATCTGACCAAAACACGTCTGCAGGTTCAAGGTCAAGTTAATGATGCCAGATATAAAGAGATTCGCTACCGTGGAATGGTGCATGCACTAGTCAGAATATGCAGAGAAGAAGGATTGAAAGCCTTATACTCTGGGTAAAATTAAATGACTTGCAGTAATGGTTTATGAACAGTATATTGATAAGTATAAACCCAATATATGTGTGAATTCTTGAGGTTTGGATTTACAAGGTATTTGATTAGCCTCAATTAACCTGGCAGTTGAATGCCCAAGCTTAGATTGGTTCAATGCTTGCACCCTACAATAGCTTTTCATATTTAAAAAAAAAAAAAACACTTGCAGAAAAAAAAGGCTAAGCCTAAGTTATTCTATGCCATGCTACTCTGTCTGTTCCATCTCTCGGAAGAAACACTGAATTAATCTTTGTGTATAAATGGTCATATTTTTTTTTAAAAACATGGAAGATGGTGGGTAAAGATGTAATCTGCAGACTACATTTCAGACAAACTGGCCAGTTATTTCATAGATAACAACTTGAGGTACGCTCTAATACTAATCCTTCCACAGTTTGTTCCTGTTCTTGCAGGCTTTATAAAAAAAAAAAAAAAGAACCTAAACAAAGAGAATCACAAACCCTTGTTTTGTCTGTAGTGAGTTTAAATTGTTGAATTAAATGAACAAACCTTTCTCTGGTAGATATCTTGTGTTCAGTCCCTCCTGCTCTAAAAAGTATTTGCTAATCAATCTTTTGCAATTTTGAGCATAAATATTATCACTGCCTATTTTTACAGGATTGCACCTGCAATGCTACGGCAAGCTTCATATGGAACTATAAAAATAGGCACTTACCAGAGCTTAAAAAGAGTGTTTGTTGAGCATCCAGAAGGTGAGTGGGTTTTTTCAATTTAATTGAAGACTCTTTTGCTTGAAGCTGGTTGTCTCCATTTGGTAACTTACTGTAGCAGTTTGAACAAGTCTACTGAGAAGACATTCTTTATACCAATTACAACAAAGTGAGTCAGCAAGGAAGACTTGTCAGAGCAGTTTTTAAGGCTTCTGTAACTGGCACTTTCTTTGGTTAAAGGAGGGCTGGCATCATCCTGCCCTTATGCATTTTAAGATTTGTAAATCTGCAGCTAAACTCTTTTTCTTTGTTTATGGAATAGATGAAACCTTGATGATAAATGTTCTGTGTGGCATTCTTTCGGGAGTAATCTCATCATCTATTGCCAACCCTACTGATGTCTTAAAGGTAATTATGTAGAGTTTGCCCTTAGTTTTCATCCTCTCCTTGAGGAAATGAGGAATCTCCTAATGAATATAGGATTTGTTGTTTTGTAATCCTATTTATTCTCAGTTTTTCACTTGTAAAAATCAGTAACATCCTGGATTATTGGAACCTTCTTCTGGTCCATACTAATTATTTGGAAGTATGCAACAGGCAGCTGATGGCTGGGGAGGTAGTTGGATTCATAACATTTTCTGGAAGTGGGGAGAGTATAATTTAAGATGACTGTTCTTATCCTTCATGCTATAGTGTTTGTGTGGAAGCCATAGTGCATACTTGGTAACACTGTTATGCTCAGAATAGGTGAAGATCAATTTAGAGGCAAGAGTTTCAGTGAGTGCTACTTGTACTATGTGGCTCTTCAGTCCTGTAAGAGAGGCTTTGCAATCCAGTGTACCAGCATCAGTCATTTAAAGTGAATTGGTGAAATAATCACCTCTTTAAGAAGCTGTTATCTTAATGGTAGTCAATGACCTCTTTTCCAGTTACTTAAAAGGGTTGATGGTATTTAACTTACAAAACTGTAGCATAGCAGGTTATTTACATGTCTATCTGTAATGAAAAATTAAAACTTTTTTTCTAAAACTACTAGAAACTTAATCCTTCATAAGGCTATTGTGGCTATGTAGAGGCATTTCAAACATAAGCTTCTATTTCAAGTGTGACTTTGATTAGTTATCTCTCAAAATCATATCCATGTACCAACTTGCTTGTCACCAAACTTTTATTCGGTAGTTACCATGCAGGTTCCCGAAGACATTCTTAGAAATCCACAAGACCATGGTTGTCACTAGCTGAACCCTTAATCTTTTTAACCTCTCATTTTAACACGTTCCTGTAAAAATGCTGTCAAGGACATCCTGCAGAACCCATCTGTCAGTCTAATCTAAATGGAGTAGTGTATAATTACAGAAATAGAAGTGACTTAATGCAGTTAAGAACTACACCATGTACTCATTCAAAATTAGCAGCTGCATTTGGATAGTTAAGGCACTTCAAAAGATTGCATCGTGGTTATGATAATGTCAGCTGTTAATTTCTATTCAAAGAGAAGTTGACTTTAAAAGATTGTAACTTAAAATGTTAATAAAGCTGTAGTAAACTATTACGGGTTGTATGTTTGAAAATTATTTTCTAACTGTCTTCAAATGAATCTCAGATCAGAATGCAAGCCCAAGGTAGTGTGATTCAAGGAGGAATGATGGGCAACTTCATACAGATCTACCAAAAGGAAGGCACTAAAGGATTATGGAAGGCAAGTGGTTTTGAACTATATCCTACACTTTAAGTACAATTTCTTGCTCATCTGTATTTCATGTACTTCCACAGTATTCTCAGCCAAAATATGGAGAGGTCAGTACCTAATATGTATGTAGCTTGTCATGACTGCTTCACTGCTGGTGTCTTGGTTAATTCTGGCAAAGGGTTACTGCCAATCTTGTGTTCAAGGATTGGCTGCTCCTTAAAAAAAGGAGACAAATGGAGGCTTAAATTAGGGTAACTGGTCTATGACCAGTTTGACAACCCTTTTCAAGACACCTTGCAGTGTGTGCACTCTGCTCTTTTTTAAAAAATGTGTACTAAAGAACATTTGTGTATCAGGGTACTAATGAGCATCTCTCTAGCTCAGGAATTCTTGTGCTCAGACTTGTAGGTTGTCTCTTATGCCAGTTACAGTCAGTGACTGTATAACAACTGAAGACCAAGAATGGACAGCTGTTCTAAATCAGATGGAAAATAGAAATGTTTTTCTATTAGCATGTTTTTTTTTCTGCAAAGTTTCTTGATCTCCATTTCTCTGTTCATCTTCCTTTGTCAGTTTTTCAGTTAGCAGTGAGGGGAGCAGTATCACCTGGTTGTTGAGGTCTTAGCTGACTGTTGATGTAAGAATTGGGATGTTAAGCAAAGATGGAGTAGCATAAAGGAACTGAAATTGCTGTTCATCATGGAAAAGTGATTTATCTGTTAATTTGAATTTGCACTTCTGGAGCACATACATTTAAGACTTGTACTTATTAGCCTTATTTGAATTCAAAATGTTCTTAATACATTCATGGTATGTTGCTTTGTGTTATAAAAGATAGAATTTTCTGATGGTTCACAAAAGTTAAAGGATATAGTTGAAATTTAAAATTCTTTTGGCAGGGGGTATCATTGACAGCACAGAGAGCTGCTGTTGTTGTTGGAGTGGAGCTGCCAGTGTATGACCTTACCAAGAAGCACATAATTATGTCTGGATTTATGGGAGATACAGTATATACTCACTTCCTGTAAGTCTGTATCACTAACTGTCTGCAGAGCTCATTATGGGGGGTGAATCTTGATTTCTTTTTTTTTTTTTTTTCCCTGTCATCAGTCTAGATGTAAATATATTTTTGATGTGTGTATAGTTTTTAATGCAGTAGCATCTCAATGGTAGCACATAGCATAGAAGTGAATTTTATTTTTAGGCTTTAGATTTAACTTTCTTTTGAATATAGAATTTTGTTTTGTGGATGGTCTGAATCCTTCAGTTTTGTAAACTGAGGTTAGAGGAAAGTTCCAATCAAATATTTGCTATTCTCAGGGGTACAAACAGCTGTTCAAGTATACAGAAACTGTATACAAGGGCTGTATGTCAAATCTTTAAAAAGATGCTTTATAGTAAATAAAATTTTTTTTCACATCTATTAGTTGATATAATTTTTAATTAAAAGCACTAAGCACTCATTATTACTACATGTTTTCTGGGGAGGGGGAATTCCTGTGCATGTTTAAATGTGGTAGGTTGTTTCATTAAACCTTTCTTTTATTAGCTCAAGTTTTACTTGTGGATTAGCTGGAGCCCTTGCCTCCAACCCAATTGATGTTGTGAGAACACGCATGATGAATCAGAGAAGCCAACAACATGGAGGATATTCAAACTACAAGGGTACTTTAGATTGCTTGTTACAAGTAAGTAGTTCTCATATCAACGTTAGAAGCTGATGCCATCAAGCAGTTATTTGGGTGTAGAACTTGAAATTGTTCTAAGTTCCCCTATAAATTTATCCAAGTAACTTGGATATGCTTTTTTTGCCTTTATGATCAAAGGGACCGTCCTGCCAATAATGCACATGGTGTGAAACTTATCTCCTGTCTTCTTGACAGAAGGGCAGTAAGAAAGTTAGTATCTACTGCATGTACTTACTTCCTTTTGGTACTTGGATGTGTAGACTGAGTCTCCTGGCAGCATTCTCTCAACTTTATATGATGTTAGGATATTGATAGGAAACTACAATTTCATAGGTTAGTTCTTAAAGAACAACATCTTCTGGGGCAGGTGGTTTTCTCTGTTGCTTACTGCATATTGGAAAGCCTAGTACAGCCAAAGACAGTGTCAGTCTCTGATTTTGATTATTTTGGCTTGGCTTCTTCAATACCTAAATTGGGTATGAGGTGGGAGCATGATGGCCTTTTACGTGGAGAGGAGTGGATAGGACGCTGTTGGTGTCTAAACTGTTGACAGACAGTCCAGTCTGTGTAACAATCCAGGCCATGCTGTCCACTGCAATTTTGTCCATAAAGCAAATGGAAAAAATTCAAGGTGGGTGCCTAACATGAGCTGCAGGTTTACATGTAGCACTCTGGAAATATATTGAAAAAACAAGTCTGGGAATGCAACTTGGATGAATCTGGGGTGGGTACTAAATGACATGGTCTGCATCTTTACCTTCCAGGTAATGTTGCAGGCATTATGAATCTTGGCTTTATCTAGTGCAATGTTTCCTTATCCCATCATACAGTATATTTAAATCAAGGTTACAGCACTAAGAAATTCCCTTCAGTGGTATAAAAATCTTGTTAGCTGAGATAGTATTTAGATTTTTCTCTAATAAAGAATTACATAAGCGTGTTCTTGATGTGCTTTATTCCAGACATGGAAGAATGAAGGCTTTTTTGCTCTATATAAAGGGTTTTGGCCAAACTGGTTAAGACTTGGTCCTTGGAATATCATTGTATCCTTTTTCAAAAGTGGGCAAAACTATTAAGCTAGCCATACAACAACAAGTATTGATAGAGTTCCATGGAATGGTCTGTGGAAAGTGCCATGTCAGCACAAATATTCCCTTTTCATGTATGGAACATTGTGTAGTTGACCATTTTCTTAGTCAACTGCTGCTGGTCAGATTGAATTTGTGATTCACAGAGTGAATATTAGAATGTGATATTGCAAAATATTTTCTTTTCCTCCAATTTCATACCTGTTCATTTCCTTAGTTTGGAGCCTGATTTTTAAATAAAATTAACCAGATAAGTTAGAAATAGGGGCAATTTCTAGAAGTGGGGAAACTCTTGGCAGTTAGCCATGAAGTCTTTTTGTATTTTAGTCTCACACACCTTGGTTTGTGTTTCCAGAGCCAGCTGATCAGAACTTTGGGAAGTGGCTTGGTAGTAATGTGTTTTTTGTTTTTTTTTTTTTTTTTTTTTCCATGAGCAAACCTACTTTAGCTTATCAAAGGTAAGTGAGTAAAGTTAAAGGCTTTCGTAGTACTCTTCTGCTTCCCTAGTCCTGTGTTTTTAAGATCCTGAGGAACCAGGATGGGAAAGCAGTTGGCATCACCAGCCTAAAAGCTGTTCATGTACAGGAGTGCCCTGAGTCAAGTTTTATTGTTCTGCATAGCAAAAATGGTCAATCAGCACCATTACATAGGAGGGGACTAAGAAAAGTGAAGTTTCACACAGATACTGCTGCCCTTTAGTGAAGTGACATTTTGCACTGCATGAACAGGAAACACTTTTCCTTAATCAGCTGTTCCAGTTCTTTCTGACATATGAACAACTGAAGAAATTGGACTCCTGACATGCTTGAACCATATACTGAATTCTGTTCATGTACTGTCTGAGTTTAGAGCAACTTGTAAGTTACCCTGAGTATTTGCTCTTTAAGATGCTGGCCAGAGGAGGAGGCCATTACAAGACTGTTGTGAATGAGAACAACCTGGAAGTGATTTCAAGGCAGTCTGGCTCCTGTAGCAATGCCTTGCTCATGAGATTCAGTGGATGATGTGCACTATTTTCTAGATTGAACCAAACATGGTGAAATACCTTCTGTCAACTGTTTAAATGTTCTTGAATGTGAAGATGTGCAATGCAACTTGATGTTGTTGACTCAGATGCAGTGTTTTAATAAGAGGCAAAGAACAATCTTTCTGATAAGAAAGATCAGTAGTACCAAGGAGCTGTGTTTTTTCCTGTTTTCAGAAGCATATACTATTTGACTGTAATAGTTTATAGCTTCTAATTAAGTGGAAGTGTCACAAGATGCCTTTGCAGGCTTTTAGTTCAGTAAAATACCTGCTGCAATACAAAATCTGCTTCTGGTTTTAGAGCTTTCCTGTGTTCCAAGTCCTTAAATGTCTGCATAATTTGCTGGGAATTATCCAGCTTCATTTGAAAGTGTTGTTGCTACAGTTGTCAGTTTTTCGTAGCTTGAGGGAAGTTTTTTCCAATGTATCATTCTTGGTTTTCAGCGTGATACTTCAACATATTCAGATGTAAATTGCAAGTAGGAATGAAGTTCAAACAAGTCCATGATCATCTGCCTATCTTGCAGAGAAACTGTTTGTGCTTCTTCCGTTGTTGGGAAGAACTACTTGTAAAGGTTACCGGATGCTATGTGTCATTTGAAAGGTTTGAGTTTTACACTGAACAGTTCAGCCTGTGTCACAGATGTGCCTTTTCACAGAAAAGAACCAAACCCCTCCAAATGTAGGTCTATGGTAAAGACTACCTCTTTAAAAAGACACTCAAACCCAGAACACTTCTGTATAGCAAACGGGCCCAGGTTGCTGTTACATGCAAGTAAATACTTTATATGGATCCACCATAGCTTCCTTACACATTTAAACCAAAAGGTAATACTTTATCAAAAACTTCAGGGCCATTAACTAAAAAGTTATGTTGAAGTTCTTACAAATATTGCTGTTGAATTCTGGGAAAGGAAACATGTGAGATGCAGGTCATAAGATGGTCCTTCTGTGTTCACAGAGGGTAGCAAAGCAGGGTGCATAGCTTTGTATTTTTGTGGCATTGTATTAATCTCGTAAACATTTTTGGTTAATCATACATTCCACTTAAAGAAATTTCATTGCAATTTCAAAATAACTCTAATCACTTAAAATTACTGATTTTTGAATTCACAAATGGATTTATAAATGCACCAGGCACTTTCTTTACTAAGGCACAATGTTTTTCTATGTATATGGGTATGCTTATGTGCAGTGTTTTTTCCTTACAGCTGTTTCTGTGCTTTAATAGAAGTATTTGTAAATATTTTTGTACACTATGTAAACTAAGTGTATGTTTTCCATTTTTAAGCTTATTAAAATTTTTTAAATCATTATGTAATGATTTTGAACTGCTTTCTGTTTCTAAGTTTCAAAGGGGGGGTGGTGGGCTGTT
>NW_020799091.1:30270343-30288976 GCF_003259725.1 Athene cunicularia | reverse complement strand
GGCTGGGGCCTGTGGGGCCGCCGCTCTCCCCCGGGGTTTAGGGGGCTGCTCAGCAGCGTTTTGCGTTCTAGCCCCGAGCTCTCGGCTCCCCGCGGCGCCCACAGCCGCTTCCCCAGCACGTCGCCTCGTTTCGCCTCCCTCGCGGCGTCTCGCCCTTCCTTCAGCCTTGCCGAGGCGCCTCATGCCGCCGTGCTGCCCACCCGCCCTGGCTTGCAGGGAGGGTGTGGGCAGCGCTAGCAGTTTGCTTCTTAAGATCCACGGGGTTTTCTCAGCCTGTCCTTTACTACTTCCCTCAGTTCATCAAAGTTTGTCCGCTTGAAATTGTAAGCTTTAGTCGCGGAGTTACATGGGTTTGGTCCTCTTAAGTTGATTCCGATCAATGCATAGCTGCGGCCACCAAAGTTATTTCCTGATATGACTTACAGATGATTCGATGAGCCAGGAATAGGGGTAAAAAGCTTAATAATTTGTCATTGCCGTGGAAGACGTGGTCTCCACTCAGTTATAAAATATCAAACTCTGACGAGGTGAATATTTATGAATGCCTCATTGTCGACAAAGAGAAGGGGAATGAAACGTTTGCATTCCTTAACTGCACTTTTCATGAGAGGTTTTCTATTTGAACAGGATCATAGCACAAGATACAGTGTCCTAAAAATCAACAAAGTTGGTTCTCATCAAGAGTCAGAAAGGTCATAGTAACAGAGGGGAGGGGGTAGAGCAATTCCTTCCTGAAATGCACCTGTTTCATCTCATGCTTCCTCGTTTCTTTTTAATGTAAACTGTATGCAACTGCACTGAAGTAAATATTGGCAGGCATCCAAAATGATTGTAAAAGGATGTAGTGCTATTGGAGGGATGTTCTCAAGGATCTAAACCAGCTTTGCAACAAGGCAGGTACCATATTTGCCAGTCAGGACAACAGGGATGCTAAGACATTGAGTACTTCAGCTGGTCTTGGCTCTTGCTGAAGTGGATTGGGACTGTGGTGTCTCAGCTCTTTGAAAAATCAGGCTCTGATGGACTCATCTTTTCCTCAGTAGCAGGCATGAGAGAAACCCTGGCTCCCCAGCTAGGGTCCTGCCTGTTTTGGATCGTGGGTGAGAAAGATGTGGAAGTTGAACAAGATAGGTCAATCTGCCTTTTCTCAAATAGTTGAACTCTTGATTGTTCTTTCTTTGGTGGACTGATATTACCAGGCAATGAATGTTTTACTAACTGGGTAATTTTCTAGAAAGATACCAATTTGTATTTTAAGTAGTGTTTTCTGTTTTTGTATTACTGATGTTCTCAGCAATAGGAAATGTACTTTACTGGTCAAGTGAATTAAAAAGGGTAATTAACACTATCTAAGGATTTTTTTTTTTCATGAATTAATTTCTTCCATATAAACTAATTAATAGTCTCCAATCATACTTAAATACAATTTCTCTCAAGTTACTTTTTCCATATTTTTCTTGCTTAAAAAGTCATTGTGGCCAATAATGCCCCTTCAGCAGAGCTATTTCCTGTCTTCTGAAAAAAACTCCTTTCTTTTTAGCTTGACTTCTTCAATAAAAGCGTTTAAAACACTATTTCCTGAATAAATTCTTGCAGTGTTAAGTCTTGAGTTTTCTCTGAATGTCTGGCAAAAAAATATGACAATCCCTGTCTGGTGGTGTCGCCACGTAGTGTAGACAACAGTGGCATTTATTTTTGTGTCTGTGTTCTGAATTCTTATGTTCTCAGACACTTTCTAGTGTGTTTCTCTGTGTATAGAACCAGTTAAATTGGAAATTAAAGTATAGCTCATTAGTATGTCAGGTACACGTACATTCAGTTTCTGTTCTTACACAGACGTGTGCGTGTATAAAATGCTGTATAATATTTTCTGACTTAAAAAAAACATTGTTAGGTATTTCTGAATATATAGGTATGGTACTTGTTGGTTTATTATCATATTGATAAAACGTCCATTGCATTTGTTTCTTCAAAAGTAGATGCCTGTGATTTTCTTAAGTTGATGCTTTGGATTGTGTTACTGTAATTGAGCTGAATATACTAATTCTTAGTAAGTTCTTTAAAATTTCTGGGGTTTTGCAAGCAGCTTCCGATTGAAGATTTGTGCAGCCTAACATCTCAGTCACTAACTGTCACGCTGACAGCTGCAGTGCCAGAATCCACAGAGGATGTCCTCTTAAAAGGATTTGCTGTGCTGGGGATGGAGGATGAAAGAATTGAAACAGCACAACAGGTAAGTGATGCTGAATAACCTCCAAGTTGCAGTAATCTTCAGAGAATTCTGTGAGATTTGTCTCTTGCATAGCTTTTGGTGGGTTTGTTACATTTTTTTTGGTCTGTTTTCAAGATGCATGAAGAAACGTGGGGGGAAAAAATTATTGAAGTCTTAGCTCTTAAGTGACAGATACTTTTCCCATTTTGAGTGGAATCTTATGTGAGAGTAAAGCACCCCTTTAGTAAGCTGGTGGTGTCATAATATAGAAGGATGTCATGCCCCCTCCCACTCTTTCTAATGTCACAGCCTGTTCTTGTGCAAATAAAGCCAGATGAAATTCAGTCTTTCCCATTTTAATTTAGTGGAGGAATAGAGTATTTCATTTGGAAGGGACCTACAATGAGGAGTTAATTGTTTGTTTGCTTGATTAATAATTAAGTTATGGAAGAGCTCTGTTTTTAACAAAAGCTCATCTTAATTTCATAGATCTGATTATTTTTTTAATTTATTTCATGTGATATCTGTGTTATTCACACCATAAAATCTCTTCTAGTTCTTCTCCTGGTTTGCTCAGGTACAAACACAGATGGATCAAGATGAAGGTGCCAAGTATAGGTATGTGTTCTTCCTCAGTTCCTTTCACTGTAAGCAATTTAAACCTTGAAGGACTTCATCGTGTCAATGTAATGTTAGCACGCATTCAGATTCAGCTGGTGAGGAATGGGGGAATATGTTGGAACAGCTGAAGTTTTCCAAGGCAGTATGCCCTACACCCATCCTGAAGACAATTGCCCTTGTGACAGAGCAGTTAAAAGGGCCTCCGATTTCATTCTGAACTGCCCAGTATATTAAGCCAGATTGAAATTAATTTTGGCTTCTGGACAGGGCTGTAGACAGAGGCTATCTAAGAGCTTTCGTATGCCTTTTCAACTGCTGCTGGTATTGAAATGGCATCCTCTGAGGGCGAGACTGTGTAAGCAGGTGTGGCTGGTTGTCATTTCTGCAGTGACTATGGCTGTGTTTCTGTATCTACATTCCCAGCATTCCTTGACACTTTGCTCAACTCTGGTTTTGAGACTTGGCATTCTCATCTATTTTTGTCAAACTGACTTTTCCATCAGGCTCGGAAGAACCTTTTCCCACTAACTTCTGCGGTTACTCTTCAAGAGTCTGAAGTATAGCTGAATGGCTTAGCCAAATCCACCGATGGCTTTTAGGGAAACTGTCTTGTGTTTTGAGACTTTACAAACTTGCCCTTGGCCACAAAAAGATGCTGCTGTATTCCCTTCTTCTGTTTTTCTCAGCTTTTCCTTGGTCTGTCTCTTCTTCTCTTGCTCTGACATTTGAGGATGTGATGTTTTCTAAAAGCAGAGGTTTAGGCATATACTAAGCCCATGATCAGATGGGCCTAAAAAGATCTAAAAAAAGAGTAACACCCTTTTACTTGTCACTTGACATTTTCATAATAGCTCACATGAATACATAAGTGTGCCATGGATGCAGAATGCTTTATAGGATGGCCAATATGTAATTTGCAGGAGGCCAGAGGAACAGGAGGAAAATAAGTTGTCTTTTGCCTTTTGCAACTAAAGGATTGCACATGATTACAGAGAATTGTAATTTTACTTGCTGCTTGGTATGTGGTAAAGTAGAGCTCAGAAGTTTTAGCTGACATCCAAGAGTAATTAATTTTAAATTATATTTTAGTCAAGCTGAATGTTTGATATATGTTTAGTGATCATTTGGAGTTTATATCTTCACTGAGCTTTAGATAAACTTGGAGACATTAGATACCAGATCTATTTCATTTAAGGCACTTTCCATCTGCACACTAAGTTTTGAATCCTGTTGGATAATTTCAGCTGCTTTAGGGGAGAGTAAAAGTAATTTCTGAATGGAAACTGAAAACTGTATAGAAAAGACCCAGATTATAACAACACTCCTATTAGAAGCAAGGCAAGTGGAATTTGGCTGCTAGAAGTAACCTGAAGTAGTCTTTCTGTTTGTGCTGTCTGTTTAGACAGTATTCATGTGCTCCAGACTAGCTGTGGTGCATGCTGCTGCTTTCTGGGTAGGTTTGCTATAAGGAATGACAGGAAAATGGAGTTATCATAGTGACTGTTCCAAACCCTGTAGCTATGTTTTTTTCTGTGGGTCATTAAACATCTGCTTATTGTGCACTCTTGCTTGATGCAAGTGATCATATATTCCTAGAGAGGGAAAGGTAGTGGCAGTGTCACTGCAGGCAGCTGGATTTGCAAATACGGCAAGTGAAATTTTACTTCTGTTGATTCTCTTTTTCTAGGCAAATGCGGGATTACTTGTCTGGCTTTCAGGAGCAGTGTGATGCTATCTTGAATGATGTGAATAGTGCCCTTCAGCACCTGGAGTCACTGAAAAAACAGTATCTCTTTGTGTCCACAAAGACGGGAACGCTGCACGAGGCCTGTGAACAACTTCTGAAAGAGCAGGTAATCTTTGATGGGAGGATTACTGGAAATTTCTAAGATACCATAAAGTTTATTTTTCTTAGGCTGGGAAAACTTGTGAGCAGTGTGACAATCCTGCCATTTGCTTTGGTGTGTTTCACTTGCGGCTAGGGTATCAGGCTCTGTGCAGTAAAATGTTCATTTTGTGTTGATAAGCACTTTAATTGAGAAGGAGATAGCTAGATGAACTTTTTAAACTGATGCCTGACAAGTGCAGACGTGATTGAGATTAATAATTTATGGAACTATTTTGAGCTGGTTATTATAAGATTTTTTTTTGTTTTTACATTATAAGCTTATTTCCTAGATACTTTCTTTCTCCTCATGAACTGCTCCAACAGAGATATAATGAACATGTCTTTTTAGCATGACTGGATAAGTGAGAACTTTTAAGTTGTCTCCAGTCTTGAAGTACAGGATTTCTACAGTTCTCTGTAATACTGACGACAGCACTGCTGCTTGTATGCAGTAGTATCTGTGGAATGCTGACAAACCTGTAGAATATATGTTTTTAAATAGACTATTGAGAGTAATATGTCTCTTTCTGGTAAGAGAGAGCAAGAGAGCACCGCTGTATTCTGCATCTTTTGTTGTACTGACTTAGTTGTAAGTTATCTAGACCTAGTTAACACTGGTGTGTGCTGAGAGCTGAAAGGGAGGCTGAATAATTTTATATATATATTTATATAAAATATATATATTTAAAGTACTTGTTAGGTTGCTGATTTTCTTTCATTTATTGTTTTTTAATAGTCAGAACTTGTTGATCTGGCTGAAAACATCCAGCAGAAACTTTCTTATTTTAATGAGCTGGAAAACATCAACACCGTAAGTATTATTTCACTGTTTTTTAGTCTTAGAAAATTAAAGTGTACCAATCTTTTGAACTTTGTCACCAATACTAAGTTACTCAGGTTCCTTACAATGATGCTTTGTCTTGTTTTTCAAAGAAATTGAATTCCCCTACACTCTCTGTGAACAGTGAAGGATTCATTCCCATGCTGGCTAAGCTTGATGATTGTATTGCATATATTTCATCGCATGTAAGTAATTCTGTATTGTTCTTAGTTAAATCTTAATAGTTTCAAAAGTATGTATTAATAAAATTTTTGTGGTATTTTTTTCCTGTAAAATATTATCTCTGCCAAATACAGTAAGAAAGCAAAGATAATGGTTTATAAACTTAAGAAATTTTTACTCAATGTGCTTAATATTGTTTAATTTTTATGAAATAGTGCTTTTAGTTTGTACAAACTAGTATTTCTAGCTAGTAAAATAGTATTTAAAGTTTTGATAAATTTTCGACTCTTATTGTTTGTATTTGAAATGGATTTTTTATTTCTTTCAGCCAAATTTTAAAGACTATCCTGTATATTTGGTTAAGTTTAAACAATGCCTTTCTAAAGCTATGCACCTTATCAAGACATACACTGTGAATACACTACAGAACCTCACAAGCCAGTTAATGAAAAGGGTAAGGTCAAATCAGTAAATGGTAACTCAAGCTGTACTGAAATGTCTATTGTAACACTGTTCAGTTTTTTTATTTTTGAGGGTGGGAGGTGTCAGCAAGTTTGTGTGAAAATAGGTCAGTCCTATACCACAGTGTTTATGTAGATTGGCCAAATTTCAGCTGAATCTGACAGAGACCTAGTGACCCAAAAGATTTTAAAATAATAATTAAAAAATGCTGGATATTGAAGATGATGAAGTAGGTGAATTGAGATAGGTGAACAGTAACCTCTGTGAAGGCCAGGGATGGATAAACAACTGAGAGGCAGCAGCCAGGCAGCTTTCCTGAACCAGTTTGCACACTAGCTCTGTTTCAGCTACAGCACACGCTGCCATCTCAGTTGTCAAACAGGGAAGGTGCACATGAGAAATACAAGTACTGTGGGGGCCTGTTTTGGAGTTGGATCATTAGAGACGGAGAGGTTGCAGGGAATACTTGCAGAAAGTATACAGGAGCTGCATGTCGTAGGATGAAAACTGTTAAAGCATGACAACTCTTTGAGTTCATGACATGACTTTCAGTGTTATATTTCAATGAGTATTCTTGGATGCTCTTGGTCATCTAAATATTTCTTTCTGATAAGTCTGCAGTGTATGTGTAGCTGCAGAGAATAACTGTGACAAGTCCCTAATAGTTCTGGCATATCTTTTGGTTAGTTTGAAAAAGTTGACAGCAATGTTAGAGAGTCACAGGGTTAGAGTTAGATGCTTTACTCACTTCAGTAGGACTTAGGCATGAATGCAAATAGGGAGGTTTCTTGTTCTCATTAAAATGTTAACAGTCTAGTGCTGCAGTATTTTGGCAGAGGAGAAAGAGGAGAATGTCTCTTTCTATCCACTTTCGTCCGTCCTTCCTTCCTCCAATTAATTGTTGTATGCCTTACACTCAGTCCTGTTACAGGCAAACTTGTTGTGAGGGATAACCAGTGAAATTGAAATATGATAGAATTGAGAATTGGTAAACCTGAAGAAGGAGATTTTAGACAATGCTTATGAAAGCTTGCTAAAGGATACTTCTGGAGTGAAGATCTTGGTTAAGTGTCATTGAACATTTTTCATGTTTGGTATAAAGCTAGTTTTTAATTCTAAAAAAAGTACCATAGCTTGGTTTGATGCCAATTGATTGCAATGACTGAGCTAAATTGAAGTGGAACTGAATATCTCTGGTAATAAACATGACTACAGAAAGAAGTAAAACCTTCTGGATTTGAATTGCTGCTTAGGAGGTTCAAGTCAGGAAGGAGACCTCTTTTAGGAGTTAGATGACCTCCTCCTTCCCATCTGCATGGCAGTTTTGTGGATATTTGCATATTTCTCTGCTTCTGCTAGAAGTGCAGTACTGGACCAGTGGTCTTCAGTTGTGATCAAGTGTTGAGATTTCCTGTTGCAACACAACAAGAGGTCTTGTCAGGACTGGAAAGGGACTGATGAGAGCTAGATGTTCTTTTTTTACTTCTCACATGTGAGTGTTTGGGCATTTTGATCTGCATGTGTATAAGGATGATCAGGTTGCTCACGGGGTTGAAAGGAGATGGGGAAGGTGGAAGAGTTTTCTAGTCCCCACCATGTTTCAAGGGAAGGCCGTCTGCTTCTCTTTATTTCATCAGTAGGGATAAGGGGAAAAAAGCCTGGTGGCTAAATTTGGTCTCTGCTCTGGTTCATTACTGGTAGAACTTGTCTAAGTTCAAGCTGTCTGTCCAGCTAAGCTGGGAAGTGGCAGGGAAAACTTGAGAAAACTTGAGAAAACTTGACATTCCAGTTGAAGCTTTAATGAGAGCTGAAACTTAGATTCTCTACCTAGGACTGTGAGATAAAAGGGAAATTTTGTTCCATTTTAGTACTGTAGATTAAGGAGCAACAATCAGTACTACTGTGGCAGGTCCAGAGAATATTGTCTCTAGTGGAGAATGCTGTAATTACTGAAAATGTTACTTTGTTGTAGAGACTGTTGAAACTTTTATTTTGGGTTTTGTTCTTCCATCTGGCTTTAGCTGAGTTCTGAAACAAGAGTGCCTTTCTAGGTGGAAAGTGGCAAAGGGCTGTTCCACTGGCAGTATAAGCGTAAAGAACCAGAGCCTAATTATCTCAGCCATTAAATACTACAAGCCAAATATAGTATTCTCCTTTTTAACCAATTACTCATCTCTTCTTTCAGGATCCTTCAGCTGTGCCAAATTCTGACAATGCCTTTACGCTGTTTTATGTAAAATTCAGAGCAGCTGCTCCCAAAGTCAGAGTAAGTAGGCTGGGAACTAACTGTTAAAAGGGAAGCTATGAAAATGGGGTTTGAATTTATTAGTAGTGTGAATGCAAGGATTACATATTGTGCAAGTGTGAATGTCCAAAGATTGCATATTGTGTCCATGGAAAAAGACTGCAAACTATTTTCCAATTATTAGGAAAAAATAATTTACTGATAATAGTTTTTTCTTTTTGTTGAGTAGACTCTTATTGAACAAGTAGAGCAAAGATCTGAAAAAATGCCGGAGTGAGTATGTCTACATAATTTATTTTCAATAATTTTAAGTTTTGAAAATCTTTACTTTTGTTTAAGTACTGTTTAACACATTATTCATTTAAAAGAAAGTTTTAAAAATTGAAATTATGTAGACCTAAAAGAGGGTATTAGAATGAATTTTACCTTACTGGAAAATGATCTTCAGGATGCAGTTACTCTTTTAATTTCTTGGCTAGGTATCAACAAGTTCTCAATGAAATCCATCAGTGTTACCTTGACCAGAGGGAGCTTTTGCTTGGTCCAAGTATTGCTAGCACTGTTACAGAATTAACCAGTCAGAACAACAGAGACCATTGTGCTCTGGTAGGTAAAGTAGTCATGTATTGTGGGGTTTTTGTTATGTTTTAATTCTCCCCCTCCCAAGTAAAATGTACTTACTTAATGCAGTCATTTACATGCAGAATTATCAGTTTCGTTTCTGGTTTTTGAATCATTAAAATTTTACTAATATTTTCAAGTAATGCATGTTTTGTGGAAGATTATTCTGTAAAAACTGCTCTGCTACTTAAGGGGATATTTGCAAAAGCATAAAATGTGGTTACTTAAATTTAATCAGAAACAAAAAGGGACAGAAGTTGCACGATAAGCTTTTATTTGGCTCGTAACATCTTTTTAGTTGATCTCAATAATTCTGAATTTCACAAAGCTTCAATTTAATCATAACTGTAGCAATAATAATAATATTGATAATGCAATATACAATATAATGATGTATAATATAGTGTCTGTAATAGCTCCTGTGCTACTGAAGTGAGAAAAATAATTTAGTAATCAAGCATTTGCCTTTCTGTGAATACAGGTGCGAAGTGGTTGTGCCTTTATGGTCCATGTATGTCAGGATGAACACCAGCTTTACAATGAGTTCTTCACAAAACCAACACCAAAACTGGAGTAGGTGGTACATGCTGGTTTTGTTTTTCTAAATGTTGTATTTACTATGCTGTGATATAGCAGACAGTGTTATATGGCAAATAGGGTTGCATTGAACTGGTTTGGTAAGAACCAGCAAGAAAAAAAAGCCTCAATCACTTTATGCATCAAAATTTGATGTTCTTTTTTCTTTCTTCTTCAGGCAAAGCTGATAGTTTACATTCTCCATAAGCATAAATAATCTGAGTAATGTAAATGCTCTGTAGATGGTCTGGAAGAGATGAAGACGCACAGTTGCTTTGCAAGTAGCTGTAGAGTTTACTGTGCTACAGCTCTCAGATGTTTTTGTACTGCCTCTGTACCAATGGTTTGCACAGTCAGTTGCAGAAGTGCTTTTTATTTACTTCAGTGTAAAATTAAGCTGATGAACTCCAGCTGTTTTTCATCAAGGGTTTAGACTTACTGAGCTGCCTTTATGGTCAAGGAATATTTGCATATGCCTGTGTGTGGTCTGAATGGAAGGCAGAGTAGTGGACACCTGAGAAGGGTATCTGTATCTCCTCTGCCTAGATCTAGAAGAGGGACAGGTTGTTGTCTTCACATGGTAATTGCATTATGAAAGTATTGTAGGTTTTTTTACAACAGACCTGTAATATTAGAGCAACTGATTAGATTATACCCCTTCTCCAATTTGCTGGTATCTTTTAATAATGATATTTAATTTTGAAATTTGGGCAGGTCATGTTCCCTTGCTATGATGTTCATAAGTAAAGTGTGTTTCTATTAATATAACTGAGACACTGTTTTTGAGTGTTGTATTATTTTAGAGTCAAGTGCATCTTGAGTTGAATTAGTGTAACTTGGAAAAAATACTGCCCACTATCCAACCTGCTGAAAGAAAACCATAAATGCGTAAAGCCTCACTAGAAATAAGCCATAGTGCCAGAGTAACAGCAGTCTTTTCTGAGTAATTGAGGTCTTGTGTGGGACATGCTCAGGATTTGAGGTGACCTAACTTAATTGTTTTCAGAACCAATTTAGCTATCTTGGTCCAAGTCCTGAAGTTAACATTCCTAATTGAAATCAGTGTAAAATGTTGTTCAGAGAGAAATTTTATCACTGTTGTTCTTCACATCAAGATTGAGAATAGACTTCTGTTTATTTTTTAATTTTGATTTTGATGCAAAATAGTTACCTTCTTTCATAAGAACTTACTTCCCTTTTTTTCCGACATTTAAGTAAAATATTTTGGAGAAAATATTTCAAAGAGTAACTACTTTATTAGGTTTTTATTAGCTGCCTAATAAATAGCCTCATTTTTATCTGAAGTGCTGAGGTGCTCTGATAAGTTTACCAAAAATCTAGTCAAGAGTAGACATCCAAGGTTGAGTGTTGTATTTAATAAGGCTGTTGAAACTTTCTCCTTTGTTTATGCTTTTAACATAGAGAATTACTGTTTTATCAAGTTGCTTGTAAAGCTATATAATGCAACAGAATAGAAACATTCAGAATGTTTGTGAGCATTTTTTGTCTGCTGTCTGAAAGGAACTGAAGTGTCTTTGTCCTATTGTCAGACATTCTTCATTAATTAAAAAAAAAAGTAGTGCAATAAAATCAATGACTGTACCACACGGTAAATACTTAAATATTCTTAGTGTTTGTATTTCCAGGCCTAACTGGGGAATTACTTGAATTATTAGCTAATCTGTGATTAGTGAAGTGCCATTGAGAATGGCAGAAATGTCTAGAATGAATGCTACTGGTGTCTTAACCAAGATAAGCATGACTTTGAACATGGAAGGGAAAAAAATAAAGTGGGATTTCTGGTGTCTCATATTGCATTGATACCATAATGTCAGTTAGATTCGAAAGCATGCCCTGCAGTGTTGGAAGTTGTTATAGGAAAGGCTACAAAGCTTCTCCTGTGTCCCACTTCGTGTGCTCCTGGTTCTAATAAACTGTTGAATACTTGGAAAAAGATGAGCCTTTTCTCAAGAGGAAATTGGGGGTATGATTTTGGAGCTCAGCAGGAGCATTTCCATACACAGAAGCCAAGTAAACCAATTTGCATTATCTCCCCCCTCTGACAGGTTGAGTTGTTAGTTGGTTATTTCTGGGTTTTTATTTTAAAATGAATTCAAAACTCTAACACCTTTTTAAGCATTTTATGTCTTAAAAGGCTTTGTAGGAAATCAGGGGTTTGTTTTAAACAGTCCTTTCTTAAGTCTTCTCTGATACCATGTTGCATTTTCTCACCCTCCTTTGAAAAATCTTTGCCATAGAATAATCCATGTTTGTGATAAAGTTTTATTTTCATATTGTGGAATCCTGAAAGTGTTTTGCTTTGTTTTATTTTTTCTTCATAGTGAACTCTTGGAGAAGCTGTGTCTTTCATTGTATGATGTCCTGAGGCCAATGATCATCCATGTCATTCACTTAGAGACACTTTCGGAACTCTGCGGGATTCTCAAAAATGAGATGCTTGAAGATCATGTACAGAACAATGGTAACTCTTAGATGGAACCTTATTGGTTTTAACTGTCAACTGATATAATTATTAAATTGCCTAGGCAAAAAAAAAAAATCCCTAGATTTTATCTAGATTCCCTGGATTAATATACTGATGTTATAGAGTCCTATTTTCTCTAGATTGTACAGATGCAACCAAGCATCCACCCAGTGCTTATACATACACCAGGATAGATTTAAATGAACATTTCAAATGAATTGATTTCTTTGCTTGGCCCTGCTGATGCATCATCTGTGTAGAGCTTTCTGCATACATGATGATAAAACAAAGGAATGCAAACCTCATTTTTCATTCTGCTTGACATAGTGTTTCTCAGACTAGGAATTGTAACTTCAGCAGAGGACTTACATACCTGATAGAGATTTTGGAGTTCTGAAAGTGTTCACAGAGCTCATAGTTTCATAACAGTGAGCTGACAATCAGTAAAAATATCTGTCTCATTTCCTTAGTATGACCAGTGCATATTGGAATCATTTCAGTCTTTAACCTTGCACCAAGTGGTAAACATATATCATACTTGGTAGCTGGTATATAACACAGCGTAGCTCTTTGTCTCTGAAGCTATGCCAGTATCACAAAGAACTGCTTATTTTCCTGGAAGTAGAATTGTAACACTGTTGGGAATGAGAAAAAAATTTGTGACATAATCTTTTGGCTAATCTTAAGTAGTGATTTTTTTACTACTTAGACTCAGGCTGATATAATAGTTCTTAAGTTGGATGTGAGTTGCTTTGGATCATCTGTTCTGGTAGGTAGATAGATGAATTAGCTTGTCAACTCCTGACAGTCACACTGCAGGCATTGGCTATGATAGAACCAAAGCATGCTGGTTTGGTGTCCAGGCAGAAGTGCCACTCGACGTACCCAGGTCTCAATTAATTAAAATGCTTAATTCTAACATGGCATCTGCTGTTACCAGTATGAGATTGCATTTTCACAATCTAATGAGTATTTGGGAAGCTGAAGGAACTGCAATATGAAGTTCAGGAATTTCTTGTTTGTCACAAATTTGCCTGCATGCCACTGCTCCAAAAATAGTCTGATCTATCTGCAGCAAGCTAGTTTTGTAGTGGTTCTATATGCTGTACTGCAAACTTCTGCGTCTATAAGCTTGTTTTGTAATTAATTTAACAAATTTGTACTTCTTTTTTTTACTTTTGCCAGCTGAACAACTGGGTGCATTTGCAGCTGGTGTCAAGCAGATGTTGGAAGATGTACAGGAGCGTCTTGTCTATAGGACGCATATTTACATTCAGACTGATATCACAGGCTACAAGCCTGCTCCAGGTGATCTTGCATATCCCGACAAGTTGGAAATGATGGAGGTATAGCATCGGCGGTTTTGTTGTCCTTGATTTGTTTTCTTTTTACATGCAGTATATACAGTTGTGTAGTATAGTGTTTTGCAGATCAGATTTTCCAGTTCTTAGGTGTATTTATCATTAGTGCTACTAACAAATTGACACCTGCTGACTAAATTATGACCCTAAGATGTCAGAGAACATTTTATGTCAAACCCAGTAAAACTGGAGATAGTTCTCACAGTTAACAGTTTTATCTAAACTTGAAGCTTCTGAATTTTTCTCTCATAACAGTATATTTTTATTTACTTTCATAAATAGCAGATATCACCCAGTCTATTTTCCAGTTGAGCCGGAGTTGCAGAGAAGCCTTAGACTGGCACAGTTAGCTGCAAGTTTGTTTTCAGAATTACTGGTCAACTAGTATTTGGTATGCACTATGGTGGTGTACACTATGCTCAGACAGTGTGAGTGGAGGCTTGCTTGTACCTTTAGATGATTTAACATGCCAGCAATGGTTTCCAGTAGCCTTTATTTAAATTCTTACCAGTATTGCCCATTTTTGTAGTCATTGAAAGCCCTTTGAGTCAGTATTCCTGTTATTAGTATTTTAGAATAAAACTACTCACAGAAATAAAGTGGCTAATGAAAGACTTTAAATTAGTTTTTGGCTAGAGCAAACTGCATTTAATATGCGACTGAAAGGTAGCATTACATGGAAGGGATTAAACATAATAAAGATCCCCCAAATAATTGTTGCCATTCACTTTATAATGAGAGGCCCAAGCTGTCAAAGGATTGAGTTGTCTAAGAACAACAATTGCTACATGGACTGGCAAGACTAGATTTTATTGCTCTATTCTGCTTTCTGTCTATCTATCAGAATAGCTGGTGGTGCTTAGCAAATTGTAGGACTTATTTACAACTGACTACTTGGTAGAGAGGCTGTTGTTTGACTTCAGTATCAGAGCACTACTTATATAAAATGCAGAAACTTTATAGCTATGTATTTTTTGCTGTGGGCTGGGAGAAATTAACATTGTATAATGGTACATTTTTGTGTTCGGTTCTTGCCTGTAAACATGCACTAAGAAACTTTGTAGTAGGGAGCTCATGTTGCTATAATCTTGTCTTTATACATGTCTAAAGCTTTTATTATGTTGTAGTTGGTGCTTTCGTGATTATAAGGGACATTCATAGGTTTTTAGGAGAGCATTTAGAAATCCTGAAGCTAGCGAGTTTGTAGAATACTTGCCCTTTATGCTGCAAGTTTAAGGATGAATAAGCTTCTGAAGAAAAAGCAAATATAGTAATTGAGAACCCCACCACATGAAGTATAGCTAAATGGGATGCCTCCATTCAGAACAACTAGTGATCAGAAGTTTTACCAGTATAACTGTTAAGAGTACAGGTTTGGTTGTTGTTTTTTTTTTTTCTAAAACTGTGTGAATAGAACTGATGAAAAAAAGGTTGTGAGAACTTTTTAATGTTAGCTGTAACTGCTGTAGGCAGTCAATGCAGATACTTAGTCTACAAGGCCTTTTTTCTAACTAGGGTCCTGTGGCCATTCTGTTAGGAAGAAGTGAGCTTTACAGTTCATTCTAAGTTGAGGAATTATTCTGCTCTTCATATGTCCTCATAAGACTCTGTGTTTTTGCCTGGTTTGAGATTCATTTTGCTACTTGATTGCTTTTAAACCTCAAAAACTTGCTATTTAGAGACCTTCTCTCTGAGTAAATAAATTATTAAAATGTTAAAAGCACAGGGCAGAAATATTTCTTGTGCTGTTCTGCTCAAATATTAATGCAGTTCTTTGCTCGTTCTTGCTGCCTGTTGTTGCTTTGAAGCAGACCAAGTAGTGAAAAAGGTTGAAGTGTGGAAGTGTTGAGTAATGTTAGGGGAAACCTTTTTGTTGAACTCCTGCAGGGAATAAACTAGAGAGTACTTTAGTGCCATCAGCACATATCATTTGTAGGAATAAAGCCATCACAGAAATTATCTGTATGAAATCCAAGTGAGTTTTGAATTGGGTTCTCCTGTATTGAGCTTCTCTTTCTACTTGGCTTCACTGGTTATTATTTAGAGATCAGTAAAAAGAGGCAAAACAGAAGGAACAGTGCTTTACACAGATCTGTGTAATATTTGTGAATCCTAAATGATATTGAAACATTTCTGCTACTGTATTGGCAACATCTGTCTTGATATCTTTTAATGTTTTTGAAACATTGGGGAGCTGAGTGTAGCTGACTCCTTTTGCAATTTAGTATGTTTTTCTCTATTGTAATCAAAGCAGCGTAGTGCTCCTTTAGGAGGAAAAAAAATTAATTTTGTGGTATGTTTTTCTTGGCAGCAAATTGCACAGAGTTTAAAAGAGGAACAGAAGAAGCTGCCATCTGAAGCTTCGTTTTCAGATGTCCGACTAGAAGATCCTGAGTCCTGCAGCTTAGTTAAATCTGGTATGAAATACATCTCATGTTGTCAAATTAATGCATAAAGATCATGGAGAGTGAACATTAACTTGAACCATCAGTGAGAAATTTGCATATATCTTAAAGGGTTGTTTTCCTAGAGAAATTCATAAGAAATGTTGAGAGGTGAAATTGTCTCAGGGTTCTTAATAACTTTTTTTGAATGAGAAGCAATTTAATCTTGCTCTTTTGGTGGCCTCTGTGAAGCAACTACTTTTGTAGCTGATAGTATCTGTTGTACTTTGTATAAAATTGAGCTTCTGTGCTCTTTACTGCAAAGTAGCCCTCACATCAAGATGTGTACTTAAGGATGCTTCAGTTTGTTAGCTGTGCTAAGATGAGAGGGTGTGTCAGGCATGTCTCTTAATTTAATGCTTTGAGCATCTAGGATTCTAGCCTTTACTTGGGAAGGCGACTTCTTGCTTTGACTGCGTTTCCACTTACTGAAACCAGTTAGTAATTTTAGCTGTTTACAGTAATTCAGACTTTTAAAATGTGACCCATGTGCCTGTAAATCACAGTGAACTGGAAACAAATTCCATGAAATGTGGGTCTTTGGATGCCAGTCATTTGAGTGTTACAATCCTTTAAATTTTTGTCTAAAATCCATGAAGAATTGTTTTATCATTATTCAGAATGGTACAGTGTTATTTTTCTCAGCAGCACCTTTCCTAGCTCTTTATCAGTTGTTTCTCATATTCCTTTTGATTACCTGATAGTTTCTTGCTTTTGGCTTGCAAGGCCTGCAAAAGTATTTCTGGCTGTTTCTAGCTGAACTCACAAATCCCACTGAGTGGAGTTCATCTTGCTTCAAGCAGGTGTGTGGCATTCTCAAGTACTGTAAATCCTACCTGCATTCAGGAGATGGAAGAGAACCCACTGGTGTAATTTGGAGATGTGTTTGAGATAATTGGGATTATTTGCCTTTCAAAGGTGCCTCCCTCCCATTTCAGTGCCTGCAGGAGTAGCTGAAGTGACTAATAAATAGTCTAGGTACCTCAAACTGACATCTAAGGTCTTACAGGCTTTCTAATGACTGTGATGATAAATTTTTTGTTGCAAAAGGTAAGAAAGATGTTGCTGAATTATTTTAGACAGTTCTCACATAGCTCACACAAACACTTCATGAGTGCTTATTCCATCATTTGGTAAAACTTAAAAAATTTTACTTTTTTGAATGGTTGCTATTTGGAATCAGAGTTTTGATGCTATTGCCTCAGCTGTTTCCCAGGATTTAAGGACAAAATGAAAATAATATAAGACTTCTGTCTATCAGATGTTGTGAAAATCCATTTTGAGCATACAGAATTATTATGAAGGTTACTCAGGAGGAGCACTCTTATATTTACAACCCCCTCATGACAAAAATTTTTGCCATTATTTTTGCAATTATTAACATGATGTTTAAACCCTAGACTTTCTGCAACTGTTTAATCCATGTAGATTTATCCTCACCAAAAAGGAAAGCACAAGGAAGTGAACTGATGGAATGTTTTTTTCCTTTTTTTTTTTTTTCCAGAGTGTATCCTGTAGTTCCATGATCACTAACCTTTTTTTTTTTTTTTTCTCCTATGCTTTTTTTTTCCCAGTAATTGTTTGATCTTTTCAGCTGTTAAGTGTGTGTGTGTTGGGGGGGGAGATGTCATTGCAGTCATGCCTGTAAAACTAACTCATTAAAAAAGGTCGAGCTGGGCCATCCCTGAAAGCGAATTCATGTCTTCCGCAGGCATGCTCTATACACATCAGAAATCTAGTGCTGACCTGCTGAGAAGGAAAAAAACCCTAACCTGTTTGGGTGCAATAAAATGTGTCTTATTACTAGGGGGTCAGTATAAAGTAGAGTCAGTATTGCAGTCTCCTTCAGCTAAAAGGATAGATGGGCAAGATTTTCATGTGTGTATATTTTACTTCTAAACAGGTTCAGCAGAATCCCTTAATGCCAGGCACCAGACCACAATTTCACCAGCAGATCTGCATGGAATGTGGTATCCTACTGTCAGAAGGACTCTAGTGTGTCTCTCCAAACTGTACAGATGTATAGACGTATGCAAAAATTTCTTTATCTATTTTTTTAAGTGAAATTATGAAGTGTGTAGCACTGTGTCTTATTTTAATGTAAGTTATGAATGGGCAGTTACTGGCCTCTATTATCTCTTAGTCTTTTTGCTGCTATCTCTGTGTAAAACAAGTGAACTGACAAATTTAGGTCATCATTTCCAAGACAGTTTTGTATTTGTAGAATTAGAAAAAAGGCACTGGTTTGTACATCTATTGCTTTTGTTATTACAGAAATACTTCAGTGTCTGATGCTGAAGATATTTATTGCACCAAAGTTAAGGATTGAATAGGCCAAGAAAGAATAGAAACTTCTGGGTCCATTATAGAGAATTATTTTATTGTTGAAATTACTGGGTGAATGCATTTTTTGCCGTGTGCTTTGTAGGACATCAGACAAGGTGATGTTTCTGGTCTTAAAAATGGTGACTGTTACTACATTTTGGAAATGTTCTCAAAAATTTTTTGTGACACATCTTTTCACCCTTCAAAATGTAGGAGACATTTCCAGAGTTTGAGACAGTTGCAATCTTCATGTCTAACAGAAACAAAAGCAGTGTTTACTTCACAAGTATTTTGAGACTTGCCCTTTAATCTGGTTTATGTGTCACCTAATAGCAAAAATGTCTGAGAAACATAATGTGGTTTTTGCTTTTCTGTGTGTGTTGTATCTTT